>NC_135489.1:95754907-96054907 GCF_052094955.1 Ictidomys tridecemlineatus | reverse complement strand
GCACTTCCTGCTCAGAATGTGGGTGCCTCTCCCAGAATTTCCCACATCAAACACTAATGGGGGACAGATCCTGGCCTGCTGTGTCCCCAGTGTTCATTGGTCCCTGCCATGACATAGGAAGCTCTGTTTCCAGGGAAGAGGTCTGTGTGACAGACACTGAGTTCCCTGAGACCCTCTCCTGCCCTGATCAGCAATGGCTGCTGAGGTTCATGGCAGGTGATGGGATTGTGAGGATTGGGGCTTTCGAGAGATTTTCACGGCCACTGGTCATGTTGGTACTGGGCCTGGGAACTGGGGCCACTGAGGTCCTTTTCCTCTGAGTTCCCAAACAAAGGAAGGAAAATGTCACAGAGAACCAGGTCTGCGCCAGCTGCCAGCTGTGGCCAGGTTGTCTGCAGCACATCTCTGTTCACTAGTGTAGGCAAGGAATGCGAGGTCCACTGCTCTTCCACACTTGCACATGTTGACCAGGACCCCTGCCTAACTTCAAGTGACAATAGGAGTAGGGCCCCTTCCTAACTGGGTGCTATTCTCCTTCCTCTCTTGAAAAGAACCCAGTCATCTTCAAACCTGATCTTGAAAAAAGAAGGACACCCCACATGTGTTCATGGAGTACCCAACAAGGAAGATGAGAGAAGTCTTCCTGCCAACATGAAATGAAAGGCTTGGGCTACCCCACAGAGAGGGGCCAACACCAAGAAGCTCTGAAAGAGCTCCTCTTTCCACGAAAGTGGTAACGATTCAGAAGACCTCACAGGAGCCCAGATCTATGTTGGTTGAGGTTTCCTGGGTCCCTGACCTTTAGGAATCGAGGACACCAACTGTCTGAATGGAAGGAGAAGTTTTCCTGGGCAGGAAGTTGGCGAGGTGCCCTGGGCTGTGGCAGTTGGAGTGCCCTGCAGCCTCACCCACAAATAGTATATCACACTGCTTTTGTGGTCATTGAGAACTCAACTGGGCAGTTTTCTAGCTAAGAACACTTCTCACCACTGCCCACTTATGATCTGAGACCCTTCAGTTGAGCCCCTCACAATGATATCCCAGGCAGCTTCCATGTGTCTGAAGAATGGACCCAGGTCTCACTCAGCCTCTCCCCCCTTCAGGGAGCCCAAACTGCCCAACACTGCGATACCGTCTCTGACTGCCTTAAAAGCCATGAAGTGACCTGTGTCCATTCTACAAGGATGCAATCCCTTGGCCTCTCTTTCTGCTGGCCCCATGTACTTCCCATGAGTTGTCTGGATCTATGTCTTAGGAGCTCTCCTCCCCATGAGCAGTATCAGTCTTCCCTGGGCTTCCCCAGCCATGTCAGGTGTCTCCTCTTGTGGACTTTCCTTCCTCTACTTCTTCTCACATGGAGAAAGTGCTCCATTCAAATTCCCAAGGATTTAAGGAGTGACCATCAGTCAAAAACCAAACCCTCCAGGCTCACCTCCTCCTAAAGGCTAGGACACTGGACACAGAGTCTGGAGTCTCCAGAGTAGGAAATGTCAACACAGGACCCAGAGAGTGACCTGGTATAGCAGATGCTCAGGGTCCAACTGAGCCAAGCTGGGCAAAGTTTAAATGTAAACCCCAGTGGAATGTTGGACCCAGACATTCTGCAGGAGTGAGGGGCTGAGGGCAGCAGGCCTGGGTGGGGGCTGGGCAGACATTCCATGAAGAGCTCTGGCAGCTATGGAAGAGCCTCAAGTTCACATCAAGTAGTTTAATAGAGACACAAGAGGTGTGTGCCTCCGGGCCATTTTGAAATAGTTTCTCAAATGCACAGGAGAGTGGCATGACAGGTGCCCCTCTATTCCAATGCCTCACCTGTCATTTTTGTTTTCTTCCCCTACTAGGCAGGGCCAGTGAGCAGGGCTCTCATCAGCCATAAGATCATGGGTATAAACAGCCAATACTCTAAGCTGTAGGGTGTGGCTTGCATTCTATAGGATATAATGGTTTTTCATCCCATCATGACTGTAAAATGCACACTTTGGTGTTTATGAAATATTCAACACCTGGTTACAAGCCTTTTCAAAGGAACCCAGAGGCAATCCTTGATACTCAGGAACTGAAAACATGCTTCTTTCATTCTTCACTTGTCAAGTCTTCTAATTACTTCCCACATTCATGTCACTGATATTATATCTGGCAGGGTTTTTTTTTTTTTTGAGTCAGTGAAATAAGTGAAACAATAGGGGCAGTATGGAAAAAGTGTCTTCTCCTCATTCCATAATCAGTATTTTTTTAAAATAATGGTTTAGTGTAACTAATGATGGAGAGTATATTTTTGAAGCAAGGTTTATTTGCTAGACTGAGATAGGTTTCAGGGCCCTTGGAAACTCTCTAATCAGTGCTTTGCTACTTAGCTTCACCCTGTACCCCATGCAATCCGTTTTGCACTGTTTCACATGCATATAAGCCAAGTAGCTCAAATCCAATTCGTGCAAAGAGGCCATGGGAACTAGCTGTGAAATGTCCTTCTTCCCTACCATGAAACAAAAAGGTTTCTGCACACGGATGTCCACTTAATCAGGAACATTGGCCAAATGGCTAAAGGCCCTGTCTGCCTCCTGTAGAGCCTTTAATTCTGTGCAGCGGGAGGCCCTTGGCAGTGTCACCTGTGGCATATCTTCTCCATTATCCTTTAGAGTGATACTAATTACCCAAATCCCCAGAGAGAGCATCAAGGGAGTGGATTTTCTTTTTCAGTGTGTTCTAAGGTCATGTGAATCCATGGTACACATTCGAAAAACTTCCAGCTGAAAGTATGCCATGTAGGAGACGAAGAAGAGGATCAATTTGCTGTCCGCTGAAATTGGTCGACATTGCCAAGTCTTCATTAAACGCAGAAGAAAAACTTTTAGAGAGAACATTTGAGCATCCGTATCTATTGGGAGAGCTCTCCGTATGCAGTAATATGCCGAGGACAGTAAATGCAGCAGTAGTAAAATCAAGGAATGGGGTTTTCAGAGGTTGCCCAGACCATACTTATCTGCCAGAACTGTTTCTTACTGGAACCTCCAGATGGACTGGGAGGAAAGCACACACTGATGAATCAAAAGGACTGAGTGCAAAAGGGGTAAAATCACCGGGCCCAAGATGAGCCTGTGTCTCAGGGTCCAGAGAAGCCAAGCAGTGCAGCAGGGTGGTCTCTAATGCAGGGATGGCAGGTTTGTAGATGGACTCGCTGAACGGAGGGCCAGCCCAGAGGCTCTGGGACGAGGAGCCGCCTTTCCTGAGACACCCAGAAGCCTTCAGACCAACTCGGTGCTCTTCCTGCCTGGCGCTCCTGGCTTCCAGTCCGCTCCGCACCCCTCGCGCATGCGCACGCCCTTGGCTGGAGGCGCTCTGGCGCTCGCGGGCCACCATCCAAGGGCTCCGGAGTCGGTTGGGGCCCGGCGTCCGTTGGGGCTGCAGCGGGGCAAGGCGCAGGCGCGAGCCCGGACGGTGGGTTCCCAACGGCCAGCAGGGCTCCCATGGTGGCGTCCAGACTCAGTCCCATAGGCCCCGAGTACTGGACCCGCGATCCTCTCTGGTCCCCAAGGTGTCCCTGCCTGGTCCTCTGGCCCCTGCGCCTCGCCAGGCAGCCCGGGCGCTGGCCTCGCCTCCCCTGGGACATGGCCGCCCGCACCAGGCCCGGAAGTGAGGGGCTGTTGGCCAGTGCGATGGCCATGTCCCTCCGTGTCCCTTGCAGGCTGTGTGGCGCCCGGGCTCCTGGCCACCTGTGCAGTGATTGAGAAGTGGGGTCCCGGTCAGCAGGTCCGCGGCTCCTGTCGGTGTCGGAGGAAGTGGTGATGGTCGTCTGCTTGTCCCTGTGAAAGCTCTGAATGTTGGGGACACCGTCAGCTGGCATCAGGGTTGTTAGGCTGAAGGACGCGCATTTCCCGTGACGTTAGCGACTTTGCAGAAGGGAACACACTGAGCGGAGTGTGCTGGGTCCCCTGTGGTCACACTGTGATTGACGGCCCTCGTAGGTGGGCTGTTGGGGGACAGAGCACCTGAATGATGACGGGAGAACCGTGTGACCCCAAGTCGTGTGCAATAAAGAGACTCCTGTTGTATTATTACATTTTGTGGTGCTCATCTTTTACATTAGGAAAGTTATATGTCCTTTTTTTGTAAATGTTCATTGGCCACTGTGGTGTCTTGGTTTGGGGGATGCTAATACGTTTTGATTCTGCTTTTGCCTGCGGTGCATGGTTGCATCTGACTATGTTGCAAGCTTTTTTCCTTCTGGGGAATTATGTAAATTCAGAGGCCATGAATTTTTGGTTGCATGTCCATTTTGAAGATGGTGTTCCAAAGTATTTATTTGCATTCATAGTTTTGGGTTTGTTATGTTTTAAGTTGGCTGGTGAGAATCTGAGATTTGTGTGTCTGGATGGATTATTGAGAGAAAGTTGTATCTCTAATGGGAGGGTAGGAAAGTTGCATTTGGAGGGTGTGAGAAATAATAACATATCAACTCAGGGAGTTTGGTGTAGGTGTTTGTATTTTGGCTTTGGAATATTTCACCTGTGGTTCTCCGCACCACCCCCCCACCCCAAATGCTGCAATTTTTGTTTATATCATGGGTTATTTGGAAGAGATATGTGCATGTGTATATGAACAATGTTAAGTAACATCATTGGGTGTATTTTTGATGGGTATACAATCTGTTTTGGGAAATGTAGTGGGAATGTTTGTGTATTTAGGATATTATGTGTATTTGTGGGTTTGTTTGTTGTTGTTTTATGGATTTTTTTATTTCCTTGTGTGAAGTCACGTCTATGGCTAATCTTGAGGCATGGCAGAATGAATATGTGTGATTGTGATGTGAAGTGTATGTTATTCTCCATTTGGGGAAATGGATGATTTATTTCTTTGTGAATATTTGGAAGTTTGTGACTTTGTATATGCAGGTAGTGTGAGATAATAGGAATTTGCATATTTATAGGTAGCTATTTGATGCTTGTGGAGAGTTACATGTGTATGGACTGTAGTTACTAGCATTCTTCAGGTTTGTATGGGGTGTTTTATAATCAGAGTTGTGTGAAGAAAGAATGTTAAGGGGACAGGTATTGCAGGGGTATGGCAGTTTTGATGAATATCTTCATTGGCAATGTGTTTTAAGTGGGGATTTACTAGTATGTAACTGGGAAGTAAGGCTGTCTGTATGCTGGGCTTGTGCATTTATGCCAAAAAGTATGAATTATATTTGTATGTATTACAGGTGTGTAATATGCTACAATTATTTCTTAGTATTTGGGGGATGTTGGATCTGGTTTCCATTTTAAAAAATTAAAAATTTATAAAATTTATGAGTGGGTTGATGAGCATTTTTAAGTGGTGTGCTAGAGAATATTGTGTGTGTTTGGCATGTGTACTACTTTGTGTATATTGAGCTGTGGGTGGATGAATCATGTAAGTTTATTTTCATAAATGTGGTTGTTATATCAAAGTGTATTTGTTTGGAGAATGCTGGGGTGTCTACAAGTGTGTGGAAATGTTTGGGGATAAGGTTTATGTTGTGTTCTGAAGATGTGGAATGTGGCAGTGTTTGAGAGGGGTCTGTATATTCAGTATTGGGAATGTTTGTGTATATGTGTTAGTGTGTGGGAGTTGTGTGTGAATTAGTCCCTGTACCTTTGTACATGTGTTTGCTCTTCTTTGTGTATTGTTTGGTACTGTGATATGAACCCAGGGCCTCATACTTGTGTAATTAGTGTTTTTGTATGCAGCATAAGAGTGTTTGGGCTCAAGGGTCCTGTTTCTGTTTATTTTGGACCGTAATGTTTAGAGAGATTGGTGATGTTGCTTGAGGGAGTGGTCCTGACGTTTGTGTTTGGTCTTATGCAGTTGAAACCTGTAGGTTATGGTGGTCATGTGAGTATTTTAACTCTTGTTTTTTTTGGTGAGTATTCTGTGGTTTGGGAGGTTCGTTGTGTTTGTTTAGAAATAGAGAAGCCATGTAGACAGGCTGTGCATTTGGGAATAGCAGATTACAGGAATTTGAGAGCTTTAGGCTTTTGCTTCAGTCTTGGCTGGGGTGGTGTGTGAGACAACTTGTGTATGCTAGGTGGTTTTCTGGAGTCTGTGCCCATAGTATTTTCACGGTGTGCATATGGACAGTGTGTCTGTTGTATGTTTGTATCTAGCGCATGTGTATGTGTGTGCATAGGTATAGGAATGGCGTGAACATTCAGAGTACTATGGTTTTCTATTTTAGGTAAAAACTGGTAATTTGTCTATGTGTTGATGGTGCAGGTGTCACCAGTGAAGGGTTTAAGAAACCTCAAACCTTCAGGTTTCTTGGCAGAGAAGAATTGAAGGCCCAGATTTTAGGGAAAGTGAAAGAGTTTGATTGCAAAGCAAAAGTACACACTGGAAAGGCTGAGTGTGGCCATACTTTGAGGCCGAGTAGCCTCCCAGTCAGCTGCTTGGTGGCTTCTTTGTTCATAGCATTGGCTACATGATGTGCAGAAGTCATAAAGTTGTGTGATTTCTTGGGCATGAGGTGAGATGGGAGATGTTCTCTCTACGCAGAATGCTCTGATAACCAGCTGGGCAGCTACAGGGGTGTTGGCTTCTCTGGGCCATAGCTGGTGGGCATAGACACCTGGTTTCACACACACACACACACTAGAGGTGTTCTAGTAAGATGTCCTTTAGGGGAGGCAGAAGAGCCTTGACTTCTAGTTTACAGGGGGGTAAGTGTCCCACCATGCTTAAATTCCACTACCAAACTGGAGCCACTAAACACAGTGTATCACAGTGTTCAGTGATGCACTGATCCTTGGGCAAGTGACTTTGCTCAAGTGTCTTAACCTCTCTGAGCCTCAGCTTACTTCTCTATAAACCTGGAATAATAAAGCTAACTCTATAAGATTGTGAAGATTAGAGTTAAGGTGTAAAGTGCTTGGAGCAGTGAATGGTGTGTTTTTAGTAGTTGCCAAAAATGTTTGGTATCCTGTTTATTGGTCCATCCAGAATATAGCTGTCCACCTCCTTAATATATCCCCCGTTTCCATCCATATCAGTGCATCAGCATGTATTCCATGGCCCATGGGGAACATGGGCTCCCTGCTCTTGCTCCTAAAGCCCCAACTTCCACCTCTCCTTCATAAGAACATTGAGTTTAGCATCTGTCTCATGTAGGATTGATACCTCAGGGACAGCAAGCAGTCCCATTGTCTTGAAATCCTCCAGAGCATCCTTCAGTGACTGCATTAAGTAAGCAATGAAAAATGAAAAAGATATAGGAGGGTGTGTTTTTGACTTTCCAAAAGTTCAAGTATGATAACTTGCTCTTGGGTAAAATTTGTTCCCCAGAGTCTACACCTAGTTGAGGGAGTAGCAGAAATGACCTGGTTCCCTACTCAGTGCATCTCTGCCCTCCGCCATGTGACTCCTTGTGTCCTGGCTCTGAGCTTTCTGCCTTGCTGGGAGTCCTCCTCTTTCTTTTCTGTCATAGAGAGGAGGACATCATGAGGCTGATTGCTGGAGGATATGGTCCTGGGAGAGCTGCATGTCCCTGTCACTTGAATGAGGCCAGACTGGGGGAGGAGAGCTGTCTGGCAGAGCCATCCCTAATCCTGACCCTCAGATGCCATGCCTGAGAGGATAAATGCCTGTCATTTTGAATTGCTGAATTTTCCAGTGTTTGTTAGTCTACTATATGGGTTCACTAGGTATCTAGTGCACCCGAAAATGAATGTACACCTTAAAATAAGATTGTATCCAGTGAGGAGAAAACCACAGAAGTTGAAACTGTTCAGTACAAGGCAATGTATTCTTCCATTTGCACTTTTCCTCCAGCGTATATTTGTAGCCCTTCCCTTCTTTCTGTAGAGACCCTGACCCTTAATCTAATTGCTGACTGATTCTCTACAAAAACTCCATGTGTGAATCCATAATACATATATTTGTTTATTGTCTATTTCCTTCTGTGGGGTGAAATATCCATAAGACGGATGGTCTTTCAGTGCCTCTTGGTGCTTAATGAGTAAACATTGAAGGAATCAAAGAATGCTGTCTTATGTTGAGTTCCTTGCAGTTCAGACCTGAGACAGTTTTTTCTGCATTGTATTTTTTTTTTGAAGAAAAGTTCAAAAAGACCATAATCAGGCTGAGGAGATGTTGAAATACGACCCAGGCCCCCAAATAGTTTCTGCTATCCTCATGTGTCAGGGGAGAATTAATATTGTCAGTAAGGCTGTGCTCAGCTGTTTATTACGCATTTATCCATGAAACCCCTAGAAAGTTGTAAGAGCTCTTGAGAGTGCTCTCTATAGCTAATGCAGAGGTCAAAGGAGCTGACAGCCAAGGCTGTTTCCAGCAGCATTCTCAGAAATTGGTAAAAGTGTCCCTTCATTGAGAATAGATCCAGGTTGCAGATGTCCGTGTCCAACATAGTCTACTTCTGTTGAGCTCAAATTCATTACTTTCATTTCCATTCTGAGGAAGGAAAAACAAATGTGTGTTTGTGTTCAGGATTGTGGGAGTTTGCATATGTTCAGAGTGATTTAGGTTTATATGTTTAGGTTTACATGTGTGAATTTAGGGGCTGTGAGAACTCAAGACCAGCCTCTAAGATACATTTTTGATATGGAAGAATTTCAGGCGAAAATTTGCTAGTGTTCTGTTGAGCATTTTACATCGTGTGTGTATGTTTTTTCATTGTAACCTAGTAGAGTCAATGACTTGAGAAGTAGTGAGAATGAGCTTTATTAGCAACAAGCTGGCCTGCTGGAATGGAAGATGGTAGGCTCCAGGGAACATATATGATGGTCCTAGGTGGGTGCATCAGTTGTCTAGTGTTTCAGGAAAGTAGCCTCTTCTGGAGTGTGGGCTGTGTATGTCTTATTCATGTATATGTTACCAAGAGTTCCAGTCCAGTAGATCTAAACAAGACTTAAGTGATCAAAGTTTCTGTGTTAAAATTCTTGATTAGAGTGGTTTGTGGGTTTTGTTTAGTCAACATTTCTTTTTCTGTTATTCGAGGGGGTAGTGGTTACTGGGAATTGTACTCAGGGGCACTTGACCACTGAGCCACATCCCCAGCTCTAGTTTGTCTTTCATTTAGAGTCAGGGTCTCACTGAGTTGCTTAGCACTTCACTCTTGCTGAGGCTGGCTTTGAGCTCTCGATCCTCCTGCCTCAGCCTCCCAAGGGGCTGGGATTACAGGTGTGCACCACCGTGCCTGGCGTGGTCAACATTTCTGGCACGCATGTTTTCAGGTGCGACCTTCTCCCATAACTTCAGACTGGGGAGCTTCCAAGAACGGAGGGTCTTGTGCATTTCTAGTTGAGTTTATAGTGTGCAGATAATCTGTAAGAGACAGGGCAGGTATAAGCTAAGAGAATTGGATTTTGATTGGGTGAAGGGCTTATTTGTTCTTTCATGATGTTTTTTTTGATTATAATTATTATAAGAGAGCCATTTGACCAAAAGACATTTTGTAATAAAAAGATCCATATTTTATTATTAATTTTGTGGTACTCATGTGTTGAGCAGTGAAACTGATGAAATGCTCTCACGAGGTGTTGGTGGGCTATTAGGGGGTCCTTGTATGTATTTCTGGATGCCAGAAAGTTTTCCTTTCATTTTGATGGGCATGAAGATCATGGAGTGGTTATTTGTATGAGAAAATGAGATGCTGCACTTTTCCTGGAGGAATGGATGGTAAGAATTCAGAGGGCTTGAGTATTTTTTACTCTTTTTTTTGTGTGTGTGTGAGTTGCTGGTGTCCTAATGTGTTGATATGCATTCAAAGTTTAGGGTTTGTTTTGTTTTCAACTTACCCATGAGAATCTGATATGTATTCACCGGTGTGGGTAGTGGTGTCTGGATGGCTATTTGAGACCAAGTAAAAGTCATGATGTGTTTTGTGAGACTGTGCAGTGTTTGGTGTATTCAGAGGGCTGTTACTTATTTGTTTAGGCTCATGAATGCACCTTGGGATGTTTGGGTGTAATATGTGTGTTTGCGTATGGGCTATGTTAATGAATGTGTTTGGGTCTAAATCTCTGGGTTTGCCATGTGATTGATGTAGTTGGGAAATGGAAGAGGGGTACTTGTATATTTGGGATATGGTACTTGGTTATGTGGGGTTTTATACAAAATTTATTTTCTTTATTCATGTATATGTATTTGTGTGCTTGAAGGCTAATTTTGTGGAGTAGTAGGATAAATATGTTCAAGAGTGGTGTGGAGTTGGTAGGGTTCTGCATTTTTGAAGACAAGGAGTTATTCGTAGTTGGGAGTATGTGAGCTTGTATATGAAGATAGTATAATGTTTTGTGTATAATTGGGTATATTTGCATATTTTATGTAATGGGTAACTGTGTAGAAATGAGATGCCTATGGAGAGTTACTTGTGTATTGAGTTTGTATTAACTACCACACCTCAGGAGTACGTGTGTTTGTGTTGCATGTGTTCATAATACTTGTGAGGAGGAGAATATTTATGTGTCAATTAGTATGTTTATTTAAGGGACATGGCAGTTGATATCTGCTTTCTGGGGCCATATATATATATATGAAGTAGAAAGTTATTTGTAATTGGGAGGTGAGGATCTATGTATGTGATGAAGAGGTGACATTGTGCTGTGGGAATTGTGTTTATATGTTTTAGGGATACATGATACAGTTATTTGTTAGCATTTGAGTAAAAATAAAATGTGTTCTATTCGCCGCCTGTGATAATTTGGGATTTGTAAGTGAGCTTATGTGTATTTTAGATGATATTCTTGAGATATTTTTTGTGTCTTGGGCATGCAAATTGGTTTGTGGATTTGTAGATGGATGGTTGAATTCTATAAATTTCTTCACTGGGAATGAGGTTGCTAGGAGTATTCAAAGTGTATTTCTTTGGAGAATGCTGTGCTATTTCTAGGTGTGGACAGGAACGTTTGACTGGTGAGGTTGGCAGGTTGCATTCTGAAGATATGGAATACTTTGTAGTGTTTTAAAGACTCTCTATATTCATGATTTGTGTATATTTATGTGTCTGTCCCTCCTTTCCTGTTTGGAAATTATGTATATATTGATCCATAGATAGAGATTAATGTGTGCATGATTTTTCATGTGTGCTGGTATTGAATTCTCTGACTCATTGCATGCAAGACTAGCATTTTTGTGTTTTGTATGTAGGCACCCAATTGATTAGGTGTATGTTCATGGATTTGTGTGTGTGTGTATTTAGAATCTGTGTATACAGGATGCTTAGTAATTGTGTTTTGTGTTTATTGTAGCATGTAATTCTTGATGATTTTGGTGATGTTAGTAGAATGTGTAGTCCTAATATATAATTATGTTTAATCTCATGCATTTGAGAAGTATAAGTTGTTAGTGGCTGAGTGTGTTTTGAATTCATAGGGATCTTGTGATGAGTACTCTAGCAGATGTGAGAAGTTCATTTGTGCTTGGAAATAGATTGTGTCTTTGGATGTTATGGAATGTGTCTATTTTAGAACTGTGGGATTTTATGTGGATCTGCTTTGTGTAGTGCAAGAGATGACTGGTTGTATGCTTTTTGGTTTTCCAGAGTCTATGCCTGTAAGATATTCATTGGGTATATAGGAGCAGTGTATTTGTTGTACACGTATGAATCCAACCAATGTTGTTCCTGTATGAATACTTCTAGGAATGTGCTTGAACATTTAGGATGAATAGAGTATTTTTCTTCAAAAATTCATGTAGTAACAGGTGGTGTTTCTGTGTGTTTAGGGTGGAGATGTCACGTGTTCATCTGCTCAGAAGCCATGAGGTTTATTTTTGTCTGGAGGTGTAAATGCAGTTTTGTTTGTGTATTTGGGGTTGGAATTCAAGTTAGTACCCTGGGCAGGTGAATAGGTGAATTTTGTGCACATATTCTTTGTGCGCTGGAGCTGCCAGGAACCAATATGGTAGCTGATGCTGCTCATTCCTTTCAGTTCAGTAGCATCGGGTTGAAGTTAGTCTTGAGATAGATATACTTTGTACACTAAATGTCAAGGCTTCTTACCTACCTCTAGATTATTTAGTAGCATACTTTATTGTGTGTGTGTGTGTTTGTGTGTGTGTGTGCATGTGTATGCACCATTTTGTGAACAGGCATCTGTGTGAAGTAAATATATTCAGGCAACAATGTGTTCATATCTTACAGATTGTGCATGCATTGTGAATGGGGCATCAGGGACTCTTTGGGCAAGGCATTGACCCTGGTCATTCTGATCCACCACATTGCTCCAAACAGGGTTAGTGCCATTCTTTGGGGCCAAAGAGCCCACATGACTGTTGATTTCTGGCTCTTCCTCATGCAGGTGGGTTCGGCAGTGTATGCTCTTTAGGCAGGCAGGTTCCTCTTCAGCATGCGTGTGGTCCAGGTGTCTCAGTTATAAGATGGCTGTGGAGAACAGAAACTTTAAAATAGGCATAATGTTTGTGATGGGAAGCAGGCATAAAATCATGGGGTTTTCTGGAAAGATGGAAAAGTCCTTATCCATGCCAACACCCTGAACTTCATCTGGGCAGTGACAGATTCTGGTGGCTGCTCTGAGGCTAAGTTGGTGGATGAAAATACTGTGTTCCACAATGTGAGGCTGCTGAAAGCCTGCAGAACCTCTGCGCATTGAGTGGTTGACATATCAGTGAGCTGCACACTCAAGGTGGCCACAAGGGCACCCCACAACAGGCCCTTCCTTCCTGGGACTCACCTGAGATTTCATGTTCCTGCCTCCTTAGGCTGATTCTCCTTCTGGCTGTGACCCAGGGATGGTTTCTAAGCAGGGTTACCCTTTGTATGTAAAGTGGTGGAAGGAATAAGTGAGGGGATCCAGTCCCCACCAAGGGTTGGGAAATCATTGTCTGGGAAAGGCTCATGAGTTAAAAGCTTGGTCTGCAGTGGATGGTGCTATTGGGAGGTAGGAGGAGGTTTTAGGAGGTGAGATGCAGTGGAAGTTAATCATGTCATTGGGGTTGTTTTACAGAATGGGATATTGGGACATAGGTCTTCCCCTATCACTACCTCCTTTCTTTTTCTCTTTGCTTCCTGGCCACACTGAAGTGAGCAGTTTTTCTCCAGCATACTATACTGCCCAGCCTCGGGTCCAAAGGCAACAGGGCCAAGCAATCATGGGTTGTAACCTCCATACAATGAGCCCAAATTAATCTTTTCTCCTTTCATGGTATTGATCTCAGATATTTTAGTACTGTGGCAAGTGACTGATTAACCCAGAAAAGTGATTAACCCAGAAAAATAGTGCTGGGAATGTGCACGTGTTTTTGAGTATACCTGAGCATATGATTTAGAGGATTTTGGAACTGGTTTTCAGGAGACGTTGAAAAAGCTTGGAGAAACAGGCTAGAGAAAGCCTAGAGTGCTAGAAGAGAGCTTTGTGGGTGATGCTGATGTGAGGTCAGACCAGAATGTGTGGAGAAATGCAGACACTAGAGGCTGTGTCCATGAGGTTTTGAGATTGAAGTAAGCACCTTATTGAGAATTGGAGTAGAGGCCACTCATGTTACCTCTGGCAAGAATTGGCCTACATTCTGCATGTCCTTAGAATTCATGGGAGGCTTATTTAAAGGTAAGAGAAGGTTATACTTTAGATATGAGGCGTCCCTGGAAAGCTCATGTGTAATACCCATATCACACCATCATGCATGAAAGTTTAGAGGTGAAATGATTGGGTGTTGAGAGCTTAATCCTCTTCCTAATGAGTGCATTAACCCACTGGTGTGGATTAACTGGATGGTAACTGTAGTCAATCAAAGGGGACATGTCTTTGGGGTACAAAGTTTGACCCTGGTGAGCAGAGTTTTCTCTCTGCATCCTCATTGACATATCCTGAGCTGCTTTCCCACACCCTACACTTCTACCACTATGTTCTGCCTCACCTTGGTCCCAGAGCTATGGAGTTGGTGTTCAGTGGAGTGAGACCTCTGAAACCATGAGCTAAATAAACTTGTCTGCTTTAATTGTTGTTGTTAGATCTTTTGGTCACAGTGATGAAAAGGCAAGTAAAACACAGATTAATTAATCCAGTAGAGAATATTTCAAGGCAGTATAGCATTTGAGATATGGCCTGGGTATTTCTAGCTGTTGTTAGCCTGATTTACAGTGGGGCTCACTATAAAAAGACAGAATAGAAAGGTTTAAAATTATTGCAGGTTTTCCAGAAAGGAAAGCTTCATAATGTTTGGGCCAAGGCTGGTGTGGCTGGTAAAGGGATTAGTTGTATTACAAAAAAGCTGAGTAGTTGGCACCAGAACATTAGAGAAGGTACCTTGAGGCATCTCAGGAATGGGAAGGACCCCACTTGTAGTAGGCTCAAGGACTTGTTGGAGAGGAGAGTGTCATGGGATTCCTTACCTCAAGATTTATTTTGTTGTGTAACTAACACCATATGGACCCATAGAGGCCATGGCCCAGGCTGGTCTGGTTAATGTTCTTGTTACAGCTGACCTTGGCATTGTCTGTGTGATGCTGATTATCAGGCTTTCAGAATGCAAGAATCATGGGTTTGTGAAGGTTTGCACTGATACTTCGGAGTAAAGGCTTGATGCCAGGAAGTGCATGACCCAGTCAGAGTCCAAGCCAGTAGGCCCAGAAACAGTGATTTGTCAAACTGTGAGATTAGAGTGAGTGTTGTACTGGAGACCTCAGGAACTCATGATGACAGGCCTATGAAATGCCTGCCAAGGAAAGTCACAGACAGTGAGCACACCTAGCTCCAGGAAGTGGCCCCACAGGGGTGAGGATGCCCAAGCTCTCAGGAGCCCATGTCACACCATCATGTGTCTTAATTCCACACCTGGAGCACTAGACTTAACGTTTGCACTGCTGTGCTTTTTCGGTTTCTTGCTTGCTGGTTTCCAGTTCTTGTGGGCCAGTTGCATTCCCCCTTGTGCCATTGTATCTTGGAAATATGTTAAGTTTCTTTTTGATGATTAGAGAGGATTGAAGCTATTATAACTATAAAATGTTTGTGCTGCTTTGTTTCTGCTTTAGACAGCCAATAATGAAGAGGCAGATAGGTGAGAGAAGAAAGACTTCATTTTGCAACAATCCAGCTTGTCAGAGATGAATGGCTAGCTCCTGGTTTCATCTTGCTTAGTGCTTCTGAGTGAAAGTGTATACAATGTGTTACGTGGGATTGTTCTCTCAGCCTTGGGCAGGTGGGCACAAGGGCAGTTCACTAGTGTTGACAGATGTCCTTTAGAGGAGCTGGGGTTGTGTGGGTCTTATCTGGGTCCAGGGGACATTGAGCCATCTGGATCTGTGAATCTAAGGTAATGTGATTGTGTAGATGCTTGCATTCTGAAGATATGAGCATCTGGTTTCCCTTCTTGTCAGTCTCTGCTCTACACTTCTGCCATACCTTTTCATTTGAACCTTTCCTGTGACCTATCAAGGAGAAGTGCCCAGTGCAAGGCTTATTACTTTTAATTAACTCTATGGTTAGTCAATAATATAAGGTGAGGGTATGGGGAAAAAGAAAGCTAATCAAAAAGAAGAGAGTGGAGCAAAAGACTTTTAATTTAGGGTTTAGCATCACTGTGTTCCCTTGAGTCTCAGAGGAGATTGGGATGAGGACTTTTGAGAAAGGCAGGCCCTGTTGATATTGGTGGACTCTTTTAGATGGACTAAATGCTTTTTTTTTTTTTTTGCTGTGAGACAGACATGAGCTTTTGGGGACAAGGGGTAGATATTCTGGTATTTATCTTTAGTTTCCCCCAAAGACTCACCTATTATACCTGTTTTTCTCTCCTGATGGCACTATTGGGAGGTGTGGGAAGCTTTTAGAAAGTGGGGCTCAGTTGATGAAATTAGTTCATTGAAGATGTGCACCTAACAGGGTACTGGTACCTCTGTGCATTTCTTTCTCTATTCTGTTTTCTATTCTGTTTCTCTTTGTTTCCCAGCTCTCATGAGGTGAGCAGAACATAGTCTCTGCCAGATGTTCTGCCTTGCCACAGGTCCAGAGGGAAGAGGCCCAAGCAATCATAGAATGTAACCTCTGAAATCATGAGCCAAAATAAATCTCTGGTTCTTTGAAGGTGTTGATCTTAGATATATTGTCACAGTGTTGGAAAGTGATTAGGACAGCTTCTGTCCAAATCTGCTAACCAATCCCACCTCCTCTGTCTCTAAGTAGCAGAGAACAGCTGGTACTTTTGAGGAACAAACATGACAGTAATGTCCCCTGCTTAGAATTGGGGCATGTAAGGATGCCCATGACCTCTTGTGTGAGAGCACTCTAGACCCCATTCAGAAATAGAGCAGATGTGGCTGAAGCGACCCCAGGTGAACAAGCCTGACCCTGGCATGGGAACACACATTGCACAATGGTGTGGCCTCCCAGCTTGGAGACATCCATTTGGGCTGACAGTGGATACTCAAAAGGGTCTATTTGGGATGATCCTTTCCTTTAGGTATCCCTTCAGTGTCCCAGAGTAGCTTCATCTCCAGAAGATTTACCTGAGGAGGCTCTCTTTCTACTTGAAATGTTTTCTTCATATTGAACACTCATTGAGTGAGTGGCAAGTACTTTTTGTTTTATAGGAGGGAATGTGCTTTGTGTTTTGCACTTTTGTATTCTCTTATATTTTCAACACCAAGGTGTGTGCCTGGAATCTGCATTTTCATCCCTCCACTTCTATCCGCAATGCCTTGAACATCAATAGCATTGAACAAATTGCTAATTGGATGTGTCAGTGTTCAGACTGTGTATGTGGTATCCTGCATGTTTGTTTGTTTGTGTGTGTGTGTGTGTGTGTGTGTGAACTTGTGCCTGTAGCACCAGGACTTTGTGTTCTCATGTATTTCATTTCATGTGTAGAGGTATGGAAAGGACATGAAACAGACACCATGAATTATCTTATGTATGAATGTTGATTGTCATGTGTAAAGATTGTGTCTAAGTGATTTTTTGGGTCAGTGCCTTTCTGGCAGAATGTGTGTTTGGGGTGTTTTTGCTGGTTCTGTAGGTGTTGTTGGCATTATGGACTATTGTGAACATGTGTGCATGCATTTGAGAGGAGCGAGGATGTTGCCTTACCACTCAGTGTTGGATCTGTGCATTTTCAGATCTTAGAATGTATATGTATGTTCATGGTGTCTAGTTGAGAATTTAGGGACACAGTCTTTGGTGTACAGAGATTTGGAGACAATGGGATCAAGGGTGTTGGGGTGTTAGGAGTTATATGTGGCCCATGGATGTGTACAGATTCTATTGATAATGCCTTAAGAGGGACTGCTGTGAATGCCCTATTTAGGGCTTTGAGGTGATTCTGTTGTTCTTGGGAATGGAGGGATATCCTTTGTGAGTATATAGGAGGAGTTAGCAGTGTCTGTGTGTATCTGAGATTTGTTGTTGAACTTCATATTCTGAGGCATTCTGTGTATGTGCATGTTTTCAACCTACAGGTGATTGTATAAGTTTTCAATGAGAATAGAAATTGGTGTCATATGTCAATAATTATACTTGTTTGGCTTGAGTCTATTCAATTATTGAGGGAGGGTTTGTGTGATTACATTTGGGTGATAGTGACTGGTGTGTTTTTCTGGGGTGTGAGGATATGTGTATCTGAAGCACACCAAATACCCTCATCCAAAAGATGCTTGCCTAATTAAGCTTCTCCTCTTGTCAGATCAGCAGCATATCTGCAGAGGTTATTGTGGTTGGTAGCATCCTCTTTCTTGTAAATGCCAGGTTTATACACAAAAGGTCCAAACCTTTTGTTAAAATCTGTAAACTTGTTGTACAAAAGATATTGTCTCTGTTTTCTTGGTAAAAACGTGTGAAACCTGTGTCTGGCCTAGAGGATGGAATGAAAAGCACTTGTCAAGTGAACCTGCAAGCCCCCACCCACTGTGGGATATAAAGTTCAAAACTTCCAAAATATCTTTCCAGAGAGTGTTTTAGGCATGAACCATACTCTAGATCGGTCGACTGCAACCAATAAACCTACTTCCTGAAAATTCCTCTGGTGTCCACCCTCTTCTGTCCTACTTCATATCTATTTTAAGAGTTTCTTGGTGGTGAATGGAATATGAGACTTTGTAAGAAAGGTCATTGATTGTGAATTAATTGGGTTTTGGTGTGTATTTGTTTTAGATTTGGGCATGAGGTACTCTGGGTGTATAGTCAAACATTCTGGCAGATAGGAAGTTTATGCAATTGAGGATTTTCAGAGTTCCACAGTGTTGTGTGCTCGTGACTGTGTACATTAGGAGATATGAGCAGTCCTATACATACCTGTTCATAGTGACTGAGTGGCTACATGTGCTTTTGGGTCTGTGAGAGTACTGTGGATATGTAGATTCAGACAGACATCTGTGTTCTCAAGCTCATGTAGTCTAGGGCTGTGAATGTATTTAGGAAATGTGGTGGCTATGTATTCATCTTTGAGCTGGAGATAGCTTGTGTGTGTTTCCACAGTGGGAATATAGGAGTTATGTTTATATGAGAATACAAGTGAGGAGGCTTGGGTACTGACAGTATATATGGTAATTATTGCATGGTGGGACTTGTGGTTAGTTATTAAGAAGAGTGTTTGAACGGAGTGTTTTTGTGAATGTGTGTATTTTATTTGTTTGTTTGGTTGTTTGGAAAGATGTGAGATTAGAGAATGCAGTGGTAAAATATAAGTATTTGGGCCACACATGTGTTATGTGTTTATTTGGGAAATGGTGATAGCTAGATTATCGTTGACATCATTGATGTGTGTACTTGGAGAAGGTTGGGAAACTTTATGTGTGTTTGGGAGTTGGTGTTTGCAGATCAAATGATTTTGAGGATATAGAGTCATTTTTATGTGTGTATGTTGGTAGTTGTGCCTGTGTTGTGTCCTTTAGGGTTATAGATGTTACATTTTTATAATCAGGGTGTATCTAGTTGCATTCAATCTTGGGAAGATTTTGAGTGTTTTGTGTATGTTGGGGATGAAGCATTATTACTTATGTTTGTTGAGTGTGTATTTCTGTTGAGAGAATCAAGTCTGTATGATTTTTCCAGAGGATTTAGTATTTTGTTTGTGTGACTTTTGTTATCAAGTAGGTTTTGTGTGTGTGTGTGTGTGTGTGTGTGTGTCTGTCTGTCTGTGTGTGCATACTCAGTGTTTGGTGATATCATGTGCACATGTCTTAGGGAGTATAGAGTATACAGGAATGTATAAGCCTACATTTGGAAAAGTATAGATTATAGCTGTATGTCTGTCAGTACCTGGGTGATCTCTGTGGCTGGGTGGCATGTGTGTGTCTGTGGCTATAAGGATGGCAGGAGCACATTGATGATGGCAAGCCTTTTCCATGTGCACTGACCCTTGTTCCTGTTTATCTGGAGCTCCAAAAGTTTCTTGGAGATTCATAGATCCAGGGACTATTGCTGGGAGTTGTTTATGTGTGTCCACCTGTTGTTTCCTCCCTTGGGTTTTTCCTTCTGCCAAGACAAAGGCCAAGACCCTAGTATAAGTCCCCACAGGCCCCTCCCAGCCTGGGTCTACTGGTGGCCCATGTGTGCACATGCCTGAGCTCTTGGTGTACATGAACTGGCAAACCTATGAGCTCTATAATTATTACACAGTTGTACCTCAGTCACCTTAGGAGAGGAGTTTAAAACTAAATTTACAAGGATACTGGCTTTTTCTGAGGAGCTATCCTCATTGTTATTGTTCATTCCTTGGCAGGACTAAGTGCGTAATCCATCCTTTCACTCTGAATGATCCTTTCACATTTCTTACTGATCAGTTCTACTAGTGGATAACTTCTTTGGTTTTCATTTATGTGAAATAAATAAAAGGATTTTAATTTTTAATATGTGATCAAATACAGCAAAATTTTACTAAGTTAACTACTTGAGAAGGCACGTCAGTGGTATTCATTTCACTTATTTTGCCATTCTTCTGATACCAGCATGAAGCCACAGAACTTTTTTCATCTTGCCAAACTGAAGCTTATTTATTAGACAATAATTGTCAATTTTCCTTATGCCCTATGATACCACTGTTCTCCTCTCTGTATTGTTTCAATCTCTCTAAGTGCTGTACCTCATATAAGTAGTATCATACAGTATATATTCCTTCAGTTAGCGTTCTCAAGGTCCATCCCTGTTCTAGCATAGGCCAGAATTTCCTTCAGTTTTCAGACCAAATAATATTCCATCATATGCTACATGTAGAATATTCTTCCTTGGGTTAAAAAAGGATGAAATAGTGGAATGAATTTGACTAAACTATCCTCTGCACATATATGAAGAGACCGTAGAAAGTGTTTTCTTTCTTCTTTATGTATGCCTGTAAAGCACTAGTTAAGAAAACTATACATGCATGGAAGGAAGAACAGGAAGAAAGGAAAGAGAGCCAGGTAGGATGGGAGGGAATGGGTAAGTTCTGGAGACTGAACTGGAACAAACTATATTCCATGCATATGTATAACTATAATGCATAGCTAAAATATTTTTCCTCAATGAACCCTTGAATATAATAAACAATCCTGGAGTGATTGTATGTGTATCTCTTCAAGCCATTTCTTGTAATGTTTTACTGGTGTTTGCTGAGAAGTAGAATTGACGGATCATGTAAATCTACTTTTGATAATTTGAGGAACCGCCAATCAGTTTTCCATAGAGCCTGCGCCACTTGCATTCTAACCCATAGTGCATGAGAGTTCCGGTTCCTTCCCATTCTCAGGAGCACTGGTGTTTTCTGTTTCTTTGATGGTAGACCTCATGATGTGTGTGAAGCTAGATCTCATTGTATTTTGATTTCTCCACTGATTATTGATGTTGAACATTTTCCCATGTGCTTCTGATCCATTTGCATATCTTCTTTGGAAAAACATCTGTGGAAGTCCTTTGCCTGTTTTAATACTGGGTTGTTGTTTTCTTATTGTTGAGGTATAAAGGTTCTTTATATCATAGATCTTAACTTCTTATCAGAAATGTGATTTTCAAGTGTTTTCTTGCATTCAAGGTGTTGCCTTTTCACTGATGTTTGTGTCCCTTGATATGAATCAAGTTTTTAAGCTTGATGTTATTCATTCTTTCTTTTGGTGCCTTTGCTTTTGGTGTTCTGTTCAAGAAATCACTGTCAAATCCATTGTAATATATTGTCTCTGTTATGTGTTATGAGTTTTATAGTTGCAAGTCTTACATTTAGGTCTTCTATCCATGTTGAGTTAATTTTTTTCTATGGTGCCAGATAAGGGTTCAACTTCTTGTTTAGTGTGTGGCTGTCTAACCAGTTTTCTTAAGAGCATTTGTTGAAAAGACTGTCCATTTCCATGCAATGGTGTTGTGAGAAATCACTTGAGAACTTATGATGTTTTTTAAAAAACATTTTTTTGCAGTTGTAATGGACAACATGCCTTTATTTTATTTATTTTTATGTGGTGCTAAGGATCAAACCCAGTGCTTCACACATGCTAGGCAAGTGCTTTGCCACTGAGCTACAGCCCCAGCCCAGAGGGGTCTTTTTTTCTGGATTTCCTACTCTGTTTTATTAACCTACATGTCTGTCTTTCACCATTTTTACACCATTTTTTTATGACTGTAGCTTTTCAGCAGGGAATATTGAAATTATGATGTGTCAGACCTCAAATGTTGTTCTTGTTCAGAATTGTTTTGGTAGTTGGTAGTTTTTGTATTTCACATTAATTTTAGGATGGACTTTAAAATTTTTGCAGCCAAGAATCTCCACTTCATGTATAACCACAAAACTGGGATCCTAATTAGAATAAGATGTAGTCTGTGGTGGTATAAATATGTCAAAATATACTTTACTGTCACGTAGAACTTTAGAATAAATAAAATATAATATGAAACCATAATATGAAACTATAATATGAATATGGTATTCATAAAAAGGAAGTTAGGATTTTGTTAGGGATGGCACTGAAACTATAGATTGCTTTGGGTGGTGCTGACACTACAAAAACAAATTTAACAAATTTGCATTAACAAATTTAAGTGTTCTGGCCCATGATATTTGATGTCATTCACTTTTGGTGTCATTCTATGTCTTCATTTTTATGTAGTTTTCAGCTTATAAATCCTTGGTCTCCTTGGTTACATAGGGTCTAGTATTACATTTTATTTGGTATGGTAGATTGAATTGGCTTTTTTGATTTTCTTTCCATATTTTTAATTTAGTATATACAAACACAGTTTATGTGTGGGTGTGTTATGTATTGGCAACTGCATTTATTCATTCTGATGATTATTTTGTTGGGATCTTAAGGTTCTTGAGATATGAATTTATATCAGCTATAGACAAAGGTAATTATACGTCTTCTTTTCCTTTAGTATGCCCTTTGTCTCTACTTATTGCTGATTGATCTGGCTAGGACTTCCAGTATGTTAAAAAGAACCAGTGAAAACATGTATCCTTATCTGTTTTTTATTTGGGGGGAAAAGATTTTAATCTCTGGTGATTCAATACAGTAGCTGTGTTTTTTCTAATTTGTGGTCTTTATTTTGTTGTTTGTATTCTTTTTTTTTCTTTTTCAGTATGAAGGATTGCTCCCATGACCTCCCACATGCTAGACATAATTATACCAACCACAGAACTATATCCTGGCCCTTTTGTAAATTTTATTTTGAGACAGGGTCTGGTTAAGGGATCCAGGGTGGCCTAGAATTTGTAATTTTTCTGCCTCAGTTGTTGAATAGCTTGAGATTACCGGTATGCTCCAGCACATCCAGCTATTTTTCTTCCTTCTATTTATAGTTGTTTTGGACTTCTAGTAATGAAAAGGTGTTCTTGCCAGATAGGTGCAACAAAAGGGTTTGTAGTTAAGAACAGAGAATTGGAGGAGTCACCCAGTAGACAGAGCATGGGGAGTTACTGAAGTGAGAGTACACTGCCTTATTAAGGGCCAGTGGGCTCATCCATGAGAATGGGAGGCCCAGAGGCAAACAAGGAGCTGGGAATCTGGCTGTGAGAAATAAAACACACCAGATCTGGGATGATAGTTAGTGATGGGATATGGAATATTGCTCCATAAGAGCAAAGAATGTTGTTAGACATTTTTTTTGTAGTTTCATTTGGGAAATTTAATAACTTGGGAGGAAGTTGAAGAGTTTGTTTCTCAACTCATTGTTTCCAGAGACAGTAAAAACTATTTTTGGTCTGGTTTCAGAAGGGCACAGCCAAGAAGAGGAGAGATTAAAGGCTTTTTTCACTGCTCATACTTGGAGAAGTTGTCCTAAGGCATAAGTGAAGTAGCAGAGAGAACAAGCAAACTTCACTTAATAATTATGAACTACATATCTGATTTTGAGGAGTTATAATGCCAGAATAGTGAGCAGAGGTCTTCAAGAAGTTCACAGAGCATAAGATGAATTCTGTGAAGCTGTGTGTGAGCCTGGAATATCTTTAGGATCCTGAGGGAGAGTTTTTCCCAGGAGAGATTGATCCAACTTGTTATGCCAAGTACCTTTATGGCCATAGAGGGAGCTAAAATGATGGTGTAAGGTACCTTCCATCTAGGTTGTAGCTGTTTTGATGGCTTCATGTCCTTCCAGGTCTCACCAAGAACTTGGTCTCCTGGCTTTCCTTTCTTGTGGATCTCTATGGCATGGCCAACAGGCATTTCCTCATTCTTGGACTGTGGCCTGATCTCATCCCAGATCAATCAGGTACTGCAGAATCTGATTCACTTCTGGGTCTAGGACTATATTTACTGATTTCTCATATGGATGTAACATCAGATTAACTTTCAGAGTATTTCTAACTCTCTTAAGGCCAATGGGTTATACATTTATTCAGTTTTGGATTTTGCCTGACAACCTAGCAGAAGTACTCTTAAGAGAATGGTTGGCCCTTTTTATATTGCTGGAAGAAAATGGTGCTTAATGGAATGTAGATAATACTATACCCCCAGTGCTTTTGCTACTAGATGGATAATTTGTGCCCTGAAATCTTGACCATTGTCACTTTTTAGAGATCTTTGGAAGCCAAACTGCGGATAATTTCCTTTTGGAATACTTTTACCATCTCCTGTGCCTTTTCTACCTATAAGAAAGGTCTGTAGCCACCCTGTAAATGTATATATGAGGATTATTAAGAGTGTATATTCTATATAATAGGGCATATGGGTGAAATCTTGTGTCCAGTCTCCCCCTGAGCATGATTTCTCAGTGTTGATCAGATTCTGAGACGGGTGGAGATAGCACCTTTCTGGAGTTACTGGAGATATAGAGAGAGTGGTTGTAGGAGAGCTGGTGGTGGGTGGTTTTGATGTCCCAAAGTCCATAAAAACCTGACTGACCATTCCCATTGTAGCATGTCTCCCCAGTGGGAGGAATCATATACTCTATTGCCTGTCATTGTAATGCCTCGGGCAAAATCCATTTGTTGTTTCCACATAACAAAAGGCTAGACGAGTCTTCTTGATTCTTCACCCATATAAACTCCTTAAGGCATTATTTTATTTGTATTTTGGGTGGAGGTGTCTACATGGGACTGAATGTGACCACTGAGCCACATCCCCATCCCTATTTTGTATTTTTTTAGATAAGTTTTCACTATATTGTTTAGTGCCTTGCTTTTGCTCAAGCTTGCTTTTTACATGAAATCCTCCTGCCTCAGCCTCCTGAGCCACTGGGATAACAGACATGTGCCACCGTGCTTGGCAAAATTATTTGTATTCTTTTTTTTGTTAGTTGAGCACAATACCTATATTTATTTATTTTTATGGGTGCTGAGGATTGAACCCAGCATCTCGCATGTGCTAGGCAAGCACTCTACTGCTGAGCTACAACCCCAGCTGACATTATTTGTTTTCTTGGTTGCCATTCTTTTTTTTTAATTGACTTTTTAAAAAAAATAAATGACAGGGTAATGCATTATACTTCTTATTACACATACACAGCACAATTTTTCATATCTCTGGTTGTATATAAAGTATGTTGACACCAATTTGTGTCTTCATACATGTACTTTGGATAATGATGTCTATCACATTCCACCATCCTTGCTAATCCCCTACCCCCTCCCTTTCTCTCTCACCCCTTTGCACTATCTAGAATTTATCAATTCCTCCCATGCTCCCCCTCCCTACCCTACCATGAGTCGGCCTCCTTATATCAGAGAAAACATTTGGCATTTGTATATTTGGGATTGGCCAACTTCACTCAGCATTATCTTCTAGTGCCATCCATTTACCTGCAAATGCCATGATTTTATTCTCTTTTATTGCTGAGTAAAATTTTATTGTGTATATATGCCACATTTTTAAAAAATTTATTCATCCACTGAAGGGCATCTAGGCTGGCTCCACAGTTTAGCTATTGGGAATTGTGCTGCTATGAACATTGATGTGGCTGTGTCCCTGTAGTATGCTGTTTTAAGTCTTTTGGGTATAGACCAAGGAGAAGAATTGCTGTGTCAAATGGTGGTTAATTCTCAGATTTCCAAGGAATCTCCATACTGCTTTCCATATTGGCTGCACCAACTTGCAGTTCTACCAGCAATGTATGAGTGTACCCTTTTCCCCACATCCTCACCAACACTTGTTGTTTGTCTTCATAATAGCTGCCATTCTGACTGGAGTGATATGATGATATTAGAGAAGTTTTGATTTGCATTTCTCTAATTGCTAGAAATTATGAAAATTTTTTCATATATTTGTTGATTGATTGTATATCCTCTTCTGAGAAGTGTCTGTTCAGGTCCTTGGCCCATTTGTTGATTGGGTTATTTGGTTTTTTGGTGCTTAGCTTTTTGAGTTTCTTTATATACCCTAGAGAATAGTGGTCTATCTGATGTGTGAGGGGTAAAAATTTGCTCCCAAGATGTAGGCTCTCTGTTCACCTCAGAGATTGTTTCTTTTGCCGAGAAGAAACTTTTTAGTTTGTTTCCATCCCACTTATTGATTTTAATTCTTGTGCTATAGGAGTCTTATTAAGGAAGTTGGGATCTAACCCCACATGATGAAGATTAGGGCCTACTTTTTCTTCTATGTTAGACAAAGAGTCCCTGGTTTAATTCCTAGGTCCTTGATCCACTTTGAGTTGAGTTTTGTGCATGGTGAGAGATAGGAGGTTAATTTCATTTTGTTGCATATGGATTTCCAGTTTTCCCAGCACCATTTGTTGAAGATGCTATATTTTCTCCAGCATGTTTTTGGCACCTTTGTCTAATATAAGATAATTGTAACTTTGTGGGTTAGTTTCTGTGTCCTCTATTCTGGACCATTGGTCTACCAGTGTGTTTTGGTGACAATATCATGCCTTTTTTGTTACTATTGCTCTGTAGTATAGTTTAAGGTCTAGTAATGCCACCTGCTTCACTCTTCTGGCTAAGGATTACTTTAGCTATTTTTCCAGATGAATTTCATATTTGCTTTTTCTATTTCTATGAGTAATGCCATTGGGATTTTGATCAAAATTGCATTAAATCTGTATAGTGCTTTTGGTAATATGGTCATTTTGATAATATTAATTCTGTCTATCCAAGAGCAAGGTTGATCTTTCCATCTTCTAGGGTCTTCTTTGCTTTTTTTCTTTAGGGTTCTGTAGTTTTCATTGTATAGATCTTTCACCTCTTTTGTTAAGTCGATTCCCAAATATTTTATTTATTTATTTATTTTTGAGGCTATTATAAATGGGATAGTTTTCCTCATTTCCCTTTCTGAGGATTTGTTACTGATATATAGAAATGTTTGACTTATGGGTGTTGATTTTATATCCTGCTACTTTTCTGAATTCATTTACTAGTTCTAGAAGTTTTGTGGTGGAGCTTTTTGGGTCTTCGAGGTATAGAATCATATCGTCAGCAAATAGTGCTAATATAAGTTCTTTTTTTCTTATACATATCCCTTTAATTTCTTCCATTTAATTGTTATAGCTAGTGTTTTAAGATCTATGTTGAATAGAAGTGGTGAAAGAGGGCATCCCTGTCTTGTTCCAATTTCTAGAGGGAATACCTTTAATTTTTCTTCATTTAGAATGATGTTGGCCTGAGGCTTAGTATAGATAGCCTTTAGGAGGTTGAGATATGTTCCTGTTATCCTTAGTTGTTTTAGTGTTTTGAACATAAAGTGGTGATGTATTTTGTCATCTATTGAGATGATCATATGATTCTTATCTTTGAGTCTATTGATGTGATGAATTGCATTTATTGTTTTCTGTATGTTGAACCAACCCTGCATTGCTGGTATGAATCCCACTTGATCATGGTTCAAAATCTTTTTTGATATGTTTTTGTATTCAATTTGCCAGAATTTTGTTGAGAATTTCTGCATCTATGTTCATTAGATATATTGGTCTAAAGGGTTTTTTTTTTTGTGTGTGTGTGTGTGTGTGTGTGTGTGTGTGTGTGTTTGCCTGGTTTTGGAATCAGGGTGATATTGGCCTCATAGAATGAGTTTGGAAGAGTTGCCTCTTTTTGTATTTCTTGAAATAAATTGGAGAGTATTGGTATTAGTTCTTCTTTAAAGATCTTGTAGAACTCAGTTGTGTATCCATCCCGGTCCTGGGCTTTTCTTGGTTGGTAATCTTTTGATGGCTTCTTCTATTTCCTCACTTGATATTGGTCTGTTTAAATTGTGTAAATCTTCCTGATTCAATCTGAGCAAACAGTATGACTTAAGAAATTTGCCGGGCTAGGGATGTGGCTCAAGCAGTAGCACGCTTGCCTGGCATGCGTGCGGCCCAGGTTCGATCCTCAGCACCACATATAAACAAAGATATTGTGTCCGCCGAAAACTGAAAAATAAATATTAAAATTCTCTCTCTTTCTCTTTTCTCTCTCTCTCTCTCTCTCTCTCTCTTTCTCTCTCTCTCTTAAAAAAAAAAGAAATTTGCCGATGCCTTCAATGTCTTCTATTTTATTGGAGTATAAGGTTTCAAAATAATTTCTAATTATCCTCTGTATTTCTGTAGTGTCTGTTGTGATATTACCTTTTTCATCAAGAATGCTGGTAATTTAAATTTTCTCTTTTTCTCTTCATTACTGTAACTAGAGGTCTTATTTATTTATTTATTTTTTAAAGAACCAACTTTTTGTTTTGTCAATTTTTTCAATTGTTTCTTTTGTTGTGATTTCATTGATTTCAGCTCTAATTTTAATTATGTTTTGCCTTCTGCTTTTGCTGCTGATTTGTTCTTTTTTTTCCTATGGCTTTGAGATATAGTGCAAGGTCATTTATTTGTTGACTTTTTTTTTTCTTTTAAGGAATGAACTCCATGCAATGAACTTTCCTCTTAGAACTGTTTTTATAGTGTCCCAGAGATTTCAATATTTTGTCATTTACTTCTAAGTATTTTTTAAAATTTCCTTCTTGATGTCTTGTGCAACCCAGTTCATTCAGTGGCATATTTTCCAGTCTCCAGGGTTTGGAGTAATTTTACTTTTTGTTTTGTCATTGATTTCCAATTTCATTCCATTAGGATCTGATAAAATGCATGGTAATATCTCTACTTTTTTGTATTTGCTAGGAGTTGCTTTGTGGCATAATATATGGTCTATTTTAGAGAAGGATCCATGTGCTGCTGAGAAGAAAGTGTATCTGCTTGATGCAGGTAGGAATATTCTACATATGTCAGTTAATTCTAAGTTATTGATTGTATTATTTAGTTTTATAGATTCTTTGTTCAACTTTTGTTTGGAATATCTATCCAGTGGTGAGAGATGTGTGTTAAAGTCACCCAAGATTATTGTGTTGTGGTCAATTTGACTCTTGAACTTGAGAAAAAATTGCTGAACATAGCTGCACCATTGTTTGGGGTATTTATATTTATGATTGTTATGTCTTGTTGGTGTATGGTTCCCTTGAGCAATATGTAATGTCCATCTTTATCCCCTTTGATTAACTTTGGCTTGAAGTCTATTTGATACAAGGATGGAACCCCTCCCTTCCTCGTTTGTTTCCGCAGTCCAAGTGAGGGGTATGATTTTTTCCAACCTTTCACCTTCAACCTGTGTATGTCTTTTCCTATCAGATGAGACTCCTGGAGGCAGTATATTATTGTTGCATCTTTTTTTAAAATCCAGTCTGCTAGCCTATGTCTTTTTATTGGGGAGTTTAAGCCATTAACATTCAGGGTTATTATTGAGGCATGGTTTGTATTTCCAGCTATTTTTGTTTAGTTTTGTTATTTAACTTTTCTTCTTTGATTAGTTTTTGCTTTAGAGTACTACCTCCCTCTGCTGATTTTAATTGTTGGTTTTTGTTCCCTCTTCATGGAATAGTTTGCCAAGGATGTTTTGTAGTGCTGGTTTTCTAGCTATAAATTCTTTTAACTATTATTTTATTGTGGAAAGTTTTTATTTCATCTTCAAATCTAAAGCTTAATTTTGCTGGATCCAAGATTCTTCGTTGGCACCTATTTTCTTTCAGAGCTTGATATATGTTGTTCCAGGATCTTCTAGCTTTCAGGTCTGTGTTGAAAAATCTGCCGTTATCCTAATTGGTTTTCCCCTATATGTAATCTGATTCCTTTCTCTTGTGGCTTTTAAAATTCTCTCCTTATATCATATATTGGGCATTTTCATTATAATGTGACTTGGTGTGGATCTGTTGAGATTTTATATATTTGGCATCCTGTAGGCTTTTTGAATTTGGATTTCCAATTCGTTCTTCATGTTTGGAAAATTTTCTGATATTATTTCATTCTTCATGTTTGGAAAATTTTATTAGATTATTAATTCCTTTGGTTTGGACCTCTATACCTTCCTTTATCCCAATAACTCTTAAATTTGGTCTTTTAATGCTATCCCATATTTCTTGAATGTTCTGCTTGTGGTCTATGTTCTTTTCAAAATTATATATTTTATCTTCTTTATCTGACGTCCTATCTTCCAAGTGGTCTACTCTATTGGTAATGCTTTCATTTAAGCTTTTAATTTGGTTTATTGTTTCTTTCATTTCAAGGATTTCTATTTTTTTAGAACCTCTATCTCCCTGTTGAGGTGACCTTTTCTTCATAAACAAACCTCATTTGTTTATGAGGTCCTTGTCGAAGTGATCTTTCACTGTTTGCATTTGGTTTTTTATATCTTCCTTGAGTTCACAGAACATTTTAACCACATACATCCTGCACTCCTTCTCTGTCATTTCTTCTGCTGTGGCTGCCAATCATCTAATGATGTGATGTTTTGATTTGTTTGGGGAATTGTCTTCCCTTGTCTTTTCATGTTGCCCTGTATCTTCCTTCTCAGGTCTGTGGATCTTGAGTGTTATTGTTTTTACCTATATTTTGTAGTGCTCCTGTAGGGTTCCAAGACCTCTCCTTTGTGGGGAAGGACAATGTTAACAGATCCAAATATCAACAATATATAACCTATGAACAATTTGTTGTTATTAAGATGTTTACTAATGAAACAGCTTGGAAAGATGGAGGGACAGATGGAAGCAGTATTGTGTGTGGCTCTGTGCTCTAGATACACCTACTCAGAATACTGCATCTCTGAGAGTGTTAGAAGACCCCCTATACAGCTGATCTCCTGAGAAGTCACCAGTGTTGTAAACCCGCACAGGGCTCTGGGCCTCAGTGTTCGAGTAGGATGCCCACCATTGGAGCAGGACCCAAAACTTGAAGTTCTAGCCCACGCAAGGCTCAGCAAGTACCTTAGCAGAATTATACATCAAAACATCTGCAGATCACCAAGACTTCACTCCACTCCCATGCAGGTCACTCAGCTGCTACCCACCCACCCACAGCAGAATGCCATCACCTGGCTCTACCCACCTCACCAGACATCCCGGCACTGAAAGCATACCGCCTCCATCTTAGTGCAACATTTTCGCCATATAAGGTGGGGGCAACTCCCAGATCAGATCTCCAGCAGACAGCCATCACATCCCCAACATTTGTGAAACCAAGAACTTTGCATGAAATAGGATTTTAAGGACTGAGTCATCTGAATAATATAATATAGAAGTGTTGTATACACCCTTCCCCCTTTTTCTTCTTTCATTTTTCTTTCCCCTTCCAAATTTTACTATCTTAACATCTGTATTTTTCTAAATACAATTATGTGTTTGTTTTATGTACTCTACTGTTTTCCCGCGTACTTCCCTACTCTAAATTACTTCCTGTCTATTCTCTTGCTACTATTCCTATCCTTTACAGTTTGTATCTCTTGATAATCTTTTTGTTTACATCTCTTTCTACTTTTTCTTAGTTCTGTATCCATATTGTCCATTAGCCTTTTGGCATAATTAAGTCTGACATGTATCCTTGTGTAATATGTCTTCAGCCTTTTTTTTTTCAGGTTTGGTTTTGGCAGCTCATTCTGCTCTTTTGAGTAGGTCAGGTTTTCCTTTTTATTCGATGTATTTTTCTTTTCTTTTCTTTTCTTTTTAAACTGAACATTTGAAGAACAGCTTCTATGCCTAGCATTTGCAGATATATCCACATAAGGGAAGCCATTTGGTTATCAGCCAAGTACATTTCTATTGTGGTTCAGTCTACCCTGGGCCTTTGTATGTGTTTTTCCACCAATTTCCCAGCATACTTTTATTCATTCCATTTTAAGTGTCTTTATTTCCCTGAGTCTCGCCCATATTCTGGGATCTTTGATGTTCTATTATATTTACTCCCCACATTCCTTGACTCTAGTTTCCCTTAGTTGTCCTCATGCAGATAAGCACCTCATATCCAACAGGGCTTTAAGCTTTCATATGCCAGAGCTCTAAAATATGCTGTACTTCCTTTCTGAACTGAATGCTGAGTCCAGTGAGACAGAAACCAACCTCCTAGGTGTTTCTTCTGAGATGTCAGAATGTTGAAAATTAATTGTGTTTTATTTGTTCAGTAATGAAGAAGTAAATGGCAGTGGGTGGCTTGCATGGAGTCAGCAGAAATTCTCTGTGGTCTCCAGTGGGTTACATGCACCTGCATACACCTGTGAATGTCCACCTGTGAGTATCCACCATGCAAGTGAGCTCATCACTGCTCTTGCACTATTACGTGCTACAAGCAAGTGGGACAGGATGAGCAAACTTGTAATGAAATTTCCTGTTTGGATTTTTTTTTTCCTAACAGTGGGCAAAGAGAGAAGGCCGGGGGGTAGTGTGTGATATTTATGAGGTAGGGGGTGAGAATGTAGAGGCATTATATCTTAGGAAAAGCGAAAGAGGAATCCAAACAAGTTGGCTGTTAGCAGGAGAAAAAGAAAAAGAGACAACCCCATGCAAGGCTCTCTCCTGCTTCTGCAACAAGATGGTGGCTATTAACCCACCTAGCAGGGATACCTCTGGTGTAACCAAGCCTATAATTGGGTTTTCTGGACCCAGCCAGTGTCCAAGATGGAAGCTGATTCAATGAAAGATGACGGTGGCAGCAGCAGAGGTAACCCAATATGGTGGCGAAGAGGTCCCAAGATGGAGGTGAAGGCTTTCAGGGATGGAGTTGAAAGGGTGGGACTTGCATTGGTGTTCTGCTGGGGCTGAAGTGTGATGCTGTAGTGGGCAGCTGCCTCTAGGCCCTGTCCATTATCCCAAGGTGGAAGCCACTACATGGGGAGGGTTATGGCAATGGCTGCAGTGTCCCAAGATGGAAGTGGGCTGGGGGAACCCCATGTTGATATATAGGGGCCTGAAGTGCAGTTCTTCCTCTGGCTCCGTGTGATTGCAGGCTGGAAGGTCCTGATGAAAGTAAAACTTGGGAGTGATGTTCGTGAATAGGCTGAGATACTAGGTATTAAAGAAATGAAAATTTCCATGAAAGGGTATAGGGCTCCCTGGTCAGCTCCTCTCTTACTGATTTAACTTTGGGCTGCAAAGGATTCAAGACTCATTACCTAGTTACTCCCTGAAAAATTTTGGAAATTGGTGCGTGTGCTTGTTTTCTTGCTGAGGCTTTGGAATTAGAGGCCATTTTCCTGGGATTTTAGACACTCCACATGGGTTGTTTGCACCTCTGCCCATGGCTGAGCAAACTTATTAGGGAAGCCTGTGTGCAGAGTTTCACTCTATTCCTGCCTGAAAACCTCTATTATACCACTCCTTCCTAGAGTCTCAGTGCATGTGCTGGAAGGAGGTGGGACATATCATCTTCTTTTCTGACTTTTCCTAGGCTTTGAGAGGTGACTCAGGAATTACAGCTTTTGCCCTAACTTAATCAGTCTCAGTTTCCCACCCAACCCCTTTGTGAGGCAAGGTCTTTTTAACAGCAGGAAAATGAGTGGCACCCCCATGCAGATTTTTGACTCGAGTCCCTCTGGGTACAACTTTCTCTGTGCCTGTTTCAATCACCTACTTCCAGGTTTATCCTAGGCAGGTGCTTGACAGGACAGCATGGTAATATTTCCTGTGATCTCCTGAGCTTGTGCATTAACAGGCTGTGGTTTAGCTTCTTTGGAGGGGATCACCTCAGGTCTTTTGCTTGCCAGTTGAGTAGCACAGAGTTTGTTTCAAATATCAGGTTACCATACAGCCAAGTTTAGACTGCTTTTCTGTTCTACAGGTTTTTCCATGTCACCTTTGTCCTTTGTGTTTCTCTCTGTTTGTGTTATTCCCTCCCCTTTGTGGTGAACCAGTGCCTCTGTCCTAGAGGCCACTGGCTTGGCTCCAAAATCCTTTTTCTTTCTTCAGTAGGTTTGAATTTCTGGGTCTCTAAGAGTCTCTGCCTGTCTGATAATAAATTTCAGTGAATATTTTCATTCACCCACATTGCTGAGAATCAGTACCTGCAAGCACTGGAATCCAAAGAAATGGAGCAATTGGAAAAGCAACCTTCATTTTAATCCACCACTTTTAATCATCTCAGATTCTGTTTTTAAGTCCATTTTATCAAAATGTGGAGTTTAACCCATTTACACTTAAAGTGACCCCTGATGGTTAAAAGACCATCAAATTCCTTTAGTTGCCAAGGGAATTACAAATAACATTTTAAAGTTATCAATACATTTTACGCCAATATCTTTAATCACATCCAAGTACTCCTTTGCAGCTTTTCCTCCTCCCCTTTGTCTTATTGTCACAAACAATTTATTTATTGGCTACTCATTATCATATAATTTGCATATTTTTTCATTTGATTCCTTCAGGAAAATAAAAAGTTACAAGCCCCAATTTAAGAAACACTCTTTTGTAGTTTTCCATCCATACACATACATTCATATACATCAGAGAACTTTATATTAAGATCTTGCTTTCCTATTGAATGTTTGTTAATTTCAATTGGAAGGACTCCCTTTAAAATTTCTTGAACAGCATCTCTACTAGCAATGTAGTTGATCACCTCTTTTTTGGAGGGGGGAGTCAAGAAATGTCTTAATTCCTTTCTCATTGTGAAGGACAGTTTGCTGGTTCTGGTATTCTTGTTTGTCAGTTTATTTTCTTTAAGCACTTTAAATGTATCATCCCAGATGCTATTGATGATCCATGTTTCTGCTGAGAAATCTGATATTCTTGAGTAGAATCCCCAGTGTATTAGTGGTTTCTTTTCTTAAGTTGCTTTCAAATTGTTTTTTCTCTTTGATCACTGATTTCTTTTTTTCATTTTCTTTTCTTCTCTTTTCTTTCTTCACCAGGGATTAAATTCAGGGGCACATAACAGTGAGACAAATACCCAGTCCTTTTTTATTTTTATTTTTATTATTTGGAAGAGAGTTTCCTTGGAGGGAGGAGGCATACCAAGAATTGAGCTCAGGGGCACTTGACCACTGATCCCCAGCCCGAGCCCTGTTCTGTATTGTATTTAGAGACAGGGTCTCACTGAGTTCTTTACACCTCACTTTTGCTACGGCTGGCTTTGAACTCATGATCCTCCTTCCTCAGGCTCCATAGCCACTGGAATTACAGACATGTGCCAGTGTGCCTAGCTGAGACAGGGTTTGGATAAGTATCTTAGGACCTGACTAAGTTGCTGGGGCCAGCTCTGAACTTGTGATCCTCCTACCTCAGGCTCCCAATTTGCTGGGTATAGTGGTGTGAACCACCATGCCCAGCTATCAATTGAGAAGTTTTCAGCCATTATTTTTTCCACTAAATCTTTCTTTTTGACTTTTCATTTTAATATTGCCATAATTCACTTTTAAGTCTGCTTTCTGATAGTTGCTGTGTGCTTTAGTATTTGTTTGTGTTTCTTCATTAATTTTATGGTCTTCAGGGTTGATAATTTTAAGTGATCTCTCTTAGAGCTTATTCTTCTTGTTACTTACTCTTCTTTCTTCCTGTTGGAGGTGCTCTTGAATAATTTAATAATAATAATTTTTGTTTAATTTTTTTAAACAAAAAGTTATATTATTCAGTGCAAAATTTGGTTCTTCTTTACAGTTTGTACTTTTCTTTATAAAAGAAAAGTTCCTGTTCTCCTTAGTTCTCTATCTAAGTTTGATAGGTATCTTTTTGTAATATGTCTTAAGCCTTTTGAAAAAAATATCTCCATTGTTGCTTTAGACAGATTCATTCTGGTCTTTTGAGTAGGACAAGTTTCCCGTTTTTCTTTCTTTCTTTTTTTAAAACTAGTCATTTGAAGAATAGTAATTGTGCCTAGAATTTTTAGACTAGATCCGTTCAAGGGAAACCATTCAGTTATCATCCAGGAAGTAAAAGGTCTTCTCAGCTCTGCTGTGGATCAATCTTCCTGGACCAAGTGTGGGTTCTAACCAATTTCCCAATATGCTTATATTCATTCCTTAAGTGACTATTTCTCAGACAGTCTCATACCCATTCTCTGGAACCTTCAATGTTCTATATATTCACTGCTCTTGTTCCTTGACCACAGTTGCCATTAAATGTGCAGGACTCATGCCGATCAATACCTCATATCCAACAGGACTTTAAACCTCCATATGCCTGAGTTATGCTACCCTTCCTTTGTGAACTGAGTGCTGAGTCAAGTGAGACAGAAACCAATCTCCCAGACATCCCTTCTGAGGTGCCAGAATATTGAAAATTAATTGTTTGTTTCTTGGGTCAGAGCAAATTAGCAGCAGTGTGTATCTTGCTTCCAGTTTTGCTGTTCCATGTCACAAGCAAGTGGGGCAGGTAGAGCAAATTTGTCATGAAATTTCCTGTTTGGATTTTTTTCCTTAAGTGGGTATTCATTCACTTGCTAGCTGCAGAACTTTGATTGATTTCTACACTTTCCATAAGCCTATTCCTTGATTTCTACACTTTCCATAAGCCTATTCCCTACTCTGTTGTTGCAATTTGGTGTTCTCATGGGAGAGAGGAAGGGCCTAGAGCATCCTAGTCTGCCATCACCCTCCCTTTAATTTTTGGAGGCTCATTTTGTGATATACAGTTTTCTGTGTAATTCACTTGCTTTTCTTTTTCTCCTTTTCAGAGTCACTTTTGTTTTTCAGTTTTGGACAGTTGGACTTTTTAAAATATTTTAATATTTATTTTTTAGGTGTAAATGGACCCAACACAATGCCTTTATTTTTTATGTGTTTATGAGGATGGAACCTGGGTCCCACTCATGCTAGGCAAGTGCTCCACCGCTGAGCCACAATCCCAGCCAACTACAGACCACTTGATGTGGGTCTCACTGGGTGTGTTTCTTGGAACTTATCACCATGGTGTATAGGTTCATGCATATCATCATATTTGGGATGTTTAGTGAACTATTTCTCCATATATGATTTTATTCTCTTTACTCTATTTCTCACCCTCTGGTGCTTACACTTGAGTGTTTGTTGGCATGGTTCATGGTTTCCTAGAAATTTCTTAGGTGGTTGTGTTAGTCATCTCTTCATCACTCTGTTCAGAAGACCTGATTAGTACAACTTTGAGGAGGAAAAGTTTATTTTGTTTCTTGGTTTCAGAGGTTCAGTCCATGGTGAGTTGAGCCCCAGGTGAGGCAGTAAGTACACCATATATGATGGATATTGTGGTGGAAAACAAATCCAGATGTTGCCACCAGGAAGCAGAGAAAGCTTGAGTGCAAGTCATCAGGGATAATATAATCCCTAAGGTTATGCCCCTTGTGACCTACTTCCTCTAGCAATACCATACCTGCCTCAAGTTACCACCCATGAGTGTATTTAAATTATCAGTCTATCAAATAGAGTAATCCACTAACTGGTTTTCAGATCTCATAATCTGATCATTTCACCTCTGAAATGTATAACATGAGCATTTGGGGGACACCTCATATCAAAAATGTAACTCTGCTGTTCATTTTCTCCATGCCATCTTTACCTGCATGTCAGTCCAGATAATCTTGGTCTGTTTTTCTTAAGTTTGCAAACTGTTTTGCATGTTCTGATCTACTGTTGAGCATTTTAGTGTCTTGCTCACTTCAGTACTAAGGTTTTTAGTGCCCAGACTTGCATTTGGGTTCTCTTGTGATTTCTATCCTCCCTTTGGTGAGCAGCCATTCTCTGGGTTTTCTCTTATACTGTGTTGAAAGTTTCCTTTGTGTCTGGGGCTGGGGCTCAGTGGCAGAGTGCTTGCCTAGCATGTGTGAGGCACTGAGATCGATTCTCAGCACCATGACCAAGCTTTTTAAGCATGATTTATATAGTTAACTTAAATTCTTTGTGTAGTAAGTCTTATCATGACCACATGACATTTACTCAATGTCCTTGAAATAGGGCCATGAGTCAAAATACTGAAGGTATGAGTAATGCAAGAAATAAGGGAAGACACAGAAATAAGTAAAAAGTGGGGGCACAGTGGGACGATCCAGCTCTGATGAAGCCCATGCAGTTTATTCAAGTGAGTCAGAATGCCAGTAGTATTCAGAGTGAAAGACTTCCTGAGGAAAACAGGAAGAAGATGGTAAAGACAACTTGGTTTGGGCTTAGCAGGTTAAGACCACCTCCTGTGTTTGAACCTAGGGCCACCTGAGCCAATGGGCAGGGTGTCATCATAATCTGAGAAGTCTTGAGTTGGTGGAATTTCACTGAGAGGTCTCAGAAAAGCAACCCTCTGCCTTGAGATGGCTCAAACAAACCCATAATGCATTCACAGTCTCCAGCATCTCCCCTTTCTTTATTTTTTAAATGTAAGTGGTGTGTGGTTACATGAGGTTCTTGGATCTTTTTTCTGAGGGTTTGGCAATCTATTATGACATAGAGGAAAATCAGTAGCAAACACATTATTTCAAAAATAGAGCATGCAGAATGTTTCAACATATTCCAAGGATTAAAGCCATTTAAGTCACAAAGTATTTGTTCAGCTAGAGAAGGAGGATCCATGAGATTGATCCTGTTTTTCTGAATATCCTGGATGTGATGATATAACTCCATAAGGTCCAAACTATTGTCATTGCTATGCCAAATGCCCAGCAGATGATTTTTGACCTTTTTCCAATATCATTGGGAAGAATTATATTTTTCTACAGTAATACAGACATACTTGTAACCACTATGGCATCAAAACCTTTGCTTAAATTTGAGAATGGAAAGTTAACTTCCAATATTTACAACAGTAGCTTTCAAAGAATTTAATTTAGTCTCAATCTTTTCATCAATATTTACCTGATTCATAGGGAATTGGAAGTATTTTGAGCCAAATAATTAAGATAATGAGCATTTTGAATGTTTTGAGATGAGGATACAAAAGGTGTCACAGTAGAAGGTGTCACAGGATGTTCTATGATATTTTCCATTTTTCTTCTTGCTCTTATATTTCCAGAAATTAAAGCACAAGGAGATTGAACCCAAGGCCCTCTTTGCAGTTCCTATGTGTAAAATCAGGCATAGGGCTGCATATATAATGGAGAAAATCCAAGGCAGCCATTAAATGCTACAGATCTTTTTCTATGCCACCATCACTTGAAGTCAGGATAGTACCAACAAATCCTTCAGGAGTCATGGAATCCTAACATAGCTCTCTTACCAGTTCTTTGAGACTAATCCAAAGTATATCCACCATTTCTAGAGACTTTATGTTGCACCGGGAAGACATTTGCACATTCCTTCCATTTAGGAAATGTGCCAAGTTCCATTGCAGAATGATTAGTGTTGTAAGGTATTGGTGGATGTTCCATGGGAATGACTGGCTTGTTATGGGAAAGCCCCATTTTAATAACTGTCTGAACATATGACCTTAAGTCCCAAGGGCGTATGATTAGCCAGTCTATGTCCCCTCATATGCCTTAAAGGTTACTTTTAAACAGTCAGCATGTTTATCATGGGACAAAGATATACGTAAATTTCCACTATAGCCAGTATAATTAAATCCAGTTACATGAATAGGTGTAACGTTTTTGTCTGTAAAACCTCCTATCATATGAGTATCATTAGTAAATACTGGGATGGATTCTCCAGTCCACACAGCTGGGGGTACAGAAGGTGAATCTGAGAAATAGGTCCAATAAGTTTCCCCCATGAACTCCACTTACCTGACAGCTCAACAGAGCCAACCTAGCCACAAACATTGTGGTTGGAGACATAGTACCTCCCTGTTGTTCAATCATCTGCTTGGCCTGATACATTAGCATTTTTAGTTGTCTCTATGATGGCATGTTGAGATCTCTGGAAAAAAAAAAGGCTTTACCCTCTAACATTACTGAATCTGGTCTCATCCATTGTCCTGTTTGTCTTTCCACCAAGCAAAGCCTGACAAGTGTAGTAGGAGCCCTGTGTTGCTTAGCAACAGTGAGACTTTTGGGGGGTGGGGTGGGGTGGGGGGGTACTGGGGATTGAATTAAGGGACACTCAACCACTGAGCCACATCCTTAGCCCTATTTTGTATTTTATTTAGAGGCAGGGTCTCACTGAGTTGCTGAGGCTTGCTTTTAACTTGTGATCCTCCTTCCTCCACCCCCCGAGCCACTGGGATTACAGGTGTAAACCACCACATCTGGCTGACAGCAGTAAGAATTTTAAAACTTTAAAAATTGTAATGTTAAGACAAGAAGAGCATGACAAACAAATTTGTGGGGTAGTATCTTCCCTTTTTTGCTTTTGTAAAATTGTTGAATAATTAGTATAAGCTGGAGCATCATTAGCCTTAAATTGTAGAGAATATATGAGCACTGCCAAAGAAGCTAAGTAATGAGAAATAACATGAGTATTTTCTTTTAAATGAGCAGTGGCAAAAATGAAACGAGAACTAGTATCAATAATAACATGAACTTAACGTGGTTTGTCAAAGTGAGGGGTATGAGTTATTTCCATCTGTCAGAGTTGATTTGGCCATAAACCATGGGGATTTACCCCAGGGAGTGAAGTTGGAATGTGAACCACACACTGTGGGCAAGAGTAAACAATTTGCTGAGCTTGCTGTCACATATTATGATTTTTTTTGTACAGATTGGAAGCATTCTGATGATGTAAAGAATGAGAGGCTTGAACATGGTCATATGGATACATTTGTTCACAAGCCACAATATGTTTATCCGCCTTAGCATTATCTGATGTTAAAGACCTGGAAGTTTAGAATGAGCTCTAATGTGACAAATAAAACAAGAATATTGATGCACTTGGGCTGTTTATTGTAAAATATGGAATAAATGGAAGCAGAAGACCCATGAAGAATTGATGTTGCAGATCAAATTTGAAGGCAGGTTTCTGGCAGAATTCTTTCCCATGAGATGTCAGTCTGTTCTCTTAAGCTTTTGAACTGATTGGATGAGAACTTTCCATGGTGGAGGGCAGTCTGTTTTAATCAAAGTCCACTGACTGGAAATATGAATTCCCACCCGCCAAAACAAAAACTCTCACAGTAACATCTAACTGGTGTTTAACCAAAATTCCTGGGTACTTGGGCCTAGCCAAATCAGTACATGGAATAGTTAATTCTATTACAGTAACATTGAATAATCTTACTTATAGAATCCAGTATATCCCAGGATGGACAAGCAGAAAACTAAGTAAGGCTGAAAGAATTTTCAGAGGAGGTCAGGAAAGGCAGTTATGATATGTGCCTGAGAAGCAGAGAACCGACTGATAAACTAAATTACTACCACTTGTAGTTGGCTCTCTCTTCCACCCTCTTCTGAAATGCACTTATCCTACCCCAAAAGACAGTCCTTACACGTTGCAGGGCAGATATTTTAATGCTGTCTTTTATGGAGTGGAGCTTATTACTCAATTTGACAATAGTTCTTTCACATTATGGTTTATCTCAGTCTTTTTCTTTGTAGGGCTCTTGGGTCTTTTCTCTGAGAAAGTCTTCTGTTGTCATCTTGGCTTTTCTTTTTTTAAATTTTTTTTCTGTAGTTGCAGATGGACATAATTTATTTACTTATTTGGTATGGTGCTAAGGCTCAATCTCAGTGCCTCACACATGCTAGGTGAGCACTCTAGCACTGAGCTACAACTCCAGCCCCTTGGCCTTTTCTTAAGTAGACATTGAACAATATTGCCCTTATCTGCCTTAGAGTAATTAGGTTTCTCACCCAAAGTCCTGAACCTAGATAGTTGGGAATACAAGACATTTTAACCCAGACTGGGGGCTATTTTGATAAATTTATCTTCTCAAAAACAATTTTATTAATTCCTACAGTTATCTCTTAATCACTCTCCCCTTGGTTACCCTTTGTAACTAGATATAAATTCCATCCCAGAAGGCCACTATTCTATTGAGCATATCATTCATGATATAGTTGTAAACAAATATTCACCCCTGTAATTTGAATAAAACATATGTATATGTATAAGTAGATAGATAGATAAATCTACACACATATATATGTATATACTTATGTGTAGTTGCATATTTGAAGTAAGGATAACACTGAAAGTGTGAGAACCCCAAGATGTAATAGAGCTTTGTTCCAACAAAGGAAAGTGAATAAGGAAGAATTGTCCATAGACCAAAGAGGGCCCTGAGGCCTAGATTCAGAAGTAAGCACAAAGTACACTGCTGCAAGAAAATGTGGCCTGTTCCAGGTAGATGTAGGCTCATGTGTTGATGTGCAGAGGGAACATGATTTGGAAGAACTGAAGAACTCTCAGATGAGGAACTGCATGAACACTTGTTTGGGCTGCTTACAGAGGAAGTTGTTCTCTTAGTGCCCTTTCTGCATGTTGCTCACCCACTAAGCATTAAAACCCAACATGTCCTGGTATACATGGGGCAGGAAGGAAATTCAGAAGTAGCATCAGGAAAGAAGAGATACTCATACATCTTAGGCTTCTTTTGGTTAATTTAGATGCAATCACAAATAGGCAGAATACAACTAGCTCCCTTAGTATTACTGAGGTTGGAGTGCCAGGGGCTCTCAGATTGTAGCATTAGCAGTGCTCCCCATAGTGTTCCTGGCATCCTGAACTAACAACTACCAAAGACTGTGTGGTTATCTATCATAGAAAGCCATCAACAAAATGCATTGAAACTTCATACTTCTTTAAACCTCTTGGATCCAGTAAAAAGAGCAAAGTATTTATGCACTGTTTTATGATATCTTAATGTGTCAACTTCCTTATTTCACCATGTGAAATGGACCACATGGCAACATTTCTTTCTCACTGCACATTTTCTTTAGTATTCATGGAAATGAAGGGTTGTGGGTTGGAGTTTTGGCTCAGAGGTATGTATAGCACTCGCCTAGCATGCCTGAGGCACTGGGTTTGAACCTCAGAGCCACATGAAAATAAAATAAAGATATTTTGTCTATGTATAACTAAAAAATAAATATTCTAAAAAATGCAGGGTTTCTAGTCAGAAATTGTTTTGCACCTGGGAATTCTATTGGTTCAACTTCACTTGTTTGCTGAGTGAAAAATATATATTGTCTTTATTAATTGGAAGAAGTACCAATACTATTGGTCCAAGTTTATGCTAGTTGGGGTTTGGAAAAGTTGTGCAGTGGGCATCCCCACTGTGGGAAGGCTTGGTTGCTGCAGGATGACAGACAGATTGGCTTGCCTCAGCTCACCTTGGTATTGGCCTGCCAGCCTCATGTCTTCCTGAGGCAGGGGGTAGAACAGTCAAGGTCAATTAAATGGACTTGTCAGAGGGAACCTCAAAACAACCAGGTATTAAGGATCTCATGCAGAGGTATACAGGAAAATGCATCTAAAATGGAACCAGTTGGAATGTTTAAGAATCTGGGATAACAAGATGTAAGGATCGGAGACCAAGGATGTATGGGAACCACTATCTCATTTGTTGATCTGAGGTCCTGTATTTGTCTCCATTCTCTATTGGACATTCAGTGGGTGTATTACATGTACTTTCACAGCATCTCAAGAGGCCCTGTCACTTAAAGTTACCTATTATAACTTGTGACCATTGTTTAGTCTCTGGTTTCAGGGGATACTGATTTTGGTGGGGAAAGGGTATAGAATCTTTGATATGGATCTGGACAGGAGCAGGTCCTATTGCTCTTGACCTTTTTCTCACTGTGTAGTCAAGACTTCTAGTTAATGTCAGTTTCTAGTAGGGGCAGACAAAGTACTATTTGTGCTGTCTTTGAGAAGTATGATGCTACTGAAACAAATGCTCTCTAACACTGAACATTAGGATGTTTATGGGCAGCTGAAAATAAAATAAAGAATATGTATATTTTAGTTACAGTTGGACACAATATCTTATCTCTTTCCATAGGGGAGTGGGACTTTCAGGCATTATCAAAAGGGCATATGAGAAAAGGAGCTCATCCCAAGAGCAGCTAAGAGGTGGGGAGCAATATCCAGTCACAGGCTTTCCTGACACTCCCCTTATGGCTGTACTGCGAGAGGAGGGGAGGCCTGGGTTTGAGAGGATGACAGAAAAAGTGGCACCAGTGTCAATAAAGAAATTAATTTTCCTTCCTTTGACAGTCAAGGTCATCCCGGGCTCCTGTACATAAATAACAGTCTGAATAATTGGGAACCTAAGAGGGATTCCCCAGGACCCATCAGTCCTATTGTTGGACTGTTTGAAGTAAGGGATTTGTTCACTGGGCCTTGCCTGTGAGTGTAGTTCAACTACCTGTGACCCCCACCCCTTCAGTGATTGTTTAGGGTGTTGGTGGCATCCATCTCTATCATGGGCAATCTTTCTTGTAATGTCCTTCTTGGCCACAGTTCTAGCAGGCTATGATGGGAGCATTACTACTCTGGGGACCTTGTCCGCTGGATGTAGCTATCTGTAGAGCTGTCACAAGGGCAGTTGCCTTTCTTTTGTTCTCTCTCTCTCTCTCCCTCCCTCCCTCCCTCCCTCCCTCCCTCCCTTTCCTTCTTCGTCTCCCTCTCCCCTTCTCTCTCTCTCTCTCTCCCCCCCTCTCTCCCTCTCCCTTTCCCTCTCCCTCTCCCTCTCCCCTTCTCCCTCTCTCCCTCTCTCTCTCTCTCTCTCTCTCTCTCTCTCTCTCTCTCTCTCTCTCTCTCTCTCTCTCTCTCTCTTCCCCCCCCTTGCTCCTTCCCTCCTCATCTTCTTCATCCTCCTTCTCCTGGTCTTGATTATAAAACACACAAGGGACATTTTTTAAGAGACTATCTAAAGTGTTGTCTCCTTTTTGCAGTTGTTTCTTGTAATTTTTCCTAATGTCAGTAACTGAGTTATGAATTTGTTTTTTAGGTTTTTATTCTGGGGAATCTGGGGACATTGAGGTATATTTAATTAATTCTTCCCTGAGTCTTTCTAAAATGGTTATGGAAGTTTCTTCATTCTCCTGAGTTACCAGAGAGTTTGGAATAATTTAGAGATTTAGTATGGGTTTTCCTAAAGCCCTCTACCACACAGTTCTGAAAGTACTTTCCCTTCCATTGCCCCATGTGACCATCTTCATCCCATTTTTGGTCCTGCTAGGGAACTGCCTGTTGCCCTGTTGGGTGTGTTTCTTCTGAGTCCATTTCAGTTGGAAGGAGTGCGTCTCCAGGGCCTTGCACTATACATCATTCATCCACAGAGGTTTCAGCTGTCCATAAAGCATCCTGATGTTCAGTGCTGGAGAGCATTTGGTTCAGTAACATCATTATATCTTTCCAGGTTAGATCAAAATTTGGTTAAGGCCCTAAAATATCTTGGTATATTGATCAGGGTCATCTGGGAATCTTTCTAAGTCAGTCTTAATTTGTCTCAAGTCTTGCAGAGAAAAATAATGAGTCCTTTGGCACACTTTCCTATGGCTTGTAGGTGTAGGAAGGAGACTGGAGTGCATTCCCCCTGATTTTGTGTTCCCTCAGGATGCTGGGGCTCTGTTGCAAACCCTGAGTAAGGAGGGAACAAGTACTTAGAAAAAGGCTTTTCTATATTTGATCCTTCTCCATGAGAAACTGCTTTACGTTTCAGCCTTTCCTGATGTTTTTGCCATCATACTCATACTTGGAGCCACTAAAGTCCTTTTGTATGTACCACAATCATTGGCTCTAATATGGCTTAAGAGACTTTGTTTGGATTGCAGATCGTCAGGTTGCATCTCCCTCTTCCTGTGGTGCGAGCACCGGAGTCCCCTCTGCAGTGTGGGAATAAAACCCCTTTTCTCAGTTCTCCCCCCTGGCTAAGGCAACGTTCCAAATCTGCAATCTAGATTGGGAGAGGGATGAACTGGCAGGGTTCTTTTCTGAACTGGCATGGTTTGGAAACCTAGAGAATGGGACCTTGCTCCTGGGTGGAGCTCACCAGAGACAGCATGGGGTTTGGGGCCTAACAGGTGCACTAAGGATTGAAAATTCTCCCAAACCTCATCCATGGGTTCTGTTGAAACTAGTTGGGTTCCAAAGGGTATAAGAATCCTGAATCTACATGGTGTTTGCAATGCATGTGTGAGAGAGAGAGAGAGAGAGAGAGAGAGAGAGAGAGAGAGAGAGAGAGAGAGAGAGAGAAGGGAATAGAAGCCAAGAAAACAGGAGAAATAGACCATGTAGCTCACTCTCTGGGAATTAGTGGCTTGCTCTTTTTCAAAAACCTTGGATGAGACTAAGACATTGAGTTAGTATCCAATATACACCAGGTAAGGGACCCCTTCACCATTGAGTCCAGTCAGTCTGAAAGTGGGAGAAAGAAGCAAACACTTAACCAATCTATTGACCTGGTTGTGTTTCACAGAGAGAAGCTGAAGCTGAGCTTGACCAATGTTCCTCCTTTACTGATGAAAGGGATTGAACAAGCCTCCTCCAGTAAGTCTGTCACCTGTGGCTTTAGACCAGCAGCTGCACTATCCAATTTTAAGTGGGTGACAGGTGTCCATTATTTTTGAAAGAGAGAGACTTCTAAAAGTAGTATAGAACTCCAGAAAAATAGGAGGTTGTTTGTTGGTCTGATTTACTCACCCTCCGAAGAAGCTCCAGGTTGGGCACAGAAAGATGAAACTTGATTCTCCTGTTAGCAGAGGACACTGGGGGGTGTTCTGCTTCTGCTGGTAGGTGAAGTGTGTATAGGTGCAGTTTTCTGCAGCTAAGAAGTGGTGGCCCTCTCAAAGGTGGGTTATATCCTCCTATGTTGAAGCAGACTCCAGTGGCTCACCATCAATTCCTTCTTCCTGGGATCTTTCTTGCAAATTCAAAGAATGAACTCTGCAGACCAGGAAGAGTGAGTGTGATGGTAGGATTTATGAAGAACAGGCATAGAGCCCTTGCAGTGCAAGAGGGGACCTGATAGCAGGCTTTCTCTGCCTGAGGGTGCCAGTCTAGGGGTTTATATTGCCCTTGGGTCACTCTGTTGTGTCCAAGCTAATGCTGGTTAGGCTCTGGAAACATACAAATGCTATTGGTCCCAATTTATGCTAATTAAGGTTTGAAAAATAGTAACACTATTAGTTAGCCCCAAACCCATTCTGGGTTTTCCTCACTTTCGTTTTCTGTATGCTTTGGGGAGCCAGAGGTTCAAGTCATTGACTTGTGCATACTCTTGGTGTGTCTGAACTGCAGGGCTGTGTGGAGTGTGCTTCTGCAGTGGGCATCATCCATGTGTGCAAGCGGGGCTCTTGCAGGGTAATGGATCAACTTGCCCCAGCTCTCCTCAGTGCTGACTGATGCTCCAACTTACGTGGTCCATCACTCTCCTGTTTGCTGGAACTTGTTGTCAGTGACCAGTAGGATGACTGTCTAGCTTGGCATCTGGGGAGTAATGACAACAGGCAGAGTATACCTTGATTGTATTGTTAGTTGAAGTTGCAAAGGGTACCATAACTTCTTTCCCTAGAAACCAAGCTTTGTTCACCTATGCAGGAAGGCCTTGGCCATGCTGAATATTTTTCTGGCCTGACTATCTAACCTCTTCCACAGGATCAGAAAACAGCTATCTAAGAAAAGTGCCATCTCCATGGCCAATTCTAGAAAATACTTTAATGGTTCAGGAGACTGAAGACTCCAAAGCAGCTCTCCTTCTAAATGAGACAGAAGAGAAAGGGCCAACACTCTCCAGGAGTCATTTAAAAAAAACTTTGGGGTGCTAGCATTGTGGCTCAGTGATAAAATGCTTGCCTAGCATATGTGAGGTTCTGAGTTCAATCCCCACTACCACCAAAAAAGAAAAAAGGAAAGGAAAAAAATTGGTCTCTTTGTCTTTGACATCCATGGCTGACCCAATTATGTCACTGTGACATAGAATTGTCTTTGGACACAGATATATTTGAGATGACTCCATCCTTCAGTCTCTTTTGATGATATCACCATTTTGAATCTCCTCAGCTGTCCTTTGTCTGCTGTATCAGGAGCCTCTTCCCTACCTATTCCGCACAGAAGTCCCGGGGTTATCTGGAAGGATACTGTGTGTGCTTGAGCCCACCTTTTCTTTTTTAAAGAGTACATGAGCTTCCTTCCCCAGCTCCTTTTGCAAAAAGTGCCTGTACCACTTCCCCTGTGGTGCAGCAAAACTCCTAGTGAGGCCTCAAATAGATGGTTATATTTAACTTATTCAAGCCTTTTACCTCAAGTAGAGCAGGTGGAGCTGGTTGCACTAAGAACTGGTCACAGTAAAGGCTGCTGGCACGGAAAGCAGCCTGGGCAGGTCACCCTGAGGGCAGTAATGAAAGAGGTGATGGGGTCCTTACCCCAAAGAGTAGCCCAGACTCCACAGCACAAGGCAGCAGCCTTGAGAACATGTCCCTACTAAACTATTTTTATTCACTCTTGACAGTCAACTCCCGTGTTTTATAGCTTTGCCCCAGGTATGCGCCTCTCTCCCTCTCCCATCCCAGTACCCACCTTTTGCCTTCCTCCTACATTCCCAGTGCCCTCTCCTTGCCCTCCCTTTCCTGAGGACTATCAGGATCAGTCCTGAGTGACAAGGATCTTTGCCCCTTGTTTTGCAGGATGTGGGGAGGGTGAGATCTCCCCAAGACCCTACCTGAGGAGTGGGCACACCAGATACTAAACACCTACCATGCTGTCTTCAATGCCTCTTCTTGTTTCCCTAGGGTCTGATGACTGACACTTCCTCTCAGATGCTGGGCAGTAGGAATCAGCAGCAGAGCCACATGTTGCTCTCCAGAGACCTGGAGATGAGACTCAGAATAGGGCGTGTTTTCTTACATGGGTTGAGTGTCAACCTGTAGCTCACTTCCTAGATTGGCATCAGAGGGGGATATTGGCTGAGGACTCTTCTTTGGGGCTGAGGGGCCTATGGTGCTCAGCCTCCAGGGATGAAGGGGTCTGTGTGAAGGCCCTGGTCTGGGTCAGTTCGAAGGACAACAGAAGGTGTTGGAAAGACAGGAGGATGCCCGTGACGTGGAGGGTCATGGTCGTTCTCACTAAACATCTTTGCTTTCCCATGTGGCTCCTGTAAGAGAAGTTCTTCTGGGACCCACTACCCTTCTCTGGCTCAGGCTTAGGTAACAGATTTTGTGGTCCTGGAGAGGGTTAAAGACTGGATGGCACCCATTGAGGAAGACTCATGACAGTGCAGGAAGATACCAGTGTGCTCCTTTATAGGACCTCGGGTTGTGTGACTCTGCACTCTTAATTTCCTATGAGGTGACCCATGGTGGGACAGATCTCCATTTAGGCCTCATATCCAGTGCTATCACTATGTCCCCTACACCTTGGCTGACAGCTGATTTAGAAGCACCTTATTTAGGGCACAACATAACTTTGGGGCAACTACATGGATCATTTCTTCTTCAAGGGCAGTAGGTGATTTTCCACCAGCTGCAGAAGGGAAATGGGCACTTGCTCAGTCTACATTAGGCATGAGGGGAGACAGAGGGACTAGGGGGTATGTGTAAATATGAATGGGAGGTGTCACCTTTCTTGGTTTCAGACTGAGAATCTGCTGGCCATTTCTGCTCCGTGAGTCCTTCCTCCTGGTCCAGCTCTTTGGTTAGGGTCAAGATATCCATGTGTAGTCCTACAGAAAGCAATACTTCCAAGAATTGGGGGTGTGGTAAATAAAGCCTGCACATGGAGGAGAAGAAGAGATTGTGTGTGGCCTTGGTAGGAAGTGAGATCAAGTCAAAGATACCTATGGTATTTAATGGAGGCATTGATGATGTCTTCCTGGTTCACACCATGGGGTTGTTAAATCAAGACCAATAGCTACCCCACCCAACAGACACCCAGTGCCGAGAATCTGAAGAATGAAGGATAATTTCATGAGTCTGGGGTGGCTTTCCCAAAGTCTTATAGACCTGGGTTCCCACCCTAGCCCACCTTGGTGACAAAGTCCTCTTGGAGCACAGCTCATCAATGTAGAGCAGGAGATTTGGTTCTTGGTACAAGTTGTCCCCTTTTAGATGTCACTCAATTTCATTCTCTTCCAAGTTTCCCATTGACTTCTCCATGGCCAAATGTGGGGCTTTCCTCATGGTGAAGTTGGGAGACCCCAGCAGATGTTCATGATGTCCATATATACCATTATGGCTTCAAGTGAGATCTAGTACCTCACCTTGGATACCAGTAGCATTAGACTTCTGGTGGGTGAGCCTAAGGGCCAGTCTTTCTGGAGGTGCAACATAAGACAGATGGTAAGAGGGTGGTACATACACAGTGGTTCCAGTTGTGCTCCAGCTATTTGGTGGAGGGAAGTTTTCAAGGGATCTAATCTGGTCCAGGATGGCCCTGCACATTCTGACATCAGGACCCATGAGTAGAGACTCTGCACCAGTGGGACAATGTATGTCATGAGGCAGGACATTTTGAGATACCAATATTTGATATACGTGGGCCACACAGACTCATGTCCTAGGTAGATGGTGTGTTAACTCTTTGCCTAGCCAGGGGGAGAGAAGATAGCACCTTGGACTAGGCTATATCCACTTCAAATCCAAGGGCAGCTGGAATCCCAAATGTTCAGGGGAGAAGTGTCCTATTCTGAAAAAAATGTTCACATGTGTGACAGCAGACTCCATTATCACTTTTTTTGTTGTTTTTAAATCATGAATTCCTATAGGAATGTGTTTAGCTCTCTCTTGCTGCACAATCTCAAAGACTGGAGAATGTGGAAGATTGAGCCTCTGTGGGATTAGAAGTGTCTGACACTGGAATTTATCATCAACTGAAACTTTGGGTCCTCCATCTCTGCAGCCTCAACTCCACAAACCTGACAGGTAAGCAAGACATAAGATTAGTTTTTAAAAATTATTACTCATTGGAGAACCCAAGCTGTAGGTTCATAGAAATGAGGAGCTGGTAGCAGGGATGGGGAGGAGTGCGCGGACCATGGGCTGGGCTGGTCCCAGGAGGGATCAATTCCCAATGCAGAAACAGTTCTAGGTACTCCTGACATTACTTATCACCTGAAGAGAACCATTTGGGCCTTAGTGAACCAGGCACATTCCTTTATATATCCCCCCACCCTTAACTCCAGTCGTCTCATGCCCCTGCCCTGAACCACACAGAAAAGCCAAGCATCAACATCTGGTCAAAGATTTATGTAAGAGAACTCTCTCTTTATGAATGGTGTTGTTAGGACTATATACCATAGAAGAAAGACCAAGGGCACAAGACTCAGGAAAGGTCATGAAAAAGTAGAAGCTATGCTGAAAGTATTGGGTTGCTTACAAAGAGGGCAGTATTTCATTTGTTTGTTTGAATGGTGAGAATTACATGGATTAGGAGGCCAGAGGTGTGTGCTCGGGGCATCTGAGGCACTGGCTTTCCCTGGTCATATTTTTCAAATTCTAAATCTCTTCTGGAACAACAGGGTATAATTGTGGAATCTTTCACAAGCAGGGGTGATCCATATGCTGTAGAAGACTTATTTCCCAGGTGGTTGGCCAACACCAAGGTAGAGATACTTGTACCCTGTGGACAGCCCTCACTGCTCAAGTAGACCCCCTGAGCTTGGCTGGTTACTTACCCACACCCTAACCTGAACCTCTAGGCAGTGGTGGAATAAGAACATTGAGGCCAGAGCTTCCGGGACTGTTAGAGAGTGTCCAGCCTTCCAGGTAGAGGGAACAAATGCTTGGAGAGCAAGGTGTTCAGTGGTTTTCCCTGTGGTAGCAGATGCCCTTCCTGGCTGGGCATGGGTTACAAGGCCGCCCACAGACAGCTGTGCAACCCATGATCTCTAACACTTAGGCCTAGCCCCAGGTGTCTGACTTACTTTTCTGCCATCTCATAGACCATCTGGTCAAAGAAGTGCATTGACATTCCTGAAGACCCCTCCATAGTCCCTTCTCCAGAGTCATGGTAGGCACCAGTCCAGATAGGGGCCAAAGCACTGGCCTGAGACTCATCTGGATCAGTCACAATCCACAGCCCACACTTCATTGCCAGTTGACCTGACTCAACACACATCCTGCTTTTGCCTAATTCACTTTGACCACCCCATGTGGGCTCCCTGAATCCAGGACATGCTCTCTTACACTAGAGAGAACATCAAGTACTGTACTGGAAACTGACTTCCCCTTGAGTTCTTGATGTTGTTGTGTATTGTGACATGAATGTTTTTGTCTTCCAGAGTCCATGAGTGAATGCCCTAACCTCAATGTGATGGTATTGGGAGATGGTGTCTTCAGTGGTTCTTAGGATTTTAATGAGGTCAGGAGGGTGGAGTTCCCATTATAGTAGTAGTGCTCTTCTAGGAAAAGGAAGGGATGCTAAAGCTCTCTCAGCCATAGGAAGTCGCAGGCAAGGCAACCATTGTCTCAAACATGGATGCGAGCTCTCACGGGATATTAAATCTGGAACCATCTTTCTAGGACTTCCCAGTTTCAGAGCTGTGAAAAATGAATGCCTGGGGTTTCAGCTGACATTCTGAGCAGTGCATATGGCAGCCTGAATTGAGTGAGACAGAGTACAGAGTGCCCTGGGAGCAGGGTTAAAGCCTGAGACAATGATGAACATCTCCACAGACGATCCAAATGGAATGAGTACTCACTCATGAATTCTGCATCACCTTAATATCCTAAACAGAATTCCCCAGAACAATGTGGTTGGGTGCCCAGAGAGATCTGTACTGGTGCCTCCACCCATATCTCCAACACTAGTTGTGATGTTGCCTGCCATGAATAATCAGGTCTATGCTAGAAGATGAAAATACTAAGTGAGGGACAATCATATGGAGTCAGAGAACCAATTCTAAATCCTGGCTCACATTACTTCCACAAACCTCTCTGACCCTGTGTGATGGTGATGCTCATTGGGAACAAAGATTGCTGCACTCACAGGGCTGTGATGGGCACCTGAGATAAGGCACATTTCCTTCCCTGGTGTGAGATGAACACGGCTGGGAATGTAAGTCTCTCAGCTTATCCCTCCACACTCAGGATGTTCCTTCCTGTTCCCCTACATCCCAGCCTCCTTTCTTCATGCCACACTTTTTCTCCTTTTAGAGCTCAAGGAGGAGTTCTGGGTCCCTGGGGGGAACACTCACATGAGGAGGCAAGAAAGTGCTCCCACATCTGGAGTCCGAGAAAGGCTCCGGTGGACCAGGATCTTGAAGTGCCTCCAGTGCCAGAAGTTTTCATAGATGCTCTGATGTATGCTGCAGTTATCTGGAGGGTGGCTAGTGTACCCTCCCCATACACTCCCTGTGGCCATTGGTGGTTATTCAATGGGAAGATGATGGAGGCCTTTGGGCAAATGGTGGTGGTGCTGGAGGGTGAAGACCCAGGTGCCCATTCCCCCACTGGCTGAGGCAGGCACAGTGGTTCTCCAGGCAGCAGCTGCTGTGAGGAGTGGAGCAGGATGATCCACACCACCTCAGAAGGCCCCTGGGGCCCTCCACTTGAGGTGCCTGAGTGAGGGCAACCTTCTGAATGTGGCTCTCCTGGCCTCTGTCTGACCCATGTTGACCAGAGTTGAATAGCTCAGACACACACACACACACATCAGGGACACCAGCTCCTGCAGCCATTGACATTTCAGGGTAAGCACACTGCACCAGTGGGTTCCCCTTGGAGACTGGTGCAGTCACAGGAGGCAACATGGGCAGCACCCAGATGGCTGGTGTGTTGGCACAGGAGCAGAGGGAAGACAGGGCAGGTCTCTGAGGGGAGACATAGGGGAGCCAGGTTCTGCCTGGTCTCAGCACTCGAGATGCTGTGGAAGCAAAGTCAGGGCAAGTGGCTGTAGGAGTGAGGCCCCCAGCCTTTGTCACTGGGCATCTGAGAAGGAATGGCAACAGCTCAGGGTCTCGTGGGCAGGGAATCTTGTGGTTTGCAACTTTCTCTGAGTGAAATTTAGGCTTTCAATTGAAAGTTACTCACCTACTAAACTATTTTTCTTCACTCTGACATTCAACTCCCACGTTGTATAGCTTTGCCCCAGGTATGCACCTCTCTTCCTCTCTCATCCCAGTACCCACCTTTTGCCTTCTACCTACACAGACAAATATTGTTCCTAGTACTCAAAGACTCCCTGAACATGGTCTATAGTGACAGCTCAGCTTTCCCTGACTAGAGGCCCCTTGGCATCCTTTGCTGACAGTGGGTCAGTGTCCAAGGCATCTCGCTGGAAACTGACTCTGCCAAGTGGCACCATGCCTCTCAGCATTCTCACCTACAGGAAGGAGACCTCCCTTCTCCAGGAAAGTTCCAGGCACTCCAAGGCCTATGTGGAGGTGACAAGTTCATAATTTATGGGTCCATCACCCCATCAGCCTTCCTTTTGCTGACTCTCCTTGGAAAACCCTCTGTTTCTTTCCTGGCCTTGCACAACTAAACAAAAGCACCTGAGTGAAATGTCTCCCCAGCTAGACCTGAGGAAGCCTGAAGGTCACCAGGAGCACATCCTGCCCAGAGCACTTCTAAGCACAAGCACCAGTGGGGAAAAGATTCTGCCATCTCAGTGTATCTGTAAACAGGGTTTTCCCAAGAGAATTCTTGACGTGGCCACAACTAGATTAGCACTTGAACATTTTGGCTGGAGGTGCAAAAGCCATGGTCACAGAACTGTTCTCAACTTGAAATGAATCAAGGCAGTGGACCTAAAGTGTACGAGTGACATTGTACTTGTCCCACCCACCCAGCTGCATGGGAAATGACAGTTTTAGTTAAGAATGTTCAACATAAAGTTGAAAGAATGTCATGCGTTCTTAAATCTTGAACCATGGGAGATGCAGTGCTGAACCTGAACACCCAAGGGCCACACTTGCACATGTCAAATAAATGGTGGGAAGAGTAGATAGGCATAGAGATAGTTCAAAAGTGTTGGGAAAACATACGGGGGAATGGGGTTGATAGCTAAAATGAAAGGAATTTCTTTTTGAGCTGATAGAAGTACTCTATATTTTGTTGTAGTCGTGAAAGAAATGTTTATTGTCGGTATAGTGGCAGTCTATGAAAAGGAGAATTCTAATATTTGATGGGTGATGTGAGTTATGTGAATGTCTTCCTAAAGTGATTTTATAATGATCTACAGCAAAAATAGTGAGATGTTAGCAGGAAATGCCTCAGATGTTTAGCCAGGGTGCCACAGACTGGCCAAGACCCCAGCAAACAGGAGACTCTGATCAGTGCTGGCCAGTGCACAGAGATCAGGAGGAGGTTTTTAAACTGAGTTTCAATAAAGGTGCACCTACCAAAGGGGGCCCACAGGAGCCCAGTCCCTGTGGTCACTGTCAGAAAGCACAGCTTTTCATTAATGGAGGGAGTGAGTCTTGGTGGTTTCAGTTGATGATTTCCTAGTGTGTTATGACTTCTTCCCCTAGAAGTCAGGGCTGGTCCTCTCATCAGGCCACCTACTCAGGAAGACCTTGGCCATGCTGGGGTTTTGTCCATCCCTACTGTCCAGCATCATTCAGGGGAGGAGAAGGAAGCTGTCTTCAAAAGCACTGTTTCCAGGCTTATTTCTAGAAACCTGATTAATGGCACAGAGGCCTGAAGGCTCAAAAGCAGTTCTCTATCCAAATGAGACAGGAGGGCCCTAAGTTCTCAAGAGGTACTTGATAAAACATTGTGTTCTGACTCTGATGGCATGGAATCTGTGTCCTATGAAGAACCATGAAGTTTAATCACACACGACAGACCACAAACAACTTCACTTCCAATCACTTTGGTGCATGTCTGAACTCACCCCAGTTCTTTATCCCATAAATAGCACTAAACTTTGGCCTCTTTGCAATTTACTTATTCTCCTTTCTAAAACTTTCCCATTTTGTTGATTGACAAACCATGTGGTGTGTAGCCTTCTTTTTTCCTCATTGATTTGTAGGAGAACTTGATTACATTTGGGCCAGCCATACTCAGTATAAGTCAGGTTGGGGTCAGGGTGGGACCAAGGGTCAGAGCACTGTGTCAGCGGGAGGTGGGTCTGTCTTGGGATGCAGTCAGGACCTGCAGCCTGGGTCCCCAGTGAGTTCCCGGTCAGAACTGTAGAGATGGTGGGAGAGGTAGGAAGGCAGGCTTTGTCTTCTTCTCATCAGGACACCTACGCAGGAAGACCATGGCCATGCTGGGGATCAGTGGAATAATACTGTCCATCATCATTCAGGAGAGGAGAAAGAAGCAGTCTAAGAAAAAAATGTTTCCAGGCTTATTTCTAGAAACCTGATTAATTGCACAGGGGCCTGAAGGCTCAAAAGTAGCTCTCTATCCAAATGATACAAGAGGGCCCAAAGTTCTCAAGAGGTACTTGATAAAAAATCGTGTCCCTGTCTGTGATGGCCATGGCTGCCACAAATGCCTCACAGTCACTCGGAGCCTTTTGCTTCCATAGCAGGTCCTCCCCACATGACTCCACCTTGCAGTGGCTCAACATGACTCCACCATTTGGGACCCTTCAGTGGTCCCTAGTGGGGAGTACAAGGAGCCCTTGCCCTAATCATGTCTAAGCAGAAATACTGTGGGTATCTTGGAAGGACACTGTGCATGCCCGAGTTCATGCCTTAATTCCAGTAAGATTTCTTCCCCATCTCCTTATGCAAACAGTTCCTATACCACTTCCCCTTCTGCAGCAGCATGAGTCCTAATGAAGTCTCTTAGGGATGGGTAGAGTTTGTATATTCATGACATTCATCTCAACTGGAGCAGGTCAAGTTGGTTGCACTGAAAACTGACACACCGGGCAGATCAGGCTGAAGGGGGTAAGCACAGAGAGTGACCCAGAGCAGTGGAGAACTACAGGAGCTGCTAGGTGCAGTTGTCAGATGATCTCCAGGGAACTGTTGGAAGAAGCTGGCTACTGATCCCAAGAAGGCAACATGGGAGTTGCTACCACTAGGAGCTGAGAATCCCTGACATTCAATGTAACACTAAGATCTGAGTGCCACCAGTTAGTCCTCAGACCTCAGAGCTGTGAATACCAAGGGGGATGTGCTTTGCTTCTTTGTGATTTGTCTTCATAGAAGTCCCTTAGATGATTGGTAAGGGAGATATTTAAGGGGCACAGATCGTGGAGGAGGGCACAGATTGTGGAGGGATGCACAGAGATCCCCTAAACCAAGAGAAGCCTTTTCCATGAGGTGATGAATTAGGTTTTGGGATCTTGTCAGTTTTCTCTCAGGATTAGGGGGACGACCGGTCTAAATCTGGAAACAAGACCCAATAGATGGAAACTTGTGCACCCTAGGTCCTGGCAACCCCAGTATCTCACCTCACTTCTCCCTACATGGACATGCACAGACATCATGGCAGAAGGCAGCAGCCAGAGAAGTTTTTTTCCCCTACCAAACTGCCTTTATTCCCACTGACAGTCAAACAAGGTACAGCTTCCCACCCAGGCTTGAACATTGTGACCCTCCCCTCTCAGTGCCCTCCCCCTGCCCTCTTTTTACATTTCCTATACCCTCCCCCTCCCTTCACTTTCCTGAGAACCCGCAGAAACTGCCCTGTGTGAGGAAGAACCTTTGGCCCTTGCAGTGCAAAATGAAGCAAAGGTGAGATCTTGCCTGAGGGGCAGCCACCCCAGAGCCACGGCCTACATGATTATCCTCAGGGCCTCTTCTTCTTCTGGTTGCCTGATGATGTGCACTTCCTCTTCTGAGGCTGTGAGGTTTGAGCCAGCTCCAGATCCACATCTTGCCCTCCAGTGACCTGGAGGGGAGGCCCAGTGCAGGGCATTTTTTCCATGAAGCATGAGCGTCCAGTGAGAGCGCTCTTCATGGTCCTGGCACCTGGAGGAGGGTGGGAGCTGAGGGGTCCCCTCTGGGGAGTTGCGGCCTGAAGTGCTTGGTCTCCTGAGCACAGGGTTTCTATTGGAGGGGCCTGGCTCTGGGACAGTCCCCAGGGCAGCAGGCAGTACTGGGAGCTAAGGAGGAAATCCAGGCTTTGGAGCTCATCGTCCACACTGCAGCCATTGGCTGTCTTATGTGGCCCCCCAGAAGAGTGGCTTTTCTGGGACCCACTACGCCTTTGTTCCCCAGGTTTAAGGAGGAGGATCTGCAATTATGGGGAGGATGGTTGGAGTGGATGGTCCCCAAAGAGGAAGACCCGTGATGGCCTTTGAGGACAGCAGTGTCCTTTGAACCCAGCAACTTTGGCTTGGTGGCCCTGCTCCTCTTCACAACCTGGGAGGCCACCTCTGTGGACCAGTCCCCCATGGTGGCCCCTTGATCAGTGTAATGTTTCTGCTTCTCTGCACCTTGGTTGGCAGCTGCCTCAGATGTTCCTGTGTCCTGTTGGGACATACCATGACCTTGAAGCACCTGCAAAGATGCTTCTTCAAAAGCTCAAGGAGGATATGGGCACTTGCCAACTCTTCTTCATGCATGAAATGGGCCACAGGGACCGGGACAATCATATTTCAATGGGAGGTGGAAAGTGGAGCTGTCACTCTTCTTGGTCTCAAAGAAACACACTGAGTCTCTTCTGGCTACCCTCCTAGGCTTCCTTTCTGCTTGATATCCTGAACCTTTCCATGGCTCTGCTATCTCCTTCCTTTTTTTCTCCTATCCTGTGTCCTGGAATAGACTCACTCAGGGAGCCATCACAGACAGGATAAGGATAAACAAAGACCCGTGGGCCAATGAGTAAGGTCCTGTGCCTTCCTCGCCTACCTGCTATCCCTTGCTTCCCTCTCCACCTGTGGTCACTCCCTTTCCTGTCTACTTGGTGTGCCTTTGTCTCCTAGACTGCTATGTGTCACTCTCTGCCTTACCCACTTGGTGTCTGTTCCCAAGCCCTGGGAAACCTGTTTTTTCTACCTCATTAGTTAAACCTGGTGCTCCTTTCTCCTTGTCTACCTTTTGTTTCTCCCCAACCCCTGTTGTTCCTGGTGTCCCTGCATTTGTTTATCAGGTGTCCCTGCAACTCTGGTGTACCTCCTATCCACAGTCTACTGGGAGACCCTTCTTCCCCTGTCTGCCTGGTCAGGGGTGGTCCTTCCTGCTGCTCCAGCTCTTTTGTTAGGGCCAAGATATTTATATATGGTTCACAGGAAAGTAATTCTTCCAGGAAGTAGGGATGAATCATATTCCCTGCCTGAGATTAGAAGGAAGAGAGTGTGAGTGACCCTGGGAAGAAATGGCCCCAAGTCAGGAGGACATCTAGGAGAAAGAGGAAGCAATGATGAGCCCATGCTCATCTGTACCATGGGGTTGTTATATCCCAACTAACGGCTATACCCATGTATGAGTGCACATGTGTGCGTGCACATTTCTCTCTCTCTCTCTCTCTCTCTCTCTCTCTCTCTCTCTCTCTCTCTCTCTCTCTCTCTCTCTCACATACACACACACACACACACACACACACACAATGATGATATTCTAAGCTATGAAGCTCAATTCCATGAGTCCTTAAACCTTGTATACACCAAGATTGTAGGCACAGCCCACCTTGTTGACAAAGTCCTTATCAATGAAGCTCAGGAGACTTGGATCTGGGTATAAATCATCCTCTATTGGCTTCTGCTCCAGTCCTTCCTCTCCCAAGTTTGCAGCAAGCTCTTGTGTGGACAAGTAGGAGGGCTCCCATGTGGTAAAGGTGGTAGGCCCGAATAGCTCATCCATGATGTCCATGTACTCTTGGATGGCTTCAGGTGGGATCTCCTCGGGTGCCTTGGTCTCAGGCCCTTTGGTCTTGCCACCTTGTTCTTGCACGCCTTGGTCTTGCGTGCCTTTGTCTCAGGCACCTTGGTCTCTGGTGCCTTTGGTTTGGCTGTTAATGAGCAGGCAGGCTGTATTTTGGGGTTGGTCTCCCTGGAGGTGCGCCCTAGGACAGGGAGGACCAGACTGTTGCATGAATGAGGGATCCATGTTCATCCCAAACACTGGGTAGTAGGCAGGGTTCAGCAGACCTAACCTGGCATGCCATGCATGAGGAACACATGACCCAGGGCCCAAGAGAGGTAAAAGTGCACCAGATGCACCATCTAGGAGAGTCAAATGGGAGGACATTTGGAGTGACTGATATTCCATGCACTCTACCCTCCCAGGACCCAAGTCCCTGACAGATGGTGTGTTGGTTCTTTGGACAGACAAGGAGAGAAAGGAGCTGTGTACTTGGCCCCAGTCAATACACAGTTCAAAGCTAGGTGGCCAGGACCTCAGGTGCTAGGGGCTGTTCTGCTTGCAAGACCGCATCCCCCATACTGAGGGAAAAGTTTTTGGGACAACAACTTGCCTTGGCCCTTGTCAGCATTTGGATACTCTCATGGGCTCCTATGGGAATGTTGAAACCCTACCTGGCTGTTGGACAGCCTCAGGAACTGGGGGCCTTGGTATTTCCAGCCTCGGAGTTGCAAGAGGAGGTTGGCACTGGAAGACTCCTGACAGCTGCATCCTTGGATCCTCCATCTCCTCTGCAGCCTCAAACTCCATGAACCTTGGTGGGATTTGGGTAAGGGAGGCAAAGGCTGAGCTGAGAATCAGGTTAGCCACACCAGGCAGGTGCTGGTGTGGGATTCTAGGCTATGGAGTATTCCATACTACCAGTCAGGAGCTGGTGGCAGGGACGTGGAGCTGAGTCCTGGAGTGGGTCAGGCCAGTTCCAGGAGGGAGCTGATACACAGGAAGAACTGCAGTTCTCAGGAAACACTACATCAACTAGCACCTGAAGGGAATCAGATCTGAGGGACCTAGGCAGCGCCCCTAGCTGACCCTTGTTCTGGCTCTCTCCTGTTTCTGCCAGGAACCACATGATCAGATAAGTTCCAGAAACTGGTCAGGGATGTGATTTATATCAGGGAACACCATGGGTCTGACACAATTCAGGGATACTGAGGCTGGGACCATGTGCCCTGAAAGGATCACCTGGAGACCAAGTTACAGGAGGGGTCATGTGGAAGTGGAAGCTAATCCAGGAACATTGGGTTGCTTCCAATGAGGGTGGGTTCTTCCCTTCTCTTGTTAGAATGGCAGGGATTACATAGACCAAAGGCAGTAAAGACCAGAGACATGTCCTTCAGGGCACCTGAAGTGCTGGCTGGCCCTGACCATGCACTCCCCACCGCCACCCTCTTCTGGAACATCAGGTTGAAATAATGGCCACTCTCCTGAGTTATGATTGATCCCACCTTGTAAAGAGGTACCAGTTACCAGGCAGGTAGCCTGAGTGAATCCAGTGTAACTTTCCCCCTCTCAAAGCCAGCAAAGCAGGAGGGTGACCCTCTGGCTGGGCTGCTTACTCCTCCCCATCCTGACCTTGAACCACAAGGCAGAGTTGGAATCAGGAATACAGAGACTGCAGCTTCTGGGATTGTTGCAGAGAGAATGCCCAGGCCTCCAGCTAGAGGAAGCTGCTATTTGGAGAACTAGATGCCTCAGAGCCAACACATAGGTAGGTGACAGGCTGTGCCAGACCTTGCTGTGCAAACCATGATCCCCCAACATCAGTAGGCTCTGGGCCCTGAGAACTGGCTCACTTTTCTGCAGTCTCATAGAAGACCATCTGGTCAAAGTTGCTGGTGTGCTGCCATTCCTGCAAACCCTTCCACAGGCCCACTTCCATGGTCATGGTGGGATCCTGTCGGAAAGATACTGAAGCACTGGGCTGGAATTCATCAGGATCAGTGTCCACAAGGTCACCCTCCTTCATCGGCAGACCAACATACCTTCCTAACTTTGTTACTATTTCCCAGTCATGTTCACCTCAAAGTATTGACATTGGACTCCAGGACACTCCTACCAACCTGAACACCAAGGGCTGCATTGACCAGCATGATTGTGCTTGGATTCCTCTATGATGTGCTGTCCTAGGTGCTGAATGTGGTTATCCTCCCACATTCACCTGGTGAAGCCCTAACCCCAGTGTGATGGTATCTGGAGCCTGGCTTTAGTGCTCAGAGGGTTAGATGAGACCCTGAGGGTGGTGCTTCATGGGGGCATTGGTGTTCTTCCTGGAGAAGGAGGGGACACTGAAGAGATGTCAGTCATGTGAGGACACAGGTGAGCCACCTGTCTTCCCAGCAAGGAGAAGAGCGCGTTCATGGGACTTTAGGTCAGGTGCCCGCTACCTGGGAATCCTGACTCCAGGACTGTGAGAAAGGAATGCCTGCCTGTGTCTGTGTCCACGTGTTCCACAGCATCCTGTATGGTGGCCCAGGCTGACTAAGACCGTGCACAGAATGGCCTGGGAGCACAGTTACAAACTGGGGAAAGATGAACATGCCCATGCAGTGTCCAAAGACAGCATCCCCTTGAGTGTGACATCACCAGCGGGTCCCAATCAGGAGTTCATGACAATGTGTGTGGGTATCCTTAGAGTTCTGTCTAGGGGCCAGCACCCCTAAGCTCACTTGTGGTTGGGATGTGCTCTGTGCCAGGAACAATCAGGTCTATGGTGGAAGGTGAAATGACTGGGGGAGGGAGCATTATGTGGAGTCAGACAGCCAACTCCAGTTCCTGGCCCACATTACCCCAGGAACCTCCTCTGACCTTGAGTCCTCCTGTGATGGTGATGATCATTGGAAACAAAGATTTCCTGCCCTCAAAGGCCTGTGATGGGCACCTGACATAAGGCACATTTCATTCTCTGGTGTGAGGGGATACATCTGGGAGTGTAAGGGTCTCAGCTTGTCCCCTCACCCTCAGGACCTCTCTTCCAGTTCCCCTACATCCCAGCCTCCTCTCTCCAACCCACGCTCTTCCTCCTCACAGAGCTCAAGGGGGAGCCTGAGGAGAACACTCACATGAGGAAGCAGGAAAATGCTTCCACATCAGGAGTCTGAGGAAGGTGCCTGCGGACCAGGGTCTTGAAGCGCTGCCAGCGCCGGAAGTTCTCATAGACGCTGGAATGTCCACCAGAGTCCTCTGGTGGCACCTCCGCAGCCGGGAACATGGGTGGTGCACCTGCCCCATACACTGTACCTGGCCACTGGCGCGCATTCATTGGGAACATGATGGGGACCAGCTGGGCAAATGGCCGAGGTGCTGGAGGGCGCAGGCCCAGGTGCCAGTGGATCCCATGGTTCTGGATCCCCCCACTGGCTGAGGCAGGCACACTGGACCTTACACCAGAAGGTGCCATGAGGAATGGAGCAGGATGCTCCACACCCCCACAGAAGGCCCCTGGGCCCCCCCAGTTGAGGGGTGCCTGAGTGTGGGCAATGTTCTGAATATGAGGAGGCCCTGCTGGCCTCAGTTGTGGCCCACGTTGTCCAAGGGTGGACAGCCCTGGCACATATAGTTGTCCAGGGTAATTGGACAGCACCAGAGGGTTACCCTGGGAGATGAGTGCAGTCACCCATGGTGCCAGGGGAGGCTCCCAGAACGGCTGGTGTGTTGGCACAGGGGCAGCTGGAAGAAAGGGCAGGCCCCTAAACGCAGACATGTGGGCACCAGGATTGAAGTTCATGCCTGGTCTCTGGGATGCAGATGCTGTGGAGGCAGAGCAAAGGGGAGAATGGAGGAGGGGGAAATGGCAGCAGGACTGCGGCCCCCAGTTTCTTACTCAGTGGGAATCTGAGGACAAATGCTCACAGCTCAGGGCCCCGTGGGAAGGCAAATTGTGCAGTTTGCAAATGTTTCTGAGTGTATTTCATGCTGTGTTCCCTTTGTCATAGTTCTACCCTGAGAAAACTGGTTTCCAGTACACCAGGGCTCCCTGAAGGCTGTCAGTGGACTCTGATCCCTCAGCTTTCCCTGCCTCTGAGAGGTCCCTTGTGCATCCTTGGCAGACAATCCATTGGCCTCCTAGGTGACTCCCTAGAAATGGATCAATGTGACTCTGCTCAGTGGCACCATGCCCCTCCCATGCTCGCCAACAGGAAAGGGATCTTCTGGAGGGCAGATGCAGGTACTCCAGGGTCGTTTGTGAAGGTAACAGGTTCTAAAGGTTATTGACCCACCACCTTCTCAGCCTTCCATTTGCTAATACTCCTTGTGTACCCCTACACTTCTTTCCTAGGCTTCCACAAACAAACAAGAAACACCTGATTTAGATCTCTGCCTAGCTAGAGGCTGAGGAATCCTGAAGTTCACCCTGCCCAGCATGTGGGTGCCTCTCCCAGCACTTCCCACAGCAAACACTATGGGGGACAGATCCTGGCCAGCTGTGTCCCCAGTGTTCACTGGTTCCTACCATGACACAGGGAAGAGGTCTATGTGATAGACAGTGAGAACCCGAGATCCTCTCCTGGGCTGACCTGCAAAGGCCACTGAGGTTTATGAAGTTGATGGGATGGTGAAGTGTAGGGCATGATGTAACAGGGACATGTTGCATCAGAAAACAGGAAACCTAACTTGCTCACTGCTACCCGCTTCCTGGTCTTGGGGCCACTCATGGCTAGCATGGTGCCTGGCAATCAGTCAGAACGTGTAACCATGGGTTGTGATCAAAAATCAGACCACCTCTAGGGTAGGCTGAGAACCCTTCCACCCTCGTGGACAGCTCGTGTCACCCATTATATCCTGTAGGATGTGTGTACATGTGAACTCTCCCCACCCTGCTGACCTTTACCCTGATTGGCTCCTGTACATTATATTAGCTGTGTGTGTTTTCTCATTAAAGGAGCTCCGGCCTTGAATGGTCTCCCTGACGCATCTGATTGTCATCTGGCGAGGGAGGGCTGGGTGCAAGCGGTCAGTCGACCCTCTCCTTTCTTGGCTTGTCATGGCCCGAGCGTGTTCTCCCTATCTCTCCTGCAGGTCAGGAGGAAATGAGGACTAAAAACCCTGAAAGTGAGGATTGGGGATTTCCAGAGATTTTCATGGCCACTGTCATATTTTACTGGGCCTGGGAATTGGAGTCATTCTGAGGTCCTTTTCCTTTGAGCTCCCAATAAAAGGAAGGAAAGTGTCACAGAGGATCAGGCCTGTGCCAGCTGCTACCTGTGGCAAGGTTGTTTGGAGCACATCCCTGTCCACCAGGACGTTCTGCAGAGTGTAGTCACGGGATGGGAGGTGCACCACACTTCAACACTTGCACATATTAATCAGGACACCTGCCTAAGTTCCAATGACAATATGTGTGGGGACCCTTCCTAACTGTGTGCCACTCTCCTTCCTGTCTTCATGAGAACCCAGTCATCTTCAAACCTGATCCTGGAAAATGAACACCCCACATGTGCTTCCTTTTCATGGAGTACCAACCAAACCAGGAAGATAAGCAAAGTCTTCCTGTTGATTTGAAAACAAGGAGCTGAGCCTTCACACAAAGAGTGTGAAAGTGATAACGATTGAGGTTTCCTGGGTTCCCTGCCCTTGTCTTTGACAAGTTTTGGTGTCATGGTGATATTGGCCTCATAGAATGAGTTTGGAAGTGATCCATCTTTTTCTATTTCCTGAAATAAATTGTAGACTATTGGTATTAGTTCTTCTTTAAAGGTCTTGTAGAACTTGGCTGTGTATCCACCCAGTACTGGGATTTTCTTGGTTGATTGTCTTCTGATGGCATCTTCTATTTCCCCATTTGATATTGGTATGTTTAAATTGTGTATATTTTCCTGATTCATTCTGGGCAAGTCATGTGACTTAAGAAATTTGTTGATGCCTTCAATGTCTTCTATTATATTGGAGTATAATTTCTCAAAATAATTTCTAGTTATCCTCTGTATATCTGTAGTGTCCGTTATGATATTACCTTTTTCATCACATTTGCTGGTAATCTGAGTTCTCTCTCTCTCTCTCTCCTCTTCTTTAGCTAAGGTCTGTCAATTTTATTTATTTTTTTCAAAGAACCAACTTTTTGTCTTGTCTATTTTTAAAATTGTTTCTTTTGTTTCAATTTCATTGATTTCAACTCTAATTTTAATTATTTCTTGCCTCCTTTTGCTTTTGCTGTTGATTTGTTCTTCTTTTTCTAGAGCTTTAAGATGTAAAGTGAGGTCATTTATTTGTTGACTTTTTCTTTTTTTAAAGAATGAACTCCATGCAATGACCTTTCCTCTTAGAACTGCTTTCACAGTGTCCCAGAGATTTTAATATGTTGAGTATATGTTCTCATTTACCTCTAAGAATTTCTTAATCTCCTCCTTGATGTCTTCTATGACCCATTGTTCATTAAGTGCCATATTGTTTAGTCTCCATATGATTCAGAAATTTTTATTTTTTATTTTATCATTGATTTCCAATTTCATTCCATTATGATGTGATAAAATGCATTGTAGTATCCCTTTTTTATTTGCTAAGAGTTGCTTTGTGGCATAGTATATGTTCTATTTTAGAGAAGTATCCATATGCTGCTCAAAAGTGAGTGTATCCACTTGTTGCACATTGAAATATTTTATATATGTCCATTAAGTCTAAGTTATTAATTGTGTTATTGAGCTCTATAGTTTCTTTATTCAGCTTTTGTTTGGAATATCTATCCAGTGGTGAGAGAGGTGTGTTAAAGTTATCCAAGATTATTGTGTTGTGGTCAGTTTGACTCTTGAACTTGAGAAGAGTTTGTTTGATGAACATAGCTGCACTATTATTTGGGGCATATATATTTATGATTGTTATGTCTTGTTGGTGTATGATTCCCTTGAGCAGTATGTAATATCCATCTTTATCCCTTTTGATTAACTTTGGCTTGAAGTCTACTTTATTTGATATGAGTATGGTAACCCCTGCTTGCTTCTGCAGACCATGTGAGTGCTATGATTTTTCCCAACCTTTCACCTTCAGTCTGTGTAAGTCTTTTCTTAACAGATAAGTCTCCTGTAGGCAGCATATTGTTGAATCTTTTTTTAATGCAATCTGCTAGCCTATGTCTTTTGATTGGTAAATGTGGATGTGTAACTGATGTGATTCTGCAATCTGTATTTGGGGTAAAAATGGGAGTTCATAACCCACTTGAATCTAATGTATGAAATATGATATGTCAAGAGCTTTGTAATGTTTTGAACAACCAATAAAAAAACACTTAGGGTTACTATTGAGACATGGTTTGTATTTCTAGCCATATTTGTTTATTTTTATTATTTAACTTGACTTGGATTTTCTCTTTGATTAGTTTTTCCTTTAGTGTACTACCTCCCTCTGCTGGTTATTATTGTTTTTCATTTCTTCTTCATGAAATATTTTGCCAAGATGTTTTGTAGTGCTGGTTTTCTAGCTATAAATTCTTTTAACCTTTTTTATCATAGAAGGTTTTTATTTCATCTTTGAATCTGAAGCTTAATTTTGCTGGATATAAGATTCTTGTTTGGCTCCCATTATCTTTCAGAGTTTGAAATATGTTGTTCCAGGATCTTCTTGCTTTCAGAGTCTGTGTTCAAAAATTTGGTGCTATTCTAATTGGTTTCCCCCTGTATGTAATCTGATTCCTTTCTCTTGTGGCTTTCAAATTCTCTCCCTATTCTGTATGTTGGGCATTTTCATTATAATGTTTCTTGGTGTGGATCTGCTGTGATTTTATACATTCGACATTCTGTATGCTTCTTGAATTTAGTTTGCAATTTATTCTTCGTGTCTGGAAAGTTTTCTAATATTATTTCATTGAACAGATTGCTCATTCCTTTGGTTTGGACATCTCTGCCTTCCTCTATCCCAATAACTCTTAAATTTGGTCTTTTGATGCTATCCCATATTTCTTGGATGTTCTGCTCATGGTTTCTTATCATTTTCATTGTGCTGTCTACATTCTTTTCAAGATAATATACTTTATCTTCATTGCCTGATGTCCTATCTTCTAAGTGGTCTACTCTGTTCGTGATGCTCTCATTTGAGATTTTTATTTGGTTTTTTATTTCTTTCATTTCAAGGATTTCTGTTTGTTTTTTTGGAGCCTCTATCTCCCTATAGAAGTGATCTTTTTATTGTTGGATTTGTTTATGTAGCTCATTGTCAAAGTGATATTTTACTGCATGTATTTGTTCTCTAATGTCTTCCTTGAGATCCCAAAACAATCCTGTGTGAGAGCCACATCCTACCCACCTTCAGTTACCACTCAGTTAATCTAATCAGTGGGATTAATTCACCGGTTGATTAAAGATCTCATAACCCAATTATTTTTTCTCTAATCCTTCTTGCAATGTCTCACACATGAGCTTTTATGGAACACCTCCCATCCAAAAATTCTTGATGAACACAAATGCAAAATTTGTTAATAAAATATGGGCAAAACACATCAAAAACATGAAGAAACCATCGAGTGGGTTTCATCCCAAAGATGTGAGATTGGTTCAATATATGGAAATAAATAAATGTAATTCACCACATAAACAGGGTTAAGGAAAAGAACTATGATTATCTCAATAATTGCAGAAAAAGCATTTGAGAAAATATAGCATCCATTCATGTTTAAAACACTATAGTAACTAGGGATAGAAGAAACCTCCTTTGACATTGTAAAAGATACAGATGACAAATCCCTGGGCAATAACATACTGAACAGAGGAAAAATAAAAGCATCTGCCCTAAAAATAGGAACAATAGAAGAATGTCCACTCTCACCACTCCTATTCAACGTAGTTTGTGAAACTCTAACTAGAGTAATCAGGCATGAGAAGAAAATTAAAGGGATACAAATAGGGAATGAAAAGCTCAAATTATCTCTGTTGATGACATGATCATATATTTAGAAAACAAAAAAAAATTCACCAGAACACTTCTAGAGCTGATTAAAAATTTAGCAGGATATAAGATCAATGTAAATAATCAATCACTTTCCAATATACTCAATAATGAATATGCCAAAAGTGAATTTAGAAAAATTATCACAATAACCTCAAAAAATACTTGGGAACTAATCTAATAAAGAGGTAAAGAACCATTAAAATGAAAACTATAGAACACAAAAGAAAGAAACTGAAGAGCACACAAGAAGATGAAAAGACCTACCATGTTCTTGGATAGTCAGAATTAATAATTAAAATGGTTGTACTGTCAAAAGCATTATAAAGATTCAATGCAATGCCCATAAAAATGCCAATGACATTCCTGTCAGAACTAGCAAATGCTGTTCTAAAACCCATTTGAAAAAATACCCATAATAGCCAAAGAAATTCTGAACAAAGAGCAATGCAAGAGGCATCACAATACAGGACCTCAAATTATACTGGACAAAGGCACCAAAGACAGACAATGGAGAAAAAATAGTCTATTCAACACATGATACTGGGAAAACTAGAAATCCATATGTAGAAAAGTGAAATTAAACTTCTACCTCTCATCCTGCACAAAAATAAACTCAAAGTGGATTAAAGATTTAGGTACTAGAAGAGAGACCTTTTTCCTAATAGAAAAAAAAGTAGGACCAATTCTCCACATGTTGTCTCAGGACCTGACTTCCTTAACCAGACACCTAAAACAAAAAATAAAATCAAGAATCAAAAAATGGGATGGGCTCAAACTAAAATCCTTATTCTCAGTAAAGGAAACAATAACATGAAGAGAGAGCCTACAAAATGGGAGAAAATCTTTACTGCGTGCACCTCAAATTAGCACTAATCTCTAGGATGTATAAGATCTCAAAAATTTAAAACACCAAAACCACAAATAACCCAATCAATAAATGGTCTAAGGAACTGAATAGATACCTTATAGAGGAAGAAATATAATCAATCAACAAACATCATTTCTAGTAATTAGAGAAATGCAAATCAAAACTAATATTTCATCTCACTCCAGGCAGAATGGCAATTATCAAAAATACAAATATTAAGTGTTGACTAGAATATTGGAAAAAAAGGTATACTCATGTGTTGTTTGTGGGAGTGCAAATTAGTGTAATTACTCTAGAAAGAAGTATGGTGCATTGGACAAAGGAAAAGAAAAGATACACTGGAGCCAAGCCAGTGCCATCTATGTGTGATAGTGGCACTGCCACCCCACAGAGGGGAGGGATAACACAAACACAAAGGATAATGTTGGCACGGGAAACCTGCAGAGCAGCAGAGCCTCTGAAACTGCCCACACAGCCAACTGGTGTTTGAAAAGTGCTCTGTGATTCTCAACTGCCAAACACACAACTGAGGTGAGACATTCTGAAGAAACCACATTGAGCTTCCTCCTTCAGGAACCCAGGAGATCACAGCTAATACTGCTACACTGACCAGACAAGCACCTACCAGAAGGTGACTGAAACAAGCACGGAGAAAATCGTACCCCGAGGGATTCAATTCAGAGGTACGGACAGGAGTGCAGTTCACCTTCCCTTTCTGGTGGCTCCCATGACCACTTGAAGTGTGTCAGGAAACTGAACAGGTGTGTGTGTGCACGCGCTTGTATGCATGTGTGTATGTGTGTGTCTCTGTGTGTATGTGTGTGTGTGTGATGTTATCCAGAGATTTCACTGTGAGACTGAGTCTGGGGAGGCCACATTCACTGTCAGTGAAGTGTGTACAACCTGGGGAGGTTGACACCCCACAATACCAAAAGAAATTTTAGGAAGGCCATCAGAGGATCAGCATCTGCCCAGCCCTGGGGATATGTTGATCTGACCTCTCCAAAGCAAATAACCACAACAAACTCCCAACACCTGATTAGAGCTAAGCCCCAACCACAAGTACTTCCCACTTGTAACTCTGCATGGATTTGGGTCTGTTGTAGTCTGGAGAAAACTCCACTTGACACTCCCATTCTATCCTACCTTATACAGGTGAGAAGGGAACCTGCAAGCTATTACTTGCAGCTTCAATTCCACTTCACTACAGCTGACAGCCCAGGGAGGAGCACAAAAAAAAACTGCTTAACAACCCCAAGTCCTTGTTTGCTCCAAGGGGCACACAGTCCAAGAAGAAGGGCAGCGCTGCACAAGCAATGCAACAGGTTTCACCACCTGAGCTCAAACAGCTATTTTCATTGTGATTTCCCATTCTCTTTCTCCTTTCATTTGTTTGTTTGTTTGTTTTTGTTTTCTTGGTGTTCTTATTCTGCTACTTGATTTGTGGATATACTTATTTCCTTTTTCTCAGTTTTATGTTCATTAATTTTCTTTGTTTTGTCATTTGAGGATTAGAGTTTTTGTTTACTTGGGAACTTTTGTTTGTGTCTATTGTCTCTAACAAACTCTCTTCTCCCTCTCAACAGCCAGTTTCTCTTGTTATTTCTTTCTCTCTTTAGTTTCCTTTACTTCTTGTCCTCCTCCTTCCTACATTTATTCTGCTCTCTGTTCACACTGTGAAAATTCTAACATTTATTTTGCCTTCACATCCCATTTCCTTTTCTCTTAATGAACTCTATATTCTATGATCCTTTAGAACTGTTTAGTTTCTAAATTCCTAACCCCGCCACCCTCCAGGGTGCTACAGATGTTAAGCACTGCAGGTAGATTAGCTGACACCTGATGTGTTTCTTAAGGTTGGATCTTCTTCAAGGCATTTATTTCACTGCTATTACTAAGTAATAGTAATATTACTATTACTATTATTGCTAAGCCTGCCATTCCTCTTTTTGTGGCAATTAGTGTTGTAGATGTCACACTCAGCACTGGGTATGTGTTTCAATGCTGTATACAGCTTAGGCTGCTGTTATTATTGTTCCACTCTCCTTTTTCTGTGAGGTGCTAGGAAACTACTGGAAAACCATAAACTCAAAGAGCAGAGAATCTCCAACTGAGCTACTTCCAGAGACACAGTACCTTGCACTACCCATAAACCCCATCTGAACGTCAAAGATATATTAATATAAAAACTAGGTGAAGAAAATTGCCAGACTGATGACCAGGCCCCAAGTAAGAACAGTTATGTGGAGACCTCAGATCCCACCCAAGGACATCCACTCCTATGACAGAAACACGGGCAGTTAATTTGTGTTATACTGTGGAGACCACACCTACAAGGAGTCTTAATGTAGACAGCTTCCATACTCCTTTAGGATATAATCTCCTTAAGTGAAGAGCAATCACAGAGGGCACCCCCTCATAGTCCACCATATAAAACACAATTGCAGGACTGCATGGTCTACAAGCATCCCACTCTTGTGAGACCTATGGGGGAAAGTGGAATTCTCAAGCTCTGCCACAATACACATTACATTAAAATACACTGGTCATCACCACATAACTACTAGAGAAAGTTACTTCAAAATATATTGAAAAATTCCAAACACCCTAATATCCCTGAACACAATACCAATAGAAGAATATGCCCTAAATAGGACCACACTCTAATGGAAGAGAAATGCACAAAACCCAGCACAGGAATACAAGAAACATGAAAAAACAAGGTAACATGATTAACTCCTATGCTTTATAACTCAGCTGACTTCAGTGATACTGAAATTCATGAAAAGTATTCAAAGAAACAATTATAAAAATTATCAGTGATGGGACTGGGGTTGTGGTTCAGTGGTACAGCGCTGGCCTGGCATGTGAGAGGCACCAGGTTCGATCCTCAGCACCACATAAAAGCAAATAAGATAAAGGCATTGTGTCCAACTACAACTAAAAAGTACTTTTTAAAAATTATCAATGGGAGCTGGAGTTGTGGCTCAGTGGTAGAGTGCTCGCCTAGCACATGTGAGGCACAGGATTCAATCCTCAGCACCACAGAAAAGTGAATTAATAAAAAGTAGGTATTGTTTCTAACTATAACAAAAAAATTAAATATTTTTTAAAAAATTATCAATGAATTCAACAACACGTAAAAGAACCAAATGAAGGGCTGGAGTTATAGCTCAGTGCTAGAGTGCTTGCCTGGTGCACGTGAGACACTGGGTTTGATCCTCAGCACCATACAATAATAAATAATGTAAAGGAAAAAAGAACTGAATGAATTAAGGAAGTGAGTACAGGATATTAATGATAAATTCAATAATGAGATAGTTATATTGAAAAACAAAAAGAAATCTTGGTAATAAAAGGCAAAATAAGTGAATAAAATGTTCTCTTGAAAGTCTCTCTAACAGAGTCAAACATGAATAAAGGTGGATCTCAGAGTGGGAAGACAAAGTGGTCAACCTTGAACATTCAGACAGTATTAATGAAAATAAATAACCATGACCAGAATACACAAGAACTCTAGGATAACATTAAGTCACCAAATTTAAGAATCACTGGTGTCGCGGGGGGGAGGGGGGGGAGATGCAGGATAATGACATGGATAATATCTTCATGGAATTAATAACAAAATTTCCTGAATGTTGAGAAGGAGAAGGACATCCACATTTGGGAAGCATTCAGAAGCCTCAAAGGACAACATTCTAAAAAAATCTCTCCGTAACACATTACAATTAAAAAGTCTAACATACAGAGTAAGTGTAATGTTTTAAAAGTCTGAAACAGAAACATCAAGTCCCTTTTAGAGGCCAGGAAGAATTACTTTATCATTTCACAGGTCAAAATCTAAATTGAAGAAGGGATTGGGAAGGTATGTTACAATCCCTGAAGGAGAATAACCATCAGCCTAGCTTGCTTATATCCAGTAAAACTATCTGTCAGGATCAAAGAAGGAATAAAACCTTCCAAGATAAGTAGAACCTAAAAGAATTCATAAGTATTAAACCAGCACAACTGACACTCCTTCAAGAAATACAACAGGAGAAAATGAAAACAAACTACAGAACTCACAGATGGATAAATCTCATTTGAAGAATAGCTAAGCAAATAAGAAACAGGAATAAATTAAACATCAGAAAAATATGGTGAGAATTAATAAACATATCTCCGTAATAACACTAAACATAAACAGTCTCAACTTTTCAACTCAAAGATATAAGCTCATAGAACAAATTAGGGAAAAAAAACCCAACTATGTTGTGCTTGCAAGATCCTCACCTTGCAGGTTAACTAACCAAAATTAAGAAGGCAGGGGAGAAGATCAAAATTAGAGATTCAAAAGGAGAAATCACCAGAGACATCACAGAAACCAGAGGGACTATTTTGAAAATTTATACTCCAATCAGTTGGAAAATCTAGAAGAAATTGACACATTTCTAGAAAACTATGACATGTCAAAATTAAATCAATAGGACATAGAAACCTAGATGAACCAATAACTAGCAATAAATAGAAGCATTTACAAAAGTCCCTCCAACAGAGAAAAGCACAGGTCCAGATGGATTCTCAGCTGAATTTTATTGGAATTTTAAAGAAAATTAATGCCAATGCTTTTGAATTATTCCAAGAAAAAACAACAGATGAAACACTTCCAGAATCATTCAGATAAGGACATATCAAGGAAAGAAAACTATAAACCAATATCCCTGATGAACTTAGGTGCAAAAATTCTTTAAAAATATTACCAAATCATATTCAACAACATATTAAGAAGATTATACATGTTGAACAAGTTGGTTTTATCACAGGGACATAAGGATGTTGGACAAATGAAAATCAGTAAATATAATTTCTTACATAAACAGAATTACAGTCAAAAACCATTCTCCTCTATAGAATCAGAGAAAGCTCTCAACAAACTTCAGCACCCATTGACGATAAAAGAAAAAAAAATACTGAAGAAACTAGAGGTAGAAGCAAGCTACCTCAAGATTAAAAAGGCTACATATGAAAACAGAAAATGCACATCATAGTGAATGGGGAAAAACCAAAAGCATTTCCTTTAAATCTGAAACAAGACAAGAATATCCACCCTTAACTCTTTTATTTAAGATTATACTAGCAATTCCATTGAGAGAAACCAGGAAAGAGAAGGAAATTTTTTAAAAAAAATTGAAATAGGAGAAAAAGAAGTCAAAATATCAATCTTTACAAATGATATGATCCTATACTTAGAAAACCAAAAAAGCTTCAACAAAAAGACTGCAAGAGCTTTTTTAAAAAATGTACCAAAGTAACTGATTATAAAATCAACAATAAAAATCAAACATTCATATCAATAATGAATTTAATGATAGAGAAAACAGAAAAACAATCCTATTCACAACAGCTTCAAAAACTAAAATACCAGGCTAGGGTTGTATCTCAGCTGATAGAATGTTTGCCTTGCATGTGTGAGGCACTGGGTTCAATCCTCAGTACCATATAAAAATAAATAAAGAAAGAAAAGGTATTGTGTCTGTATACAACTAAAAATGTATTTTAAAAACTACAATACTCAGGATTACTCTTATCAAGGAGGTAAAAAACTTCTGCAATGAAATTATAAAACATTGAAGAAAGAAACTGTGGAAGACACAAGAAGATGGAAAGACCTCATAGCTCATGTGTTCATGAATAGACAGAACTAATGATTAAAATGGCCATACTACCAAATGCAATACACAAATTCAATGGAACCAAGATCAAAATACCAGGCATTGTTCACAAAATTAAATAAAATAGACATAAAATTCAGTTTGAAAAATAAAAGAGCCATATAGCCACAGAAATTGTAAACCAAAAAAGCAACGATAAAGGCATCCCAATATCTGACTTAAAATGTTAACACAGATCTATAGTAACAAAACAACATGGTACTGGCATGAAAGCAGACATACAAACCAACTATACAGTGTAAAAGACATATTCAGACCAATTCAGATGCAGTCATCTAATCCCTGACAAAGGTTCTAGCAGAATACATTGGAGAAAAGACAGCCTTTGTAACAAATGGTGCTCACAACTGGATATCTGTGTGTTTAAGAATAAATCCTGATCCTACACAAAAGTTAACTCAAAGAGGAATTAGACCAGAAACTCTGCAACTGATAGAAGAATATATGGGCCTAACACTTTAACATGTTGACATAGGAAGCAACTTTCTTAACAAGACTCCTAAAGCACAAGAAATAAAACAAAAAATCAAAAGTGGGAATAGCATCAAATTCAAAAGCATTTGCACGGCAAAGTAAACAAATAAGAGCACAAAAAGAGAACCTTCAGATGGGAGAACTTTATCACCTGCTACTCATATGGGCATTAATATAAAGAAGTCAAACATTAAGTACCTATAAAACAAATAACACAATTAATAAATGGGTAAAAGAACTAAACAAACACTTCTCAAAAGAATAAATACAAATTCCTAATAAATACATGAAAAAAATGTTCAACATCTTAGCAAGTAGGGAAATGCACACCAACACAACATAAAAATTTCATCTCACTCCACTCAGAATGATACTCACCAATAACACACATAATAAATGCTGGAGATGATATGGGAAAAAAGCAACATGTACATACTGTTTGTAGAAATGTGAATGAGTAAAACCACAATAGAAACTAGTATAGATACTCCTTGAAAGACTAGGAATGGAACCACTATATGGCATAGATTACTATCTTCCAAGAATGAAACCTTTATACCATTATCATACATACATACCAGTACAATTTACAAAAGCCACAATATGGAATCAGCCTGGCATTGACAGACAAATGGACAAAGAAAACGTGGTGTCTGTGTATGAAAAGAAAAGAAAGTTGGAGGGGGGTTCCTAAAAGTCAAAGTGAGATTAGTAAAGGAAATGACACATCCCAAACACCCTGAAATGAAACCAATTCCAAAATCAGAAGAATGAAGGAAATGATGAACAATACCCCTGAAATCAATACAACAGACAATACAAATGATCAATGAAATGAAGGGCTGGTTCTTGGAATAAGTAAAACCTTGTCCAAAAGAAAGAAAACCCAAATTCATAAAATTAGACATGAAAGAGGAAAAATCACCACAGACATCCAAAGATTCATTAGGGAATGTATTGAAAATTTATAGTCCAATACATTGGGAAACCAGGAAAATATGTACCTATTTCAAAACATATATGGCCTACAAAAATTAAACTGACAATATATAAAAACTATACAGACCAACCACAATAAGATAGAAGCAGTAATACAAAGCCTCCTAAAAAGTCCAGAAATAGAGGGATTTTTTAAAAGCAAAATTCTAATAGAAATTTAAAGAATTAACAAAATAGAAAGATGGAACACTTTCAAATATATAATATGAAGTCAGATATCACTCTGACACCCAAAAACAGGTAAGGGCACATCAAGGAAAGAAAAGTAGAGAATAACATCCCTGCTGAACTTAAATGAAAAATTCTTAATAAAATATTAGCAAATCATATTCATCAACACATTAAGAAGATTGTACACCCTAACTAAACTGGTTTCACTCCAAGAATATAACATAATACTGATCTAAACATATGCAAATTAATAAATGTACTTCCTCACACCTGTAGATTTTAGAGAACCATCATACAGTCCTCTCAAGACATACAGAAAAAAAACCTTAAAATGCAGCAGATTCATTTCGAAAACTGAACATGTTTATTAAAAACATGTTCAGGGATGGGGATCAGTGGTAGAGTGCTTGCCTGGCACATGTGAGGCACTGGGTTCAATTCTCAGAACCACATAAAAATCAAATAAACATATTCTCTCTCTCTCTCTCTCTCTCTCTCTCTATATATATATATATATATATATATATATATATATATATATATATATATAATGTTTTTTTTAATAAACATGTTCATTATGAAAAAGTCAAAAAGATAACCCAAGGAACAGAAGAAAAATAAGCAGATTCCATGCATCCCTTAATGAGGTCTTTAAAACTACACCAACCTAGATAGATCTCCCTTGAAGGACAAGCCCCATAGGACACCATTTTATAACTCAGTCTGTCCCTGATATCCAGACAAAACTCAAAAAGCTTCAAATAAAACTTTAGACTCCTCAAAAATCAGTTAATAGATATGATTTTCTCTGTCTTATATGACAGGGACTTGGAAGAAACCTGCTAAGGAAAAAGGAGGGATAAGAGAAAGGCCCAAATGTCCCACTCACAATCAGCCGCACCTCCAGTAAAAGCCTACCACTTGACAGGTCAGGATTCAGTCCTCATGAAGGAAGCAACTGAAAGCAGAGTAGCTCCAAATGCAAGGGAAGTGGACATTTGGCACCCAAGTGCACAAGTCTAACACCCACCTGTGCCCCACACTTTATCTGTGTATAAGGATGACCCCGTCACATGACACTGAAAGAGGGAAAGGATCAAGACACAAGCTGTGACCATTTTAAGAAGACTGGAAAGGCCAAGAGCACAAAGATGCCCCTAACAACCATTTGCATTTCACATGAGGAAACCTGGGCAATTCTTGAGGTGGCCGGTGAGTCAGTGCAGTTCCTTTTGGACATAGGGTACACTTAATCTAACCTGACATTCTATGCTGCTTCTCCCATCTCCAATTTCAGAAGTAGCAGTAAAATCAGAATTCCAGTATTTGACACCCCCTACTGTTCCTTGGGTGGTTTATCCAAAGTCTGACAAAGGAATCCCAAGACAAGCCCTGAATGCACAGCTGGCACAGATATTATTCAAGGGGACAAGTTATTCATACAATAGACAATATTCCTAAGTACTGCATGGATTACAAGCCATTGTATCTACATCTTCACAATACAGAATTGTAATTTATTGCCAGTTATCTTGTAATACTGTAATTTTCTGGGGCCTAAACCAAATGGGGACTATAGGTAATTCCAGGATTTAAAGTTGGTCAATAAGGCAGTGATCATTCTCCACCTCATGGAAACACACCTTGCTGTCCCAAGTTCCATCTACCACTCAGTGGTGCACTGTCCTTGATCTCAAGGGGGCTTTCTACTCTACACATCTGCATCCTACTCCCAATACCCTTTTGCCTCAAATAGGGAGATCTTGAAACACACACTAAACAACTTATCTGGACATACAGCCCCCATTTGTTTGCCCAAGTATTGATGAAGGATTCAAAACACTTAGGTCTTCTGGCTAGAATTATCCTTCAATATGTAGATGACATTCTCAATTATAGGCTGGATAAAGAGAACTCTGATCAAAATACTATTTGGCAACTAAATTTCCTAAGAGAAAGGGTTTTCTGGGAATCTAAATCTTGGGTCAGGTAACACAATAAAAGGTTTCTTAGGATATATTCTATTTGGGAGGGAGTATCTGCAAAAAAATAACTCAAGGTTACTTAGCCACTGAGCAACATCCTCACCCCTTTTTATGTTGAGATAGAGCCTAGCTAAGTTGCTGAGGCTGTCCTTAAGCTTGTTATCATCTTGCCTTAGCCTCCAGAGTGCCCCACATTACATACATTCGTCAGCATGCCCAGCATGATAGATTCTAACCCCGGGAAAAATACAGATGACCAGAAACAGGGTTCAGGCAATCTTTAATAGCACGCCACCTGGGACCAAAAATTAAATATGAGGCTTAATGAGGATGACTAGTGATTGCTGAATCTGGATTTCTAACTTTGGGGTCATCACAAAAACCCTTGATGTATCAATTAAAGAAATAAATTTAGAGCCCTTGGAGTGGAATTAAATTCTATAAAGCTCCTTCAGTCAGAAACTCCTACATTGGTCATACCTAATCTACAGAAACCTTTCTTCAAAAGGGAGGAATAGCCTTAAGGGTATTAGTCTAAATATTGGGAAAAAATAGCCTGTAGCTTAGTTTTCAGAGAAGCTAGACCCTTCCAGCAGTAGATACTCCATAGCCTAAGTGGAGTAGAACCATAGCCACACTAATGGAAAAGACATCTAAACTAACTCTAGGAAACAGATTAGAAGTTCCTACTCCATATCAGGTAAAGGCAATCCTGGATAAAGGGACATCTCTGACTGGCATCAATTAGACTGAATAAATATCAAATAGTCCTTCTAGATAATCACAAGGTTATATTAAAGATCCTGCCTCTGTCACAAGAAACATCTTCTACCATGGTTCATTCATGCATGGAGGTGTGATCCCTTACCTGTACCAGTTGAGAAGATCTTACAGATCAACATCCCAGAAACCCAGAATTAGAATTGTACATAAATCAAAGCAAATGTGTTTAAATGGAGCAATATTTATGTGGTATGCTGTAGTAATTAGGATTCACCTCTTGAATATATGGGTGGCACAAAACCCTGAGCTCATCACCCTAACATCACCACTGGTCCTGTGCAAAGACAAATGAGCCAACATCTACACTGTCAACATATGACTTCGGGGTGCTTCATGCACATGAAATTAACTGGAAAGACAGGGGAATGTTTACTGCAAAAAAATTCTCCTACTAAATATAGGATAGAAATTCTAAAATTCTAAAATTACTCTAAAATTATCAGAAGCAAGCCACCTCCAAAACAAGTAGGTGTAATCCATTGCAAATGACATCAAAAAGATCTGGCTTCCCAGGGAAAATACCACATAGATTGACAAGGGAAAAAGGACAACACTTTAATCTGCTACAGAGATACCCTGTTTCCTTCTACTGACACCCTGCCCACTTCGAAGTACACTCTGAGGAATCTAAATGGGATCAGGAACAAGGAAGTCTGGTCTGGACCTTGGTTATGTGTAGAAAACAAATTGGTTTTGGCCCAGGGATTACAATGGAAGGCCATAAAGGGCGTATATATTCCTTCCACATTGGAAGAGATGCTACAATAGGAATTTGGTCATTTGGGTGTTAGGGACTTTGGAATATCAAATACCACTCACCAGATCAGCCAAAACTATTATTTGCACACCTAAAATAACTCCATAAATGTGCTACCACCACTCCTCATAGAACCAGCTCAACACCAGGAACCATACACAAGGGAAGACTGACAACTAGATTTTACCCATATGCCCATGTTCACAAGATATAAACTATTCATAATCCTCATAGATACATTTATATGGTGGCTATAAAACTTACCCTTTTAAGGGGAGAAAAAGCACAGGAGATAGCAAAGATGTTCCTAAAGGAAATCATCCCCAGTTTGTCTTACCAAGATCCTTACAAAGTGACAATGGCCCAGGTTTTATGGCACAAATTACCCAGTAAGTAGCAAAAAGCACTGGGGATACATATTATCTACATTCCACTTGGAACCCTTAATCTTTCAGCATGCAAGAAAGGGCCAACCATTTCTTTATGAGGACTTGAGCTAAGATTTCTCAGTCAATGTCCAAAATATGGCCAAAGTTACTACCCATTGCCCTTCTAGAGTTAGAAACACTCTTGAAAGTTTATCTAGCCCTACATCCATATGAGATTTATATGGCCACCATTTCTATCAGCAAATATGGTTCTAGACAGAAATTAATCAGCTTCTGTAATATCTAATTCATTTGGGATGAGTTCGGACCACTTACCAAATATGCAGGAATGCCCATTGGCCATGCCCAGCAAAGTCCATAGAGCTCCAGAAGAAAAGAAAGCCAACAGAACAGACCAAGTTCTAGTTAAGACCTGGAAGGAGGTGGATCTAACAAAACAGTTATAGCATAGATAGAAGGAACCTTACACAGTCATGTTATATACTCGTAAGGCCATAAAGGTACAGGGTACACCAAGATGGATCCATCTCTCTTGGGTTAAACCTCTCCCTCTGAATCCTGAAATAATCCAGGCTTATACATAGTTTCCAAGAATTCATCTTATACCTGTGAACCTATACAGGCCCTCTGATTACCATTCTGACAAAATAAGTCCTCAAAACCAATAAGTAATTTATAATTATCAAGTTAATTTTGCTTGTTCTCCTTGCTGCTTCTTTTTGTCTATGACAACTTCTCCAAATATGAACAGTGACCACAATCTTTAATCTCCCCTTCTGTTGGCTGTGTCCCTTTGAAACCTGACAGGAAGTTGTTCTTACCACCTCTTTAGAAACCAAGTATGAAAACAAGCTCTTACAATGAAGTTGGATAATTATCTGACACCAGACACAAAAAATCAACATGGATAGAAGACCAAATGTCAGACCTACAAGCAGAAGGCTCTAACAACACAAGGGAACAATTCCATGACATTGGATCTGGAAATTATTTCTTGGATAGGACACCAAAAAGCACAGACACCAAAAGAAAAAGAGAAACGAGGCCACATCAAGATTGGAAACTTCACCCATCTAGGGACACCATCATCCCAGTGAAAAGGCAACACACTGAATGCAAGAAAACATTTGAAAATCATGTATCTGATAAGGAGATGATATCCATGATCTACGAGTCCTTATATCTCAACAATATAAAAACAACCACCCAATATTAAAATGGGCAAAGGACTTACATAGAGATTTCTCCAAAAAAAGATACACAAGTGTCTGGGAAGCACATAGGAAGATGGCCAGCATTAATAATCTGTGGAGAAATACAAATCAAAACACAATAAGATACAGCTTCATCCCCAAGGTGACGGGTACTTTCAAAGAAACAGAAAACACCAGTACTGCTGAGAACTCTAGTGCATAGAATGCAAAGTCGTGCAGACTCTCTGGAAAAATGTATGGTGGTTCCTCAGATTATCAAAAGTAGATTTACATATTCTGCAATTCCACTTCTCATCATACACCTCTAAAACAGTACAAGAAAGGGCTTGAACAGATATTTTTACTCACATAATCACAGCAGGATTATTCGTTATATTCAAGGGTCAATTGAGGAGGGATTTTTTTCATTTTTCATTAGTGTATTACAATTATACATAATATTGGGGTTCATTTTAACATGACCTTAAAATCAGGGAATGTAATTTGTTCCAATTCAGTCCTCAGTACTTGCCCTTTCCTTCCCCTCTTCCCTGGCCCTTCCTCTTTATTCTACTGTACCAGTCTTCCTTCTACATATTTATAGTTTTTTAAAGTAGTTCTTTATAGGGATACCTAAAGGTGAAATTCACTGTAGTCTATTCAAATATGTACTAGGAGAGTTTGGTCAAATTCATTCCACTACTCCTGCTTTTCTGTCTCAAGAAGAAATGTTTTAAATGTGCATACACTCTGATGTGTGAGGGGTAAAAATTTGCTCCCAGGATATAGGCTCTCTGTTCACCTCACAGATTGTCTCTTTTGCTGAGAAGAAACTTTTTAGTTTGATTCCATCCCATTTATTGATTCTTGGTTTTAATTTTTGCACTATAGGAGTCTTATTAAGTAAGTTGGGACCTAATCCCACATGATAAAGATTAGGGTCTAATTTTCTTCTATTAGATATAGAGTCTCTGGTTTAATTCCTAGGTCCTTGAACCACTTTGAGTTGAGGGTTTTTAAAAATATTTTTAGTTGTCAATGGATCTTTATTTTCATTTATTTATATGCGGTACTGAGAACGAACCCAGTGCCAAACCCAAAAAAACAAATGCTGAATGTTTTCTCTGATATTAGGAGGCTGAATCATGGTGGGGTAGGGAGAGAGAACATGGGAGGAATTGATGAATTCTAGATATGGCAGGCAGAGGGGTGAGAGGGAAAGGAAGGGGGCAGGGGATTACCAAGGATGGTGGAATATGATAGAAATCATCATCTGAAGTACATGTAAGAAGACACGAATTGGTATCAGCATACTTAATATACAACCAGAGATATGAAAAATTGTGCTGTATACATGTAATAAGAATTGTAATGTATTCTGCTGTCATTTTAAATCAATAAAAATAAATAAATAAATGAGTAAATAAATAAATATGCATACACATATGATACTAGATGTTCTGAATAAACAAAAAGGTTCTATCCAATGCTAGAACATGAACAGAACTTTTGAACATTATGCTAAGCAAAGGAATACATTTTGTATGACTCCACTTATATGAGGTACACAGAGTAATCAAAATAACAGAACAAAGGGAATAGGGGTTTCCAGGCCCTTAGGAGGAGGGGAAATTGAGACTTATTCTTTAACAATTAAGTTACTTTCAAATTTGAAAAATGAAAAAGTTCTGTGGGCTGCATGATGGTGTTAGAAGTATGGAAATACAAATGTACTGAAAACCAATGACCTGCATTCCTAAGTGGCTAAGATGGTAAAACTTTGTTATGTGTATTCGATCACATATAAATAAATTAATACAATTTTGTTTATTTCTAATTAAACAAAAGCTGAAAAACTTCTCCACTTGGAGATCACATCAATATGAAATGTTGAAGGACTATGTAGGCTGAAAGAAAGGATCACTAATTCAGTCATGCCAAAAACTAAAAAGTAATAACGAGCATAACTTTCAGGAAAAGTTTAAAAGCCAATATCATTGGTTTATCAGATTTTTAACTCCTAAGGTGACTGAAGACACAATTATATGATAATTGTTGATCTAGTTGTGTTGTCGGAGCATGCACGCTATGAGCTCAGGCATGTGAACATATGGGCCACTAACACAGCCAGGCTGGGAGGGTCCTGTGGGGAATGCACTTAGGGTCTTGGACTTTGACTTGGCAGTGGGAAAAATCCAAGAGAGAAAGCAACAGATAGATGAACATAAATATCTATCTCAGGAATTGTTCCTGGGATCTGTGAATCTCCCAGCAGCTTCCTTCCTTTCTGAGTCCCTCTGAACCATTCAGGAGAAAAAAATGGCCATCTTGGAGGAAAGCTTCCCCCACCACTCTTTAGGGGTCTTCCTTGATCTGCTCACCTCCACCAGCCCTGAATCCTAGAGGCTAGCACCACTCAAGCACAATAGGCATGATCACCCACCAGCACAACTAATGTGCTCAGACCCACTGGATTAGAACCAGCAAGCAGAATCTCACTTCTGCCACAGTCACTGGCCTCCACTACATATAGGCTGAGTGTGAGCAACACACCAGATCAACAGAAACAAGTGCATCTGAGAAGGGCTTGCCATCACCAATGTGCTCCTGGGGCTGCATTCAGCACCCAACACACATACTCACCACCCAGTCATAAAGACATGTACACATGCCCCTTACTCATGTATGTACACATGTGACAACCCCTTCTGCTACAGATATCATAAAAACCACTCACATTTGAAAACAGGTATACAACCATCAGCTCATTGCCATCCCACCAAACACAAAGATGAACAAATTGACCCCGTCCTTGCATTCTCTGAATACGTACACAACATCTTCCCTTCAAAAACATATACTCAACCTCTACTCCCAAGTACACCTGCCAGGACATGCCGCTGTGAACTAAACTTTCCAAATTACATGCTTATGTATTCATACATAAAATATACTCCCTGAAAACAAGTGCACATGACACTACCAAACATTGAAAATACACACACACACACACACACACAAACATACATGCACACAACCCTACTTACCTTTTGCCAGAACTCAAACAGAATCCTGAATCCTCTGAAAAATCAGACTTTATACTCTCAAAAGAAATACATATTTGATAAACATTAGTAATATTACTTCATCCTCAACATACCTAACAACTCTTAGAACTTCCTGAAGTTATAAAGCAACCAGATACACCATGACTATAAAACTGTAACCCACATGACACTGAAGGATATGGACACAACTCTGTGTCCAGTGTCCTGGCCTTTAGAATGAGGTGAGTCTGGAGAGTCAGGAGCTTGTCATCACACTGCCAGTTGCTCAGTAAAACCTCAGGAGTTTGAATGGAGTACTTCCCCTGGGGTCAACTGATTGAGCAGAAGTAGAGGAGGGAAAGAGCCCCAGGTGATGCATTTGACATGGTTCCTAAGACACATGGGGAAGAGGGCTCATGGGGAGGAGGGCTCCTAAGACACAGGTCCAGAAAACTCAGGGAAAGTACACAGTGTCAGCAGAAAGGAGAGAGGCCAAGGGCTTGATTCCATGTAGAATGGACACAGGGTTTTTAGGCAATGGGAGAAGGTATCGAAGTATGGGGAGGGATTGCTAGAGGTGGGAGCCTGAATCCTGTGTCCATTCTTCAGACATCTGGAAGCTGCCTGTGATATCATTCTGAGGAGATTGACAGGAGGGTCTCAGGTCATAAGTGGGCAGTGGAGAGAAATGTTTTCAGCTAGAAAACTGCCCCAGTGAGTTTCTCATTGGCCACATCTGCAGTGCACTATGCTCTCTGTGAGGAAGGCTGCAGGCCCTCCAACTACCACAGTCCCAAGCTCCTCACTGACCCCCTGCCCTGGAAAACTTCTCCTTCAGCCCAGGCAGGAGGTATCCTTGATTCTTGAAGGGCCAGGAACCTGGGAAACCTCCACATAGATTTAGGTCTCTGTGAAGTCTTCTGGATGTTTAATGCTTTCATGGAAAAAAGTCCTTCAGAGCTTTTTGGTGTTGGCCACTTTCTGTGGCAGGAAGACTTTGATCCTCTTTCTTCCTTGGTATTCCATTGCAGCTGCACACATGGCGGGTGTCCTCTGTTTTCCAGGATCAGGTTTAAAGACTATTGGGTTCTTTTTGAGAGGAAGGAGAATAGCACAGAACTAGGACGGGGCTAGTTGTCACTTGAAGTTAGGCAGGAGTCCTGGTCAATATGTGCAAGTGTGGAAGTGCGGTGGACCTCACATTCCTTGACTGCACTCTGCGTGATGTCCTGGTGAGCAGGGATGTGCTCTAGACAACCTGCTATACTTGGCATTTGACTTATGCTTGGTTCTCTGTGATACTTTCCTTCCTGTTATTGGGAGCTCAAAGGAAAAGGAGCTCAGAATGGTTCCATTCCCAGGCTCAGTAACATGACTCATGTTGTGAAAATCTCTGGAAATCCCCATCACTCACCATCCCATCACCTTTCATAAACCTTAATGGCCTTTGATGGTCATGCCAGGAGAGGATCTCAGGGAATTGAAGTCTATCACACAGACCTCCTCCCCAGAACAGAGCTTGCTGTGTGAAGTGTGGACTACTGAACACGGGCCACAGCTGGCTAGACTCAGGGCCCCCATTGATTTTGGGGGTCAGAAGTGCTGGGAAAAGTACCCACATTCTGGGCTAGATGTGTTCCTCTTGACTTTCAGGGTTCCTCTTGTTCTAGCTAGGGAGAGATTTCTTTCAAGTTTAGTTGTGCAAGCCTAGGAAGAAAAAGAAAGCTTTACAAGGAACATGAGCAAAAGGAAGCTGAGGAGGTAATGGGACAATAATCTTCGGAACCTGTCACCTTCACAAAAGACCTTGGAGTGTGTGGAAGTGCTCTGGAGAAGTTTTATTTCCTATTGTTGAGCCTGAGGAGAGGGATATTGCCATTGAGCAGAGTCAAATTAATCCATTTCTAGAGAGTCACCTAGCAGCCCATGGGTTTTCTGCAAAGGATGCACAAGGGGCCTCTCAGAGACAGGTAAAGCAAAGGTGTCAAGATCAACAGATAGTGTTCAGGGCAATCTCATGTACTGAGAATGACTCTTCTCTGGGTATAACTTTTGTTTAGAGGAGTATATCATGAAATTTACTAAGGGATATTTGCAAACTGCACAATTTCCCTGCCCACAGGGCCCTGAGATAATGTTCCCCATCAAATCTCCAGTGACCAAGGAACTGGGGGCCTAATTCTTGCTGCCATTTTTCCCCTTCTATATTCTTCACTTTGCTTTGCCTCCACAGCATCTGTATCACAGAGACCAGGCAAGAATTTCAATACTGATGCCCCCAAATCTCCCTTCAGAGGCCTGCCCTTTCTTCATCTGCCCCCTTACAAACAACCAGCCATTCTGGGAGCTGCCCCTGGCACCATGGGTAACTGCACCCATCTCCCAGGGTAACCCTCTGGTGCTGTCTACTTACTGTGGACAACTATATGTGCCTGGGCTATTCACCTTTGGACAATGTGATCTAGAACAGAGGCCAGCAGAGCCCTCTCATATTCAAAACATTGCCCACATCGGAGGGCCCCAGAGGCTTTCCGGGGTGGGGGTGTGGAGCATCCTGCTCCATTCCTCATGGCACCTTCTGGCCTGTGGACCACTGTACCTGCTCAGTCAGTGGCAGGACCCAGTATTGTGGAAGCTGCTGACCCCTGGGCCTTCACCCTCCAGCACAATGACAGTTGGCCCAAATAGCCTCTTTTGTCTTCCCAATGAATGTCCACCAGTGGCCATGTAGAGTGTCTGGGGAGGGTGGACTGCCCACCTTCCAGACTGCATTGCTATCAGATAATTCCAGCAGAAGTCTGTGCATCTATGAGAACTCCCAGAACAGGCACCTTTCTAAGACTCTGGATGTAGGAGCACATTCCTGCTCTCTTGGGGGAGGTTCAACACAGGGACCCAGAACTCCTCCCGGAGCTCTGAAAGGAGAAAAGCTGTGGGATGAAAAAGGAGGCTGGGATGTCCCGAGGGAAGTGAGACAAGCTGAGAGACCTGCGTTCATAGCCATATTTATTTCACATTTGTGCATAAAATGTGCCTCGTGACAGTTGCCATCACTGTCCTTTGAGAGCAGCAATCTTTATTTTTAATGATCATCACCATTACACAGAGGACCCAAGGTCAGAGCAGGGTCATGGGTTAATGTGGGCTAGGATTTAGAGTTCGCTGTCTCACTCCATATGTTGGTCCCTACTCTAGACATTTCACCTTAAAACATAGGCCTGATTGTTCATGGCACAGTGAACAACTGGAGCCCACCACAACCATGGAGGAGGCCCTGTGGAAGGGTTTGCAGGAATGGCAGCGCACAAGCAACTTTGACTGGATGGCCTTCTATGAGACTGCAGAAAAGTGAGTCAGATTTCAGGGCCCGGACCTGAGTGCTGGAGGATTCTGGTTTGCACAGCAGGGTCTGGTAGGGCCTGTCACCTACCTATGTGTTGGTTCCGAGGCATCTGGCTCTCCAGAGAGTGGCTCCCTCTAGCTGGAAGTCTGGGCTTTCTCTCTGCAACAATCCCAGGAACTCCAGCCTCCATACTCCTGATTCCAACTCTGCTTTGAGGTTCAAGGTCAGGATGGGGAGGAGTAACCATCCCAGCCAGAGAGTCTGCTTCTGCTTTCTTGGCTCTGCAAAGGGGAAAAGTTGCACTGGATTCACTTAGGCCACCTGCCTAGGAACTGGCACCTCTTTACAGAGTGGGGTTGATCATAACTCATGAAAATGGCCACAATTTCAATCTGATGTTCCAGAACAGGGTGGCAGTGGAGAGTGTGTGATCAGAAGCATCCAGTACCTCAGAGGCCCCAAAGACATGTCTCTAGTCTTTACTGCCTTTTCTATATATAATCTCTGCCATTCTAACAAGTGAAAAGAAGAAAAAGAACAGCCCTCATTGGAAGCCACCAATGTTCTCAGATTAGCTTGCTCTTTCACATGACCCCTCTTATGCCTTTGTCTTCCAGCTGATCCTTCCAGGGCTCATGGTCCCAGATTCAGTATCCCTGAATTGGGTCAGGATCCCTGGTGTTCCCTGATATAAATCACATTCACGACCAGTTTATGGCACTTACCTAATCTGTGTGGGTTTTGGCAAGGACAGGAGAGACCTGGAATAAAGGTCAGCTAGGGGTCCTTCCTGGGTCCCTCAGTTCTGATTCCCTTCAGGTGCTGGGTGATATACTGTGTCCCCAGAACTGTAGTTTGCCCTTGGGAGCAGCTCTCTCCTGGGACTGGCCCAGACCACTCCAGGACACAGCTCTACATCCCAGTCTCCAGCTCCTGCCTGGTATGGGGCTTGCACCTGCCTGGTATGCCTCACCTGCTTCTCAGCTCAGCCTGTGCCTCCTTTACCCAAACCCCACCTAGGCACATGGAGTTTGAGGCTGCAGAGGAGATGGAGGATCCAAGGATGCAGTTGTCAGGGGTCTTCCAGTGCCGACCCCCTCCTGTATCTCCATTGCTGGATCTCCAAGGCCCCCAGTCCCTGAGGCTGTCCAACAGTCAGGTAGAGTTTCCTCATTCCCACAGGAACTCATGATGGTGTGAAAGGGAATCAAGGCAGGTTTTTGTCCCAAATAAGAACTTTTCCTTCAGAATGGGGGATTTGGTCTTGTAAACAGAATAGCCCCTAGCACATGAGGTCCCAGCCACCCTATATTTTGAACTCTGTATTAACTGGGACAAGTGTGCAGCTGTTTTCTCTCATTGCTTGGCCAAATGCCAATACACCATCCACCCAGAACTTTAGTCTCAGGTGGGCAGAGAACATGGAATATAAGTGGCTTCAAATGTCCTCCTATGTGACTGTCCTATATGTTCCACCTGGTGTACTGTAACGTCCCTTGGTCCTCAGGTCAAGTTGTCCTGGTGCATGGCAGACCAGGTTAGGTCCCCTGAACCCTGTCTTCTACCAAGTATTTAGGATGAAGTTGGATCCCCTATCCTCCCTGTCCTAGTGTGCATCTCCAGAAAGACCTTCCCTAGGGCACAGACACTGGCTTATTAGCAGCCAAACCCAAGGTGCCCAAGACCAATGTGCCCAAGGAAATCCCACCTGAAGCCATCCAAGAGTACATGGACATCATTAATGAGCTACTCAGGTGTAGTAATCTTGCCATGTTGGAGCCCTCCCACTTGTCCCAGGAGAGCCTGCTGCAAACTTGGCAGAGGAAGGACTGGAGCAACAGACAGAAGAGGATAATTTATATACAGATCCAATCCCCTGGGCTACATTGATGAGAAATTTGTCACCAAAATATGCTTGGCCTAGAATCTTGGTGTCTGCCAAGTTTCAGGACCAGTGAAAATAAGCTTCATACCTTAGATTCTCAGTATTGTGTGTATGTGTATGCATGCACATGTGTGTGAATATGTGTATAGTTCTTATAGCTGGTGGATGGGCTATAAGAACCCTACTGTGTGGACAAGGATGGGGTCATCATGGCTTCCTATTCTAGAAGTCTTCCTGACTTGGGGCCTTTTCCACCCAAGGTCACTCACACTCTCTTCTTTCTCCTCCCAGGTGGAAACCATGATTCACTCCCAATTCCTGGAAGAATTACTTTTCTCCAAACCATATATGAATATCTTGCACTTAATAAAAGTGCTGGAGCAGGAGAAAAGACTGACCCCTGACCAGGTAGAGAGGGGAAAGGGGGTCTCCCGGTAGACCAGGGTCTGGAGGTACACCAGTCATATCAGAGATGAAGGAACACCTGATAAACAAGTGCAGGAACACCAGGGTGTGGAGAGAAACAAAAGGTAGAGAAGGGAGAGGGGGTCACCAGCTAGAACTACAAAGGTAGAGACTCCAGCTTTACCAGGTTTGGGGGAAGGAAACCAAGTAGATAAGGCAGAGAGGGGTACCCGGTAGACTAGCAGAAAAAGGGACACAAGTCGACAGGAAAGGGAGTAGCCACAGTGGACAAGGGGGCAAATGATGGCAGGTAGATGAGGAAAGGGACTTTGTCTATCCCTATTCTGCCTGTGATATGTGGCCCCTTGAGGGAGACTGATCCAGCATAGAAGTTATAGGTGAGGACAAAAAGGAGGAGACAAGAGAGTCAGGGATGAACTCAGGTTATCAAGCTGAAAGAAAGCCCAGGAGAATGGCCAACATAGCCTCAGTCTGTCTCTCTGAGACCAAGATGGGTGACATCTCCAATTCCCAATTCCTATTTAGTTTTTACTTATTTTTTTAAAAAAATAAATGACAGCAGAATGCATTATAATTCTTATCACACATATCCAGCACAATTTTTCATATCTCTGTTGTATGTAAAGTATGTTGACACCAATTCGTGTCTTCATACATGTACTTTGGATAATGATGTCCATTACATTCCACCATCCTTGCTAACCCCCTGCCCCTCCCTTCCACTCCCATTCCTCTTCCCTATCTAGAATTCATCTATTCCTCCCATGCTCCCTCTCCCTACCCAACTATGAGTCAGCCTTTTTATATCAGAGAAAACATTTGGCATTTGTTTTTTTTTTTTTGGAATTGGCTAAATTCACTTAGCATTATCTTCTCCAATGCCATCCATTTTCCTGCAAATGCCATGATTTTATTATCTTTTATTGCTGAGTAATATTCCATTGTGTATATAGGCCACATTTATTTTATCCATTCATCCACCAAAGGGCATCTAGGTTGGCTCCACAGTTTAGCTATTGTGAATTGTGCTGCTATAAACATTGATGTGGCTGTTTTTAAGTCCTTTGGGTATAGTCGGGGGAGAGGGAAAGCTGGTTCAAATGGTGATTGCATTCCCAGTTTTCCAAGGAATCTCCATACTGCTTTCCATATTGGCTGTACCAATTTGCAGTCCCACCAGCAGTGTATATGAGTGTACCTTTCCCCCCACATCCTTGCCAACCCCTATTTTTGTTTTTATTATGAAGACATTTGGTTTAGTGGATCTTCTCTGTGCATCCCTTCATGATCTGTGTCCCTTAAAAATCTCTCTTACTGGGGCTGGTGCTGTGGCTCAGTGGCAGAGCACTTGCCCAACATGTGTGAAGCACTGGGTTCGATCCTCAGCACCACATAAAAAATAAATAAAGGCATAATGTCATCTACAACTATTAAAAAATTTAAAAAATATCTCTAACCAATCGACTGAGGCTTCTTGACTCGATGCAGAGAGTAATAATAATAATAATAATAATAATAATAATGGTAATAATAATAAAGTGCATCTCCCTTAGCTTTGTATCTGAGCTTTTAGGGCTGGTGGCTCTCTTTCTTAGTGTGAACAACCCTGAGAGCTGCCATTCTGACTGGAGTGAGGCAGCTTCCTGCTGAGGTGCAGAGAAACATAACCATTGCACCGATCAAGTGGTCAGCATGGAGAACTGGCCCAAAGAGATGACTTACCAGGCTTCCCAGGACTTGAAGCAGTGCAGGGCTACAGACCCAGAGTTGATGGGACCAAAAGATACTATATCCTTCTGAGTTGTCATGGGTCTCTCATTGGGGGCCATCCAGTTTACTTATCCTCCCCAGAATCTCAGATCTTCCTCCTTAAACTTGGTGAATAAATGTGTAGTGGGTGCCAAAACAGCTACTTCTGCTGGGGGGCCACATGGGACATCCAGTGCCTGCAGTGTAGACAATGAACTCCAAAGCCTGGACTTGCTCCCAGCCTCCCAGGACCACCTCCTGCCCTGGGCACTGTCCCGTGGTCAGGAACCTCACACATGTACCCTCTACTCAGGACATCAAGCACACCAGGCCCCAGATGTCCAGAGGAGGCTTTAGTCCCCATCTCACTCCAGCACCTTCTACTGCCCTGAGACTATCCCAAAACCAGGGAATTTGCATTGAACCCCTTAACTTCCACCCCCCTCCAGTTGCCAATCCATGGAGTGAGCTGTCACTGGATTAGTCATGTTGAAAGTATTTCCCATTCTGCACCTACCCTCCAGATCTATGGAGGGACAGATCTGGCTCTGGGGCTGATTGGGACATCACAGTCTCAGAAAAGAAAGGGCAAGTCATCAGGTAACCAGAAAAGGTGGAAGAGCCACTGAGGACTGTAGGGTTGGTGGGTTGTGTGTCCGCTGGGGTGGCTGCCCTTCAGAGGGGGTCTTGGTGAGATTTCACCCTCACTGTATCCTGCACCCCAAAGGCCAATGGGTCCTCCTCACTCAGGACAGTTCCCGCTGGTCCTCAGGAAAAGGATGGAAAGGGGAGAGTATTGGGAGTGTAGAAAGATGGCAGGGGGAGGGCAGACGAATGGTATTGAGTGAGAGGGGCAGGATGTTCAAGCCTGGTGGGAAGTCGGACCTTGTTGGCCTGTGTCAGTGGGAATAAAGGCAGTTTAAGAAAATCTTCTCAGACTTCTGCCTTCTTCCATGGTGTCTATGCAACTCTATGCAGTGAGAACTGAGAAAGGTATCTGGAGATGCTAGGCCCCAGGGTGCATAAGTGTCCAGCCATGGCGTCTTGCCTCCAGATTTCTCCTGGGAGAAAACAGACCAAAAACTCCCAGAACCTCACTCATCAGCCCATTCAAAATGGCCTCCTTTGGTTTAGGGGATCTTCTCTGTGCATCCCTTCATGATCTGTGTCCCTTAAAAATCTCTCTTACTGGGGCTGGTGCTGTAGCTCAGTGGCAGAGCGCTTGCCCAACATGTGTGAGGCACTAGGTTCAATCCTCAGCACCACATAAAAAATAAATAAAGGCATAATGTCATCTACAACTATTAAAAATTTTTTAAAAATATCTCTTACCAATAGACTTAGGCTTCTTGACTCAATGCAGAGAGCAGCAATAATAATAATAATAATAATAATAATAATAATAATAATAATAATGTGCACCTCCCTTAGCATTGGCTCTGAGCTTTTAGGGCTGGTGTCTTTCTTTCTTAGTGTGAACAACCCTGAGATTGAAAGTCATTTACCCTCTGCTCCTAGTGGGTAGCAGCTTTCCTGTTGCCTTCCTGGGAGCAGTAGCCAGAAAATTCCAACTTTTCCCTGGAGCTCACTTGATGGCTGGACCTAGAAGCTCTCCATTGCTATCTGTAATTCTTTTTGCTAGCCAAGGGATAGTCAGGGTGACCAGCCCAGTTTACCATCACAGTACAACCAACTCAACCTTCTCTACTTGACATAAAAGGCATGGATAGACAAAATATAACCATGTGAATGAAGCTTCCTTTAGGATTTCATCTGCACTAAAAGGGGAAGTGGTACAGGGACTGTTTGCTTAAGAACATGGGGAAGGAAGTTTATTTGAATTCAAAAGGTGGGATCAAGCATGCACAGTGTCCTTCCAGAGGCCCATAGAATTTTGCTTAGGCACAGGCAGGGGAGGGGTGGTGTGGGAGGCCATCCTCGCACATGATTTGAGTTACCTTTCTGGCTGGGTGAGAGGAACTTAGACACAGCTGTGTCAGAGCTTTCCCCACCCTTCTCCAGGTCCGAGGGCTTGTCCATGCAGAGGCGTGTCTGGCCACTGTCCCAAAGACCCAATCATCGTCCCTGACCTTGGGATGTTGCCCCCCCCCCTTAATCTTCATTGGATGGGGTTTTCCCTGGGATTTTTTGTTCCCCAATAAAAGCCCACTCCCTGGCGTGTTCTCTCTCTCTCTCTCTCTCTCTCTCTCTCTCTCTCTCTCTCTCTCTCTCTCGTCTCTTCTGTAAACCTCACTACTGTATTATGTGGCTGGAGGCAGGAGCTAGGAGAAGCCATCCTGAAGCTGGTATTAAAGGTAATAAGAGTCTTGTCTCTTTAATTTAAAACTCTCTAGCAATTACTCATAAATCGAACCTTCTTTCATGAAGCCAGCACTGGTCACATGACAGAGAGGGTTTCCTCACACATCAGATTGAAGGCTGCTGAAGGTCCCTGAAAGGGCAGAATCATCCAAAGGGACTGTAGGTTGGAGTCATCCTGGATGGACCTGCTGTGGGAACAAGTCTCCGAGGTCCTTGTGGCAGCCATGGCCATCAAAGACAGGGACACAATTTTTTATGAAGTACCTCTTAAGAACACTGGGCCCTTCTTTCTCATTTGGAAGTAGAGCTGCTTTTGAGCCTTTAACCCTCTGTACCATTAACTTGTTTTCTAGAAGTAAGCCTGGAGATGGTATTTTTCTTACAGCTTCTTTCTGATTCTGTAAAAGATGCTGGATGGTGAGATTGGACAGATCCCCAAGTGGCCAAAGCCTTCCTGAGTAGGTGGCTTGATGAAAGGATAAGGCTTGTCTTTCAGGGAAAGAAGTTGCAGCACCCTAAGGAAACTTTGACTGAAACCACAAAAAGATCCACTCCCTGCATTAATGAAATGCTGTGATTTCTGACGGTGACCACAGGAATTGGCTCCTTGTGGATGCCTTTCAGTAGCTGGCCCTTTATTGAAAATTAGAATTACAGAATATCCTCTGGTATGTGTGCACTGTGCAGGATAGACAGGGTCTCCTTTTTCCTGGGATCTTGGCCAGGCTGTACCATGCTAGCCAAGCAGGTGAGGCATAGTCTGCTAACATCTTACTATTTTGGCTTCAGGTCATTATTAAAAACTTTAGAAAGATATTCACATTTACTCAACAATACAAGAATTCTAAGGGTTTTATATATTTTGCAGCCTATGCAGTGAATTCATAGACATTTCCTTCATCACAATAAAATTTAGAACACTTTCATCACATCAAAAAAATATCACTTACCATTTAGCTATCAATGTCATTCCCACATCTGTGTTCCCATCACATTTGAAATTCCTCATGGTCAAGATTTAGGACATTAATCATCCCTACTGCTTCATCTAGAACATTTATTAACAGAAACTGTCATTTTTCATTGAGCTAGGTGGGTTGTGAAAAACATAATCTCTATTAGTGTGGTTTGGGTCCACTGCCTTGATTCATGTCAAGGGGGGTAACATTTCTGACTCCATGGCTTTTGTATCTCCAGCATATCTGACATCAGGGTTGTTCCAGGAGAATTTGTGACATTCCAACAAGTTAACAAGCACTTGACTGTTTTGGCACCATTCTGTTTGTGATCAAGCAGAATGATCTGCTTTGGTGATCATTGGGTTCTGAAACAATATCTGATTAAAATCTTGCATCTAAAATATACAACAAACTATCAAAACTCAATAGCAGAAACAGAAACAATCCAATTATAAAGGGGACAAAAGATATCTACCTATCTTTTACCAGAGAGGTCAGATGTTTGGTAAGGAAGCTATGAAAAGATGTTCAATATCACTTCCTATGAATTTCTATGAATAAAATGCAAAGAATCACTCCATGCCAATTAGAAGAGCTAAAACACAGATCCATGATGCCACTGAGTGCTGGTGAGGGTGCCAACACACCCATTTATTGTTCACTCCTGGTGGAACTGGAAGATAGTATTCTGGAAAATACTGTGTGTCTTTAAAAATTATAAAACTAGGCTGGGGTTGTGGCTCAACAGTAGAGCACTCAACTAGCATGGTGAGGGCCTGGGTTCAATCCTCAGCACCACATAAAAATAAATAAATAAAGGTATTGTGTCCAACTACAACTGTGGCATGAAACCAAGAAAGCAGACAGGCAACTTCTCCACAAGGTCTCACCTAGACAAAATATAACATCTCAGAGAGTGTGAAAAGACCCCTACACTGTGGATTTTTGCAGAAATCACCAGTGCTATGACCCCCTGCACAGACATCAGAGCCTCTGGGCTCAAGTAAGTCTCTGGACTCTGGACCCAAAGCCCACAGTTCTAGCTCACACACAGCTCACATGCAGCTCAGCAGAACCACCTATCAGCACCTCTACAGAACTGCCCTGCTCCCACACAGGTCACTTGGCGGCTCTCCATCCACATCACCAGACATGCCAGCACTGGAAGCAGACTGACTCCATCTTGCAAAACCTTCCTTGCCATTTTTTGGTGGGTCTGGCTATCAGATAGGATTGCCATTTGAGCAGCATATCATCCTATGCCTGACCCCCAGTTCATTGTCCACTGCCAGAAACTGTAACCCTTTTTATTGAACTACTGATTATATTTTAAATAATAATTGAATCCAACATTTCTGGACATTGAGACTAAACTGTAAATGTCTTCATAACCACAATTTGTTCATAGGTGATGTATTGTTGATATAGAGATCTGTTAACATTGTCCTTCCCCACAAAGGAGAGGTCTTGGAACCCTACAAGAGCATTACAAATCTATAGGGTAAAAACAATAACACACCAGATCCATAGAGCTGAGAAGGAAGACACACAAGCAACATGAAAAGACAAGGCAAGAAAGTACCACAAACAAATCAAGACAACACATCATTAGAAGAATTGACAGCTACAGCAGAAAAAAGACAGAAAAAGATTTCAGGATATACATGATTAAAATGTTTTGGATCTCAAAGAAGACATAATAGAACAAATATATGCAGTAAAATATCACTTCGACAATGAGCTACATAAACAAATCCAAGAAGCAAAAGATCACCTCAACAGGAAGATAGAGGTTCTACCAAAAAACCAAACAGAAATACTTAAAATGAAAGAAATAATAAACCAAATTAAAAACTCAAATGAAAGCATCACGAACAGAGAAGACCACATGGAAGCTAGGACATCAGAAAAATGAAGATAAAATATATCATCTTGAAAAGAACATAGACCACACAGTGAAAATGATAAGAAACCATGAGCAGAACATTCAAGAAATAATATGGGATAGCATTAAAAGAAATTTAAGAGTTATAGGGATAGAGGAAGTCATAGAGGTTCAAACCAAAGGAATGAACAATCTATTCAATGAAATAATATCAGAAAACATTCCAAACATGAAGAATTAATTGGAAATCCAAATTCAAGAAGCCTACAGGATGCCAAGTGTATAAAATCACAACAGATCCACACCAAGGCACATTATAATGAAAATTCCCAACATACAGAATAAGAAGAGAATTTTAAAAGCCACAAGAGAAAAGAGTCAGATTACATATAAAGGAAAACCAATTAGGAAAACTGCAGATTTTTCAACCCAGATCCTAAAAGCTATAAGATTCTGGAACAACATATATCAAGCCCTGAAAGAAAATGGATGACAACCAAGAATCTTGTATCCAGAAAAACTAAGCTTTAGATTTAAAGATGAAATAAAAACCTCCCACAATAAACAAAAGTTTAAAAGAATTTATAGCTAGAAAACTGGCACTACAAAAAATCATTGGCAAAATATTTCATGAAGAGGAAATGAAAAACAGCAATGAAAATCAGCTGAGGAAGGTAGTATACTAAAGGAAAAACTAATCAAAGAGGAAAACAAATTCAAGTAAAATAACATAAATAAACAAATATGGCTGGAAATATGAACCATTTCTCAATAGTAACCCTAAATATTAATGGCTTAAACTCACCAATCAAAAGCCATAGGCTAGCTGATTGCATTTAAAAAAAGACCCAATAATATGCTGCCTCCAGGAGACTCATCTGATAGGAAAAATTATACACAGACTGTAGGTGAAAAGTTGGGAAAATCATACCACTCACATGGTCTGCAGAAGCAAGCAGGGGTTTCCATACTAATATCAAATAAAGTAGACTTAAAGCCAAGGTTAATCAAAAAGGATAAAAATGAACATTACATACTGCTCAACATACATGGAATAAGACACAACAATCATAAATATATATGCCCCAAACAATGGTGCAGCTACATTCAACAAACAAATTCTTCTCAGATTCAAGAGTCAAATTGACCACAACACAATAATCTTGGGTGACTACAACACACCTCTCTCACCATTGGACAGATCCTCCAAACAGAAGTTGAATAAAGAAACTATAGAACTCAATAACACAATCAATAACTTAGACTTAACTGACATATATAGAATATATCAACCATCATCAAGCAGATATACTTTCTTCTCAGCAGCACATGGATCCTTCTCTAAAATAGACCATATACTATGCCAAAAAGTGACTCTTAGCAAATACAAAAAAGTGGAGATACTACCATGCATTTTGTCAGATCATAATGGAATGAAATTGAAAACAAATGACAAAATATAAAATAAAAATTTCTTCATCACCTAGAGACTAAACAATATTCTACTGGATGAACAATGAGTCACAGAAGACATCAAGAAAGACATTAAAAAATTCTTAGAGGTAAATGAGAACATAGACACAACATATCAAAATCTCTGGGACATTATAAAGCAAAACTAAGAGGAAAATTCATTGCATGGAGTTCATTCCTTAAAAGAAGAAAAAGTCAACAAATAAATGACCTCACACTACATCTCAAAGCCCTAGGAAAAGAAAAACAAATCAGCACCAAAAGCAGTAGAAGGGAAGAAATAATTAAAGTTAGAGCTGAAATCAAAACAAAAGAAACAATTGAAAAAATTTACAAAACAAAAAGTTGATTCTTTGAAAAAGTAAATAAAATTGACAGACCCTTAGGCACACTAATGAAGAGAAGGAGAGAGAGAACTCAAATTACCGGCATACGCGATGAAAAAGGTAATATCACAACAGACACTACAGAAATACAGAGAATAATTAGAAATTATTTTGAAAACTTATATTCTAATAAAATAGAAGCCATTGAAGGCATCAACAATTTTCTTAAGTCATACTATTTGCCTAGATCGAGTCAGGAAGATATACACAATTTAAACAGACCAATATCAAGTGAAGAAATAGAAGAAGCCATCAAAAGCTTATCAACCAAGAAAAGCCCAGGACCAGATGGAAACACAGTCAAGTTCTACAAGACCTTTAAAGAACAACTAATACCAATACTCTTCAATTTATTTCAGGAAATAGAAAAAGAGGCAGTAATTGCAAACTCATTCTATGAGGCCAATATCACCCTAATCCCAAAACCAGGCAGACACATCAAAGAAAGAAAACTTAGACCAATATCTTTAATGAACATAGATGCAAAAATTTTCAATAAAATTCTGTCTGGCGAATCAAATATAAAATATCAAAAATATTGTGCACCATGATCAAATGGGATTCATCCCAGGAGTGCAAGGTTGGTTCAACATAGGGAAATCAATAAATGTAATTCATCACATCAATAGACTTAAAGATAATAATCATATGATAATCTTGATAGACACAGAAAAAGCATTTGACAAAATGCAGTACCCCTTGATGTTCAAAACACTAGAAAAAGTAGGGATAACAGAAACATAATTCAACATCATAAAGGTTATCTATGCTAAGCCTCAGGCCAACATCATTTCAAACGGAGAAAAATTGAAGGCATGCCCTATAAAAACTGGAAGAAAACATGGATGCCCTCTTTCACCAGTTATATTCAACATAGTTCTTGAAACACTGGCCAGAGCAAATAGACAGATGAAAGAAATTAAAGGAATACACATAGGAAAAGAAGAACTTAAATTAGCACTATTTGCTGACTCTATAATTCTATACCTAGAAGACCCAAAAAGCTCCATGAGAAAACTTCTAGAACTAGTAAATGAATTCAGCCAAGCAACAGGATATAAACACCCATAAATCAAAGGCATTTCTGTATATCAGTGACAAAGCCTCTGAGAAGGAAAAGAGGAAAACTACTCCATTCATAATAATCTCAAAAAAATAAGATACATAGGAATCAACTTAATGAAAGAGTTGTAAGACCTATATAATGAAAACTACAGAACCCTAAAAAAAGAAATCAAAGAAGACCTCAGAAGATAGAAAGATCTACCTTGCTCTTGGATAGGCAGAATTAATATTATCAAAATTACCATACTACCCAAAGCACTATACAGATTTACTGCAATTCCAATCAAAATACCAATGGCATTCCTCATAGAAATAGAAAAAGCAAATATGAAATTCATCTGGAAAAATAAGAGACTCAGAATAGCTAAAGCAATCCTTAGCATGAAGAGTGAAGCAGGTGGTATCGCTATACCAGAACTTAAACTATACTACAGAACAATATGAACAAAAACAGCATGGTATTGGCACCAAAACAGACTGGTAGACCAATGGTACAGAATAGAGGACACAGAGCCTGACCCACAAAATTACAATTATCTTATTATTAGACAAAGGTGCCAAAAACATGAATTGGAGAAAAGATAGCATCTTCAAGAAATGGTGCTAGGAAAACTGGAAATCTATATACAACAAAATGAAATTAAAGCCCTATCTCTCACCATGCACAAAACTCAACTCAAAGTGGATAAAGGACCTAGGAATTAAACCAGAGATTCTGTGTCTAATTGAAGAAAATGTAGGCCCTAATCTTCATCATGTGTGATTAGGCCCCAACTCCCTTAATAAGACTCCTATAGCACAAGAATTAAAACCAAGAATCAATAAATGGGATGGAATCAAACTAAAAAGTTTCTTCTCAGCAAAAAAAAAAAATCTGTGAATTGAACAGGGAGCCTACATCCTGGGAGCAAATCTTTACCCCTCACACATCAGATAGAGCACTAATCTCTAGGGTATATAAAGAACTCAAAAAGCTAAGTGACAAAAAAAAACCAAAAAAAAAAACAAATAACCCAATCAACAAATGGGCCTAGGACCTGAACAGACACTTCTCAGAAGAGGATATACAATCAATCAACAAATATATGAAAAAATGTTCAACTTCTCTAGCAATTAGAGAAATGCAAATCAAAACTTCTCTATAATCTCATTCCAGTCAGAATGGCAGCTATTATGAAGACAAACAACAATAAGTGTTGTCGAGGATGTGGGGAAAAAGGCACACTCATACACTGCTGGTGGGACTGCAAATTGGTGAAACCAATATGGAAAGCAGTATGGAGAATCCTTGGAAAACTGGGAATGGAACCACCATTTGACCCAGCTATCCCTTTCCTCAGACTATACCCAAAGGACTTAAAAACAGCATACTACAGGGACACAGCCACATCAATGTTCATAGCAGCACAATTCACAATAGTTAAACTGTGGAGCCAAACTAGATGCCCTTCAGTGGATGAATGAATAAAAAAAATGTGGCATATATACATAATGGGATATTACTCAGCAATAAAAGAAAATAAAATCATGGCATTTGCAGATAAATGGATGCGTTGGAGAAGATAATGCTAGTAAAGTTAGTCAATCCCAAAAAAACAAATGCTGAATGTTTTTCCTAATATAAGGAGGCTGACTCATAGTGGGGTAGGGAGGGGGAGCATTGGAGGAATAGATGAATTCTAGATAGGGAAGAGGGGTGGAAGGGAAATGGAGGAGGCAGAGGATTAGCAAGGATGGTGGAATGTGATAGACATCATTATCCAAAGTACATATATGAAGACACGAATTGGGTGTCAACCTACTTTATATACAAACAGAGATATGAAAAATTATGGTATGTATGTGTAATAAGAATTGTAATGCAAAAAAACTAAAGTACATGTATAAAGACATGAATTGGCGTGAACATACTTTATGTACAATGATATGAAAAATTGTGTTCTATATTTGTAATAAGAATTGTACTGCATTCCACTGTCATGTATTTAAAAAAATAAAATCATTTAAATAAAAAAATGATAAAAGTAAACATGCACTTAACATAGGCCCAGTGACTGCATTCCTGGGTGCTTATCCCAGAAGAGTGAAGACTCACGTCCACGTGGATATCTAAATACAATTGTACACGGTGGCTTTATTTGACATAACCCAAACTAGGAACACCACAACACTCCCTGGCCCACCCTCGTGGTGAGGGGTGAAACAAACTGTGGCACAGCCTTACCATGAAGCACTCAGCAGTGAATTCAGAAGAAACACTTATCAATGCAGCAGCAGCCTGGGTGCATTTCAGGGGCCTTACTGAAACTGAGGAGAAACCTGAATAAACCCTTTAGTTTCTCTGGTTCGCTGGTAGTTACTTGCTTTTTGTGGACTTTAAACGTTACTAACTTTGGAGGACAGGCCACTGAGCAATAGAGTATTCATCTCTTGAAGATTTGGAGGAGATGATATCTATGAGATGGGGGTTTAGGATGATAATGTTTCCCTAGGTTACTTTTCAGGGCCCTGATGTCTGCTCCTGTTGAAACCACTGACTCCCCTTGGGCTTATACTAGGGTATGATGGGTGACATTTTGATGTCAGGGGGCTGAAAACCCCACCCAAGATCACACCAATGCTGCACACTATTTTCCATGAAGTCTGATAATGAATGAAAGACTACAGACTCCCATCATTCTTGTGGATGCCTACGTTCACCCCAGTTCTTCATCCCATAAGTAGCAATAAACCTTGGCCCCCTTTCAAGGCAATTGTTCTCCTCTGCAAAACTCCATGTTTCAAAGATTCACATGCTATGTGGGGTGTAGCCTCCTTTAGGTTTTCTCATTAATTTCTAAGAGGAATAGATTGTACTGTGGGCCAGACTGTAGTAGGGGTGAAAAAGGGTAGGACTTGGGGCATATCAGGGACTGCCTAGAGTTGGTCAGGCCCAGGTCAGGGTCAGGTCCCAAACTCCAGTCTTGTACACTGGATGGGCAAGAGCTGTGGGGACCTGAGCTAACCTTGGCCCTACCTCTGGCTGCTGCTTCTAGCCTCATGCCCCAAGCCCTTTTCACATTCTGTAGGAGGCTGACAGGATTCCGGGGGTGCAAGAGGGTCTGGAGCCAGCAACTTGAGGTCTCCAGGGAGGTATTCATTTTACTCTTATTTCCTTATAACTTTTCCTTCATGTCTGACCATAAACTTCAGATTGTAGGGAACTTATTTTATTAGCCTATGTCAGGAAAAAAAATCAAATAGAGCAGCATTGGTTCTAGGCACTTGAAATGGAGCAAGAAGCCATTGTTAATCAGACATCACTGGGAACCACAGCTCAACCTTCATCTGGGCTGCACCCCACACCACCATGCTGACCCAAGTGGGTCAAACTACCTGTTTCCTGAAACAATGTTAAACTCTTGATCTTCTGGACAAACCACTCCTTCCACCAAACTCTCCAGAGACTCAGATTGTACTCATGTCCCTTCCTACAAAATGGCTTAATTTTTCCAGCAGCAGTCTTAATTCCCGACTCTCAGTGCTGTCATCCCAAAGCCTTGCCTTTAAGGCTCTCCATGCAGCCAGCATGCACTTGGGCAGGTGCCAAATTCAGTGGTTCAGTTGTGAGTTCTCCCAGGTCTCACATGTGACTTGCAATGTTCTCCCAACTCCATCTTATGTGTCCTAAAGCATTATCTCTCTGCTTTAATTTTTTTCGTTGAAACAGTGTTAAATTCATAGATTTATGCCATAATCACCCAATTTGCTATTTTAATCTCCACTCCGACCTCTACCCCTAGATAACCACCAGATTTTTTTAAAATTTTTTTTTCATTTCCTGGGCATTTCAGATAAATAGAAACCCAGAATTTGTTGTCCTCTGCAACTGGCTTCCTCCACTTAGGGTAACGTTTTTGAATTTCTAGGCTGTGGCACTTACCTGTGTTTTGTTATGTTTTATTCCAAAGAATAGTTGTACCACACTTTGATATTTGTTTACCAGTTGACAGGCATTTGCAGAATGGGGATATTATGAACAGTGCTGTTATGAAAATTCTTCTGCAAGTATTCATGGAGAACATGTTTCTAAGTTGAGCTATTTTGTGTTATTCTTTAGTTTTCTTTAATTTTATTCTTTAGTTTTCTTTCTTTGGGAACATGTGTTTTTTTCTCTTAGGTAGATTCTGAGAAGTGAAACTACTGGGTCACGTGGTTACTTTATGTTTGGTATTTTTTAAATTTCCAAACTTCTTTCTAAAGGATGCCTTATGTTATATTCCTTCTGAAATGTGTCTGGGTTCCACTTTTTCTACATCCTTACCAACATTTGGTATTGTCTGTTTCATTAGCCATTGTAATGAAATTAAATGGTGTTTCATTGTAGTATTAATTTACATTTCTCTAATTACTAAGGATGTAAAACATATTTTCATGGGTTTCATTACCATTCACAGTCTTTTCCTTTCACAAATTAAAAAACGATTAGAGGCTTATCTAGTTTAATTTTGTTATACACATTAGGGAATGTAAATTGTACAGAATAATGGGTTTCATTGGGAAATTTCCATACGTGATTCTAAGGAGCTTTGATTGTAGCTACATTTCCCTTTTCCTCCTTTTATATTAATCTTCCTCCCCCGGATTCCCTCCTCTATCCCTTATAGACCCTCTTTAATATCATATTTTCCCTCAAGATTTCTCATATGAGAGAACACATTTCCACTTGTCTTTGTGAGTCTTGCTTATTTTGTTCATATTGTGATCTATAATTTTATCCATTTTCCTGAAAGGACATGGTATTATTTTTCTTTATAGCTGAATAATACTAATATTTCTCTCTCTGTCTCTGTCTCTCTCTCTCTCTCTCTCTCTCTCTCTCTCTCTGTGTGTGTGTGTGTGTGTGTGTGTGTGTGTGTTTGTGTGTGTGTGTGTGTGTGTGTGTGAGTGCACACGCACACAACACACATGTGTTTCTGAAACAGGATCTTTTGTCCAATCCCAGGGAAAGAACATGGAGACACAGAGTGCAACAGAAGTGAGACTTTTACAGAGCAGGTACAATATGTATTTTATCCTCTTAAACACAAGTTCACTCCCCCAGTTCCTCATTGGTTAAGAACTAAGATTGGTTAAGGTCACAACCTTAGTGAACTTTGCCTAAGATGCCACATTCCCATATAAGAAAACTCTCTTTCCACATTTAAGATCTCTTTCCCCTTCAATTAATGTTTCTCAATGTGGTATTTCCTCCTGTTAATCTGTTAAACAGGTCTCTATTCCCACATCCTATTTTTCTAGGAGACTATATGTGTTTAAGTCTCAAGGCTGCCACATATGAATGGTACTGCATAAACTGTCCTTTAGTGATTTTCTACTCTGCCTTCTCTTTTCCCTGTATTTAGAATTTCTAAAATCTATTTACTTGAGAATTTACTTTTTGAACATGAATCATCAGATTTTCTATTTCTCACATATATGAAGTTCTTTTTTTAAAATCGTACTGGGTGGGTATTGAACCCAGGGGGCTCTATGAATGAACAACTTCTCCTTAGTCCCTTTTAAAATTTGGAGATAGGTTGTTACAAAGTTGTTACACTGGCCTGGAACTTGAGCTCATCCTGCCTCAGTCTCCTGTGCCATTGGGATGCACCATGAGGACTGGTTTATGTAGCACATTTTGTTGACGCATTCTTCTCTTGATGGGCATCTAGACTGACTTCATAGCTTGGCTATTGAGAACAGTACATAGATGAAGATATCTCATTCCTGTGTATGCAGGTATCTCTTTACTATGCTTGCTTTGATTCCTTTGGGTATATGTCAGGAATGAGATAGCTGGATGGTATAATCAATTTATGTTTAGCTTTTTGGGGTACCTCCATACTTTTATGCAGAGGGATGATACTAATTTACATTCTCATCAGTGGTGTACAATGTTTCTTTTCCCACTCATCCTCACCAGCATTCGTTTTGTTTTTTGTTCTATACTGGTACACGAAAAATCAAGCTATTTTGTAGGAACAAACAGGTGCAGACTCAGTCTCTGAATAGTTGGTTGGAAGGAATAGTTTGTACAGAAAATCAGCAGAATTTAGCAACGTTTCAGGGAACTGGCGGTTTGGCCCACTTTGGACAGCAGATGGATAAAAGAATCCTCCAGGTATGCATCTGAGATGTGATTAACAGTGACCTCCTGTTCCATTGTAAGTGCTCAGATCCAATTCTACTCCATTTGATCCCCCTTTTTTTGAAAGTGATTAATGAGTTCCTTGTAGTCTAATGTTTATAATCCAGAAATGAAGCAATAGACATACGAAAATGAATGTAGATTGACTATTCCAAACTCAGTGTGTTACATAGAGAGCTGCCTTGGAATGCAGGATGGCCCCGCCTCTGGGCCACACCCCCGGGATGAATTACTATTGAATATCCTTTCTCTTTTTCTATGGGTAGCCTCCTCTTCCTTTTCTCATTGATCTGGGTCCTTGATTGGGTCAAGGATGGTGTGGGAGGGGTCAGGGTACTGGGCCAGTGTGTGTGAGGGGGGGTCTGTCTTGGGATGAGGGCCAGGGCCTCCAGTGCCTGTGGTGGCAGCTGAGGGCACAGTCAGGTGGGTGGAGGGTGGGGGCGGGGGCGGTAGCTGGAGTGTTGATGCCTGTCTCATGGCAGGGTGAGGAACCCTCTGCGCATGGGTAGGTGCAGGTCAGGGTGGGGTCATCCCCAGAGTCCAGCAGTCCCGGATGGGCACCAGGCCAGGCTCATGGCTCTGCGGCCGTTGTTGTTGCTGTGGTCTCTCCGTCTCCAGGCGGCCTGTACCCCTGGTCCCCGGCAGCCCCCAGGAAACGCAGATGAGCTCACGGGGGAACAGGAGGACCTGGAGCCCATAGCCAGCGGGCTCTGGGGCTATGTGGGCGGGGCCCAAGGTCTGTTTGCAGTAGGGGCTGGTGGGAGAGGCTTGGGGGGGGCAGGAGCAGGCCCAGGCGGGCAGTGAGAAGCCACAGGTGTGTTCTCTTTGCCTCTACCCTGAAGCAGACGTCCGTCAAGAGGACATCACCCAAGGTAGGTCAGGTTTCCCAATCTGGCTGGGATTTTATGGGTGGGAATCCCTGCCAGAGCTCAGGCATGAGGCTGTGGAACAGGATGCGTGGCCCAGGTCTGGCCCAGGGCTGTAGGGGGCCCAGAGGCAGAGGCAGTCAGGCTCAGGAGTCTCAGGTCCTTTTCCAGAAATCTGGGAGCACAGCCAGGGACCAAGACAACCCTTCTCAACTGTGAGGACCATGGATCCTCCCCCAGATAGAAGTCTTCTAAACAGAGTTGTCTCCATCTGCCCCACCCCTTTAGCAATGGAGCATGCCATGAGGGGGTGGAGGTCAGTTGCCCCAGGTCACACAGTACTACAGAGACCTGCTGGTGACTTTGCTCCTTATGACACTGGGGTGGAGGGTGTGGAGTGAAAACAGCTGCCTAGAAACTAGGACCTCTGAAAAGTAAGATTAGTAACCCCAGAGAACTTCACTCCCCTCATCTGCAAAGTAGGCATAGAGTTGTGTTGGTGGAAGGAGTGAGGCCCCAGGGAATCCTTCCCAGTCCCAGGGCTGTGCTGTGAGCAGCCTTTCACCTTGCCCCTTCCTGTCCAGACCCCCAGACCAATATCCCCACAGCTCTTTCTCAGCTGTACTAGGCCATCTAGGCCTGGGCTGTGATGACTGAAGTCAGAAGCCAAGACAGCCCTCAATCATTGGGGCTGGGTCACTTGTCCCTTGACCTTGGCCTTCCCATGTGTGAAGTGAAGGAGGGACCTCCTTGGGGTGGTATGGGACACCACATGTATCTCTAACAGATGTGGGGGGATTGTCTCCACAGTGTGCGGGAAGACCAAGGTGATAGGGAAGGTGTATGGTGGCCATGATTCGGTGAGTGGCCAGTGGCCGTGGCAGGCCAGCCTGCTCTTCCTGGGCCAGCATCTCTGTGGAGCTGTCCTCATTGATGCCCACTGGCTGCTTTCCACAGCCCACTGCTTTCTCAAGTGAGTTATGCTTCCTGGGGCCCTCACAGGGGGTTTGGCAGGGGAGGAAGGGTGAGAAGAGAAAAGGGGATCAGAGGGGATGGCCCTCCTCTGGGTATTGCTGGGGTCCCTGTGCTGCCACCAAATGCACACTGCTCCTTCTTTGATCCAGTGTCTGCTCCACCTGGACTGTCCTCCCCACTGGCTACCCAGTGCTTTCTTCATTTCCTGGGTCCTTATCATCCTTCATCCTCAACCCCAGCTGAGAGACCCCTCTTCCCTATGTCTGTCCCCCCTGACAAGGACGTGTGCTGAGAACATTGGCACCTTACCCTACACTCCTGAGAGTAAGAATCTAGTCAGAGACCAGATATGATCAGCAGTGAAATGATTTCTTTCATTACTTTTGTTAAACTTCATTCCTGGGAGGAGCCAGAGTTACCCCTGCCCCATGTGTCAGGCTGCGTTGGTGGGGAGAGTAGGGTTCCCCAGCCTTGGAGAATGACATGGACAGTCAGGAGTCTACCTCTCCTGGCCCTCCTGGGCCTGTCTCTGTGGCTAACTTCAGAACACATGTGGAGGGACCCAGAGGGAACGAGGGACTCATAGCCCAGGTAGGGGAGTTGCAATTTGTACACTTGCTGTCCCTGAATCCTCAGCTAGCTTCTCTTGAATCTGTGCAGGGTCCCCTGAAACCCTCCATGATATCGGGGGGGGGGGGAGGGGTGGCGAGATCCCATGCCAGTGTGTCTCCATCTTTTCAGGAAGACAAGGAACAAGCTTCAGTCAGCATGATGCAGGAAGAAGCTCAAAGTGGGCAAGGAGGGCAGATGTGAGGGAAGGGGTCCAGAGAGAAGCTACATTGTGGGGGCAGGGTCAAGGGACTTCCTTAAAGGAGGAGTTGGGCTTGTGATATGGATGGGGGCCCTACAGGTCTGAGAACTGTGTGAACAAAGCCATGAAGTTACTCATTCCCCTTCAGAAACAGGAGAACTTCAATTCTGTGCACTCATTTGTGCATTTAAGAAATTCTTTGTGAGCATTTACCTCCAAGTGGAGAAAAGCAACCCTGAGGGAGTGGGTTGGAGGTGGTGAGGCCAAGGGATGGATCAAAAGGTGACAGGAAGAGACCTGGTATATGAGTTAGCTTTTTGTCACTGTGACAAATTGTCTGAGAATTAGTCAAAAGTAGGAAGTTTTACTTTGGGTCACGGTTTAGGTAGTACCTCTGGTACATGGAAACTTGGCCACATGGTTTCAGGCCTGTGGGAGAACAGTACACTGTGACAGGAGCACATGGTGGAGGAGTCCCTTTCATCTCATGGCAGCAAGGAAGCAAATAGGGGTACATGGTCCCAACATGTCAAGAGCACCCCCAACCTGAGGACCTAACTGATTTCCACTAGGCTCTGCTGCTTACAGTTTCTGCCATTTCCATTATTGCCACAGACCAGCACCCAAGCCTTTTGCACATGAACCTATGGGAGTCATTTAAGGTCTGAACCATAACATGGTAATGGTCCAGAGCTCCCTCTAGGAAAGTAAGAGGGTTTGAACTGAGGCACCCCTTAGTACCCTTCCAGCACCAGGATTCTCAGCTCCTCCAGTTCTAGGAGGTAGTGGGAAGCCCTGCGTCCTGAGGTTGTGAGTTGAGTGTTCATCAACCCAGAGCGGGAAGGCTCCTGAGTGTTAGAAGGGGGGAGACAAAGCTGCCTGGAATCGGGGCTGGGAGGAGGGGTCCAGAGCAGTATGGGCAGTGGGATGAGGATGCTGGAAGAGTGGGGGCCCCAGAATCAGAGACGATGCTGATAATGGGCCCTTCCTCCTCCAGCAAATCCCAGGCACCACAGGACTATGAGGTCCTCCTGGGGAACACCCAGCTGTACCAGCACACCCAGCACACCCAGAAGATGCTCGTGAACCAGATTATCACCCATCCAGACTTTGAGAAGCTCTATGTCTTCGGGAGTGACATTGCCATGTTGCAGCTGCGCCTGCCTGTCAACTTCACCCCCTATGTGGTTCCTGTCTGCCTCCCACGTGCAGACATGCAGCTGCCCAGTCAAACGTCCTGTTGGATAACTGGCTGGGGAAGGCTCTCCGAGAAGAGTGAGGGGACCTGGGAGCGGCAGGAAGGGAAATGAAGGACAGGAGGAAGCATCAGGGCAACAGGAGAGGGTGGTTCAGCCAGGAAAGAGGCCCAGGCTGGTTTCTGAAGCCCCTGGACTTGACCCCCCTGTGCCTCATTTCCATGATCTCTCAGATGAGGACTGGGCAAGTGCTACATCCCTTTAGTTCTGAAAGTGTATGATTCTAGGCTTCAGAGTTCCATGTGGCCCAGTCCCTGAATATCTGGGGATCCTTAACAACTGGAATCAAGAATCTGGTTTGTTGGAGTCTTTGTGGCTTTTGATTCGAGTGTTTAATCAGCCAAGGTTTGGGATGACTTGAATGAACTCAAAAGCTGTTCCTGGGGGCTGTCCCGTTCCGGGTTGTTAGTTGGCTTTCCATTACTGTAAAAACAAAGCAAAACAAACTTGCCTGAGATAATGACTGAAAAAGAGGAAAGGGTTATTTTGATTCATGGTTTATGATGTTACATGGGGATGACTTTACATCCTGAGCAAGTTATGGAGCAGTGCTGCCCAGGAAGCAGAGAGCCTGAGGAGGGGCCAGGTTCCTGACATCCCCTTTAAGGGCACACCTCCAGTGACCTACCCTCCTCCTGTACACCCCATTCCTTAAAGATTCCGGCACCTCCCAATAGTGGCACGGGTTTGGGCCAAACTTTAAACACACAGGCCTTTGAGAATCCTTGGAAAGGTGCTTGGGAAAAGTGGGAAGTCACATGTGGCATCTGACCCCAGAGCCTGCATGATGAAGTCAGAATGATCCTAATTTAGGAATGGTTAATGTCTATGAGCTCACCTAGCTCTTATCTTGTCCACTTCACATTCTTGTCATGTGAACTGCATAATGAAGGAAGCTTTGGGGTTTTGTGTTACCTGGTCAGATTGAAAAAAGAGAATTATAGACAAAGGCTTATGCCTGGATGATTTAATAAAGAAAGGATTGTTGATGGTTTGGGGAAATGCTTCTGGTGTATTTTCAATGAAAGAAAGAACAGTACAAATTTGTAATCATCCATGGGGTCAGCATTTGGTTCCGTGTCTCTCAACAGAGGTGTTAGAGGTGTTTTGGACAGAACATGTCTTCAGTGAGTGCTCTGCCCACAAGCCTAATACTTGCCCACCCAGTGTTAGGAACACTCCCTAGTCATGGGATGGCCAGCCCCCAGCACACATATGTGTAGAAACACATTCTGGTTCTTCCTTGAAGGCAAGATCCAAGTCTTGTTTTAATGTTCCAGACAGTGTCCCAAGGCACCTGGTAGGAACTCCACTGCTCTTTTCCACCCTGGCACAGTAAATCACTGTTTCCTGCCTGTAGACTCCAAATTTCTCTCCCATTTTCCATCCTGTGTACTTCTACTCAGGTCCCCACATGGTGCCCTATTATGGGCACGTAGAATCAAATGTCAACTCCCCACCTTGGCTATAAGGCTGTACATAGTATCAGTGCTCTGCCCCTTCTCTGCCTCAGCTCCTGCTGCATCCCTCACATATCTGATAACTCGCAGCACTGTCCACTTTGCTCCTCCTTGAGCAAGGCCACCTCCATCCCTAGACCATTTGCTTTGCTGTTTTCCCTGCCTAGCTTTCTTTCCCCTCTGCTCTTTGCATTACTTCTTTCTTCTTGACATTTACAGCTCAGCTCAGCTACTCCCAGTTTTACTCCATCATGTGAGCTATTTTGAAATAGGCAATCCCTACTGTCATCTCCCTGTTCTATTTGGTCCATAGCACTTAACAGTTTGTTCATTCACCTTACTTGCTCTGTCTCTTCCACCTGAAAATGTCAACCTATTCCTCAGTGTGTAAAATATGCCTAGCACAAGGACAAGTGAATAGATAAGTGATGGGGTGAGAGAATTGATGGATGGATTGACAGATGGGAGGATGAATGTGGAATTGGATGGGAAGATGATTGGATGGATGGATGGATGGGTGAAGTTGGTGGATGGGTGGTCGTATGTGTTAGTGGATGGGGAGAAGGAAGAAAGAATGGAGAGATTGATGAGAGTAGCTGGAAAATGAGTGTGGGAAGAGGGGTAGATGGATGGAGGAATGGGTGAATGCGTGGACATGTGGGTGGGCAGGTCAGTGGATAAAGAGATGGCAAAAAGGTTAGTAATGGATGGGTAGAGAGTAGACTGAATGGTTCATGAGAGGATAGGTGGGTGACTGAATGGTTGCTGAATTCCAGGGAGTGGAGTCACATAATTAGTGGGATTTGCCACTTTGTGGAATAGGAAAGGTTGTTCTGTTGTTGGAGGAATAGGCTAAGTATGTGGACAGCTTTGAGAAAAGGGTGGGGGGCTTAGCATGGAAGACTGAACCGAGGTTGGAAACCCATGCTTGAGAGTAGTGGTGAGCGTCAGGCAGAGTGGGGGTTCTGAGTCGTCTGGGTTCTTTGCTAAGGCACAGTGCATGTCACTCACCTCCTTGTCATTTTCACAGAGCCATTGTTACCGCCCTACTCTCTCCAGGAAGCTAAGGTGAGTCTTATGAATAGCACCATCTGCAATACCTTCTATGGGCAAACACCTGGAGAAGGCAGGAACTACTCTGTGCAGGAGGAGATGCTGTGTGTGGGGGACTTCTCAACAGGAAAGGCCATCTGCCAAGTAAGTAAGGTCGGGCTCTGCTGCTCTCTTGCCTGTTCTGCTGGCCTCAGTTTCCCCTGGGGGGCCTGTGTTGGCCTCAAGTGTCTTGGTGGAGACCCCAAACTTCCTGCTTCCTTCCTTCTACATATTTTCCGTGGGCTCCATTCCTCATCAGTCTTCCTTCAGACCAGCACCTTCCTCAGCCCATCCCAGCACAAAGCTGTCTGCTGTGAGGACCCTCAAACAGTATCCATTTTAGTTGCCTGTTTTAAACTTTGATGTGTAGCATACACACAGGATGAGTTATTTGTAAGTGCACAGCATGATGACTTTTGTGAGGTTGATGCAACCTGTTACCAGCCCTCCCCACAACTCTCCATTCCCTTCTTGTCCCTAACCAGCAGATTTCCTTTTAGTCTTTGGAATTGATTCTGAATTTTCTGCAGACAGGATTTACTGTTGGCTTTCTTCTGTATTTTAACATTATATTTGTACCCAGGGTTTTTACTGTAAGTTCATATCAGCTGTCTAATCATCAAAAAATAAAGGGTAAGCCACAATTGGGGGGGCTATTGGTCACCTGGTGTGTTGGAATACACCTGTAAGCCCAGTGGTTCAGGAGGTTGACTGCAAATTCATGCCAAGCCTCAGCAATTTAGTGAGACATTTTGCAACTTAGGGAGACTGTTTTCATATTAAAAATAAAAGAAAGTGTGGATGTGGAACAGTCGTGAAAAGCCCATGGATTCAGTCCCTGGTAATAAAAAATAATACTAATATCTGGTTGGTAGTATACAAAAATGCCAATGTCATAGAAAAGAAGGAATGAATGAGACTGAAGTAGGTTAATAAAACTTGGTATTTAAAGATAAGATGGGATCCTGGATTGGATCTTGGAATAGAATAGGGATATTTGGGGGCAGAGACTCACTGGTAGAGTGCTCACCTAGCGTGTGTGAGGAGCTGGGTTCAATCCTCAGCACCACATGAAAATAAAGAAAATAAACTTATTGTGTCCAACTACAACTAAGAAAAAATATTTAAAAAAAGAATAGGGATGTTTGTTCCTAGTGAAATCTGAATATTTATTTAATAATATTGTACCATCTCTACTTCCTTGGTTTAAGTATTTGTACCATGGTTATGTCAGATGTTAACACTAGAGGAAGCTAGGTGCAGGATATGTAGATCCTCTGTAGTATCCTGCAAATCTAGCCTAATCCTACATTATTTCAAAATGGAAAGATTTGAAAAGATTGAAAGACACCCTTTACCAGAGAGTTCATTTAGATATCAAACAAGCAAATGAAAAAACCTCTCAATATTGTCAGGCACAGGAGAAATACAAACTCAAACACCAGTGAGATGCCTCTACACATTAATTAAATGGCTGAATTCAAATGGCTGGCCACGTCAGTTGTTGACAAGGATGTGAAGCACCTGGAACCCTCAACATACCCGAATGATAGCGTTGTAATCTAGTGCAAATATTTTGAAAACAATTTTGTAAAAAGGTATATACACTTCTACCATACAACTCAGACATAGTAATGTTAGGTATTTACCCAGGAGAAGTGAAAGTAAGACTTGTAGATGTCCAAGAAAGACATCTATATGACTACAAGACAGTTCACAGCAGGTTTCTTGGGTAATAGTTCAAAACTAAGAAAAAGCTAAAAGATCAGTAGCAGGCTAATGAACGAATAAACTAAACAATATCCCTACACTAGTGCACTACTCGGCAGTAAACAGGAATAAACTATGGTGCTCACAGCTACCCAGGTGTACTACTAAATATAGTATTTAGGGAGGGGCTATGGACTGATGGATTTGGAAACACGATCTCCACTGGGAGGATCATCTCCGGAGCTTCTTGCTGCTTCATTCTGGTGTCCCTCATTGGGGGCTTGAACTGATTGGCCTTCACTAGGGCCCTGCTTCACATAGTGGCAGCCCAGGGTGTCCAACATTGCCACCTGGTATTTCTGGCCCCACTCAGCCCCCATCCTAACTCCTCTCTCTCTTTCCTCAGGGTGATTCTGGGGGTCCTCTTGTCTGCTATGGCCCCAGTGCCTGGGTCCTGGTAGGACTGGCCAGCTGGGGCCTGGACTGCAGGCCTCCCATCTACCCCAGCGTCTTCACCAGGGTTGCCTACTTCATTGACTGGATCAGTAAAGTCAGGAAGCGGAGTTCTCTGCCAGACCCTCCGCCTGACCCTCCTCCCACAGACTTTCCATCCCAGCCTCTGAGAGCTTCCGGCTGCCCCGGGCCCTGGAACACGCTCATGTGCACACAGACCTGGCTCCTTGTGCCACTTATCCTCATGTTACAGCAGCAGGTCCCTGAGTGACTGTCAGGGCCCTACATATTTCCTCTGCCCAGGCCTCCGGCCTCTTGCTGCAGCTTCTCTCACTCAAGACCACTGTTGATCTAAACAGCTCCTTTCCTCAGCTTCCCTGTCCATCATCTGCCACTCCCAAAGCCAAGTTCAGCAAACCAACCCAAATAAAAGCCTCATCCTCCTGTTCCTCTGGCTGTGCTGCCCTCTGGGCTCCTTCTGTCCCTCAGTGCTCTCCTTTCCCTTCCACTTGGTCATCTGGCTTCCAGAAGGAAGAGGAAGGGGTCTTCTTAGGAATCTTCAGCCAAGGGGCCCTGGGGCAGAAAGCACTGCCATAGGGTGGACTGTGAGGAAGTTGGGAGCCAGGGGGCTTTCTAAGCAATAGTCATGGTCTCTCTGCTCTGGCTGACTGCTCCCACCCTGGGGAGCACCGGATTGTTCAGAGAAGGCCAGGCTTTACACCTGGTGTCCAACTGTAAGGGAGGCAGTGCTTCCCCTCAGTAGATATGTGATCTGATGCAGATATATTGAAAACAATTTTGTAAAAAGCTATCTACACTTCTACCATACAACCCAGACTTAGTTGGAATCAGTGGACCTGAGGAATGACGACTGGTCCTGTCCTGTAGCCAGAGGTCTCTCAGATGTCGGTGGTGGGGGCTGGAATCTGGTCAAGAAGCAGAGAGAAGGCCCTGATGCCAGACTGAAAGCTCATCCTCATAAGGCAGCGATTTTCAGAGCTCTGCCCCCTTTTTGACACCTGGTGTGCTTTTCATCTACATCTACAGGATGCTTCAGGCATGTAGACACTGTCCACTTCCCCAGCCCAGTCACCCATGAACATGGTGCCTGTTTTCTAAGGCCCAGGGTACACCTACCCTTGTGTCCACATGCCTCTTGGGGTTGGATCCCAGTGTCACCTTGTTGATGTAGCTGATCCTATACTAGGGGTCCAGTAAAAATAAGTTTTAAAGTAGTGTGGCTGTCTTTCCCAAAAATATGCTGGACACAGGTTTTGATGCAGCCAACAGGAACCCAGAGGCCTCACAATACCCACCCCCAATGTTCAGATCCCTTGTTGAAAGGGAGAGCTTTTATTTACCAGATGGTCACATAAACTGGACACCATTTATGGGTTTCAGTGGTAAATGTTTCCTACCCTGATATTTCTCAATTTCCTGGACCCTTACTGACAGGAGAATGGATGAACTCTCATGAACATTAGCAATAGGACTTCCCTGTCTTTGACCTTCTGAAGGATCAACAATGGCCTTTCCAGTGTGAAGACACTGTAGGAGCTTTAAGTACAATCCTGGCCTTTGGCCAGAGCACCTCTACTAATGGATGATGGTATAACCACCATCTTTGATGGGTCTTGGAGCTCCATACTCTATGGAAGGTGGAAGACAAGAGCTTTCCATCTGGTAACAAAACAGGTGATCTCACCCAACATGACTGCTCAGAACTATGGTCTGCATATGAGTTATTTGCACAGCATGTGGTCCATGCATCTTCTGCACAGGGTCAGGGGAGCTTGGGTGGTTCAGGGCTGAGTACCACCTTCTGTTGGTGCTATGGAAACCTCAGGCTGACTGGTGCTGGGGACCCGGGCAATGTCTTTCCTATTGCAGGGTCTGGGAGATTCTCTGATCCGTGGGCATTCTCGCACTCTAAACCAAGAGATCTCAACTCACACCTAGTCCTCATGACAGATCCACCGAACATCAGTTTCACCCAAGTGGTTTTTCCTTAGGTGAAGCAACTCAAGTACTCAGTGTCATTTATTTTCAATGGTGAGCTGAAGCATATAAGGTTCAGAAACTGCTTGAGATGTTATAGGAAGCATGTAGTGACAGAGGAGTAAGCCCAATGCCACTTTGAAAGAGTTTGAAGGCCTGTTTCTCCCCTCTTCTGTAGGCTGCCCTAACCCAGCCTCAATCACCCAGGAGAGACTTTTTATGACCCCTCCCAAATGTGAGCTCCAGATACTGCCTTCAGGAGAGGGAGTGACTGGCTGGGCCTGGAGCAGGGTTTCAAGCAGCCCTATGGGGAGAGCATTATCAGGAGGAAGGATTTGAAATTTTTGGTTAGGGCCTCCCTACCCTCACAGGTGGTGCAAGGACACAGGCTACTGCTCATTGGAAGATCAACTGTAGAAGAGCTGTAGAGGGCAAGAAGTGAGCCAAGGTCGTTGGAGATGCTGCTTCCAGCCTGGAACAGAAGGAGCTTGGAAGTCCTCACTCCCACTCTCAAAACAGGAAGGCTGACAAACTGAGCATCCACACCTCTTCTTAGGTCCTTCAGATAATTGAGGTCCCCAGGCAAACGGTGACCCTCACATTTGCAGAGACATTCTTATCTGGAGACTCAAGGCGTACCTGAAGGGAAGCCGAGGCGCACACACCTGGCACCGGCACCAGTGCTGGGTGAGGAAACCTAAACTGCAGTGGAGCAGTTGCTGGAGACTTGAACTCCAGAGAGGCCATGGGAGCACTGGGGCCCCTCACTCCCTTGGGTGCTACCTCCAGGAGCCTTGTCAGGTTCTCAGGGTTTAGACCAGAGGATCAAACAGTACCCCTGTTTGTGGCAATGGCATGGGGAAAATAACCATTCTGAACTATTACCAGAGTATTAGTTCTACTCTATAAAAGCTGCTACAGGAGAAAGTGTCATGCCAGAGCTGATCTTTATGACTTTATCTGCATTTAAGTGACTTGGAGTGGCAAACATCAACCTCCTGCTCCCTCTTTCATTCCTGCCCTATCATGGTTGGGAGTGCATAAAGGCTCCCTGTGAGACTGTGAGGTCTAATTCTAAGACTAGGGAGTGCTTCCTGTCCCACATGCTCACTTCAGCACCACCTCAGTAGGGCTTCTGTATAATGAGAGAGGAAGGAACTGTCTCAGCCCATAATCAGTAAGGATCCACTGGGCAACTAACAGGCAAGAGCGGAGACGAAAGTAAGGACAGCAGAGGAAATACAGTCTGTCACCCCCATGGCCATGTCAAACAGTAAACAGCCTAAAATACTCACCAGATAAGCACGAAACATCGCACTGCACATTGATGAACCTTTCACCCAGCAGATCATATGTGACTTTGTACAGAAAATTTCAAGGTATACATGAAGAAGAAGAAGAAAAAAGAAGAGGATGAGGAAGGAGAAGAAGAAACAGAATCAGATAACATTTCTTCAAGGAAAACCAAACATCAAAACCAGGCTTAGATTTAGTGGGCATTTTGAAAAATTCAGATCAAGAATCTGAAATAATTATGAATACATTGTGGGCGATGTCAACAGGCAGATGGACACTCCAAGAAAGAGTCAAAAGGAAATTCTAGAAATCAAAAGATATTATAACATAAATAATACCTTTAAATATTTAATCAATAACCTGGTGCAATGGCTAATTTTAATTATCACTTTATTAGAGAAGAGATACTTAAGATTAAGAGGCTTCTGGGTTTGGCAATGAGAATGTGTCTAAGTACAATTAATATACACTAATAAGTATAATAATATACAAACTGGACGAGCTTGGAATTCATTTTTTTATTTGGAAAAATAAAAGATTTGTGAGTGGTAATGAAGCACATGAAAATATGTTCCGCATCATCAGGCATTAGGGAAATGCAAATTAAAACTAAAATGGGAGACCGCTTAATTTGAGTTGAATGGCTGATAAAAGAGATGATATCCAAACTTAGCAAGGATGTAGAAAAAGTGAAACCCATTCACATTTCAGCAGGAATGTAAAATTAGAGACCTTTTAGAAATCAGTTTGGAAATTTATAAAATATTAAACAAAAACTTACCACATGACCCAGCAGTTTCAATTCTCAGAATTTACCCAAGAAAAACAAAACTGCATGTCCAAAAAGAAAGTAAGTAAACTAAAGAATTAAAATAAAATAGTTAAAACAAATGTGTCTCCACAAATACTTTCACAGGAATATTCATAGCAACATTGTACATAATATCTCCAAACTGCAAACAACCAAATGCTTGTCAACTGGTAAACAAATATCATAGTGATACAACCATGGGATGGAATAAAAAGAAGCATAATACAGGCACCTGCCTAGAACTTCAAATAGGTTATGTTAAGTGAAGGAAGCTGGATGCAGAAGACAACAAGTTCTGTGGTTTTATTTATCTGGAATGCCTAGGAAATGCTCATAGGAAAAATAAAGGACTTAAAAAATATTGACATTTTTCTAGGAGTGGAGGCAAGAGTGAAGATAGCAAGTTAGGTGATTATTGCCCAAATCCATGAATTTACCAAAAATCATTGAATTGTCTACTTGTAATGAGTGAGATTTATAGTATATAAATAATATTTCAATAACACTGTTTTGAGGGGAAAAATAAAAATGGTATGATAATGGTGAAGGCACCTAATGTGGAGTTGGGTTGCCAGTGCAAATCACCTTGGAGACCTGACAACACCTACAACTTGGGCACCTGCCCAAGTGCATCCTGGCTGCATGGAGAGCCTTAACAGCAAGGGCTTTGGGGATGACAGCACTGAGTTACGAATGAAGACTGCCGTGCTGGAAAAAATAAGCCATTTTGTAGGAAGGGGCATGAGTACAATTTAAGTCTCTGTATAGTTTGGTGGAAGGAGTGGTTTGTCCAGAAGATCAAGAGTTTAATCGTGTTTCAGGAACAGGTAGTTTGTCCCACTTGGGTCAGCATGGTGGGGTGGGGTGCAGCCCAGATAAAGGTTGAGCTGTGGTTCCCAGTGGTATGTGATTAACAATGGCTTCTTGCTTCATTCCAAGTGCCCAGAACCAATTCTGCTCCATTTGATATTTTTTCCTGACAGTGGCAAATAAAATAAGTTCCCTATAGTCCTGAAGTGTATGGTCAGACATGAAGCAAAAGCATAAGAAATAAATGCAAAAATGACACCTTCCTTGAAAACTCTGCTCACTGGCTGCAGGTCTTCTTGTACCCGGGTATTCCCATTGGCCCCTCACAGTATGTGTGAAGGGCTGGGGGTGTGGGGAGAGAAACTTCAGGGTTCAGGGACGACAGCAGTAGCAGCAGCAGCCAGAGGCAGGGTCTGGCTCAGCTCAGGTCCCCACAGCCCCTGACCATCCAGAGTGCAGAGTGGAGCGTGTGACCTGTCCCTGACCTGGGACTGACCCAACTATAGACAGTCCCTAATATAACCCAAGTCACACCCCTTCTGTCCCCTCTAAGCCCTGATGGGTGCATTCACTGGAGACCAAACAGCCTGGAGGTCCTGACTCCATCCCAAGACAGACCCCCACTGACACAGTGTGTGACACAGCCTGACCTCAGCCTGACCTATATTGAGCATGGCTGGCACAAATCCAATCAAGTTCTCCTACGAATCAATGAGGAAAAAAAATGTAAAAAGGAAGCTACGCACCACATGGCTTGCCAATCATTGGAATGGGGAGGTTGGCAAAGAACAATGATTTTACCACAAGGTGGCCAAGGTTTAGTGCTATTTATGGAACAAAGAACTGGGGAGAGTTCAGGCATGCACGAAAGTGACTGGAGGTGAAATGGGTCATATCTGTCATTAGTAATCAACTTCATTGTTCTTTAGAGGACATGGGTTCCCAAAGTGGTGGCGTGGGTGTGATCCAGTTGTGGGGTTGTCAGCCCCAAGACATCTAAAGGTCACCATCAGACACCAGTAGAGGCCCAAGGGAAGTCAGTGGTTTCAACAGAAGCAGGTGTTACAGCCCTAAAAATTAACCTAGGAAAACATGATCATCCTAAACCCCCACTTCAGAGGTGTTATCTCCACTAATGGGAAATGACAGAAACTGTAAGTATCAGAGCCTAATGGAAAGAAGTTCGGTCATGAGGGTGGGGTGCTCTTGATGTGCAGAGGACCATGTCCTCCAATTTGTTTCCTTGTAGCCATGAGGTGAAGAGGAATTCTCACTACGGCTCCTGCCATAGTGTAGTGCTCTCCCGCTGGACTGAAGCAATGTGTCCAAGTTACCATGTAACAAAGAAACAAACCACGAAACCATGACCCAAAGTTAAATTTCCTCTTTTGAACTTGATTTTCTCAGGTATTTTGTCACAGTGACCAAAAGCTAACTCATCTATCAGTTGTCTCTTCCCATGTCTCCTTCTCCCCCATCCCCAGGCCTAAACCACCCTACTACTGCCCACGCCCTAAGGGTTTCTATTCCACTTGGTGGTAAGTGCTCACAATGAATTTCTTTTTAAAAAATATTTTTATTTTTAGTTGTAGTTGGACACAATACCTTTATTTGACTTATTTATTCTTATGTGGTGCCGAGGATGGAACCCAGGGCCTTGCACCTGCTAGGCGAGCACTCTACTGCTGAGCCCCAGCCCCAGCCCACATGAATTTCTCATGCAAAAAAATGTAGCTTTCTTTTCCTCTGAAGAGAACTGAGAGACATCATGGCTTTCTTTACACAGCTCTCTAACCAGGAGGGCTCCTACCCACTCCACAGACTAATTCCTCTTGGACAGCAGTCCCTACAGCCCCTTATAACTGCCCCCTATATTAGAGCATCTCTCTAGACCCCTTCCCTCAGTTCAGCCCTCTTTGCCTATGTCTATGAATTTATTGCTGATATGGAGGCAAAGTCTACGAAAGTCTACTGAAAACCTTAGAATTCTAATATTTGATGAGTGATGTGTGTCATGAGAAGGTCTTCCTAAAGATTTTTATAATGAGCTAAAGTATAAATTTTAAGATGTTAGCAGACCACGGCTCAGATGTTGGCTGGCATGGCACAGGCTGGCCAAGGTCCCGGGAAACAGGAGACTCTGACCAAGCCTACCCAGTGCAGAGACACCAGGAGGAGTTTCTTCAACTGAGTTTCAATGAAGGTGCAGCTAACCAAGGGCATGCATCCACAAGGGGCCAGTCCCTGTGGTCACCGTCAGAAAGCAGAGCACATCAGTAATAGGGGGAGTGGGTCTTGCTGGTTGTGTCAGTTGACATTTCCCTAGGGCGCTGTGACTTCTTCCCCTAGAAGCCAGACCTTGTCCTCTTATCAGGCCACCTACCCAGGAAGACCATGGCCATGCTGGGGTTTTGTCCATCCTCGCTGACCAGCATCATTCAGGGGAGGAGAAAAAAGCTGTCTAAACACATACTGTTTCCAGAATTACATCTAGAAACCTGATTAATGGCACAGGGGCCTGAAGCCTCCAAAGCAGTTCTCCATCCAAATGAGATAGGAGGGCTCAAAGTTGTCAAGAAATACTTGAGAAAACATTGTGTCCCTGTCTGTGAAACCCATGGAACCTGTGTCCTATGAAGAACCATGGTGTTTGATTACACAGACAGACCACAAACTACATCACATCTGATCCCTTTTGTGCATGTCAGAACTCACTCCAGCTCTTATCAGGAGCACTAAACTTTAGCCTCCTTGTAATTAAACCATTCTCCTTTGCAAACTTCCCGGTTTTGTAAATGTGCAATCCATGTTGTGTAGCCTCAGTTTCTTTTTCTCATTGGTTTGTAGGAGAACTTGGTTACATTTGGGACGGCCACAAGGAACACAGGTCAGGCTGTGGTCAGGGCAGGGATGACACTAGGGAGGGTCAGAGCTATGTCAGTGGTGGTTCTGCCTTGGGATGCAGTCAGAGCCTCCAGGCTGCTGGGTCCCCAGGGAGTTCATGGTCAGGACTGTAGAGGGGGTGGGAGGGTGGGAGGAAGGCCATGATCTCTCCTCAGGCCACTACACAGGAAGACCATGGCCATGCTGGGGATCAGTCCAAGCACACTGTCCATGATCATTCAGGAGAGGAGAAAGAAGCTGTCTAAGAAAAAAGACAAAACCACTGTTTCCAGGCTTATTGCCAGAAACCTGGTTAATGGCACAGGGGACTGAAGGCTCCAAAGTGACTCTCCTTCCAAAGGACACAGGAGGGACCAAGGATCTCAAGAGGCATGTTATAGAAAAGCATGCCCCTGTCTGTGATGGCCATGGCTGCCACAAATGCCTCATGGTCACTCAGAGCCTTTTGCTTCCATAGAAGGTCCTCCCCAGATGACTCCGCCCTTTGGGGGCCCTTAAGTGGTCCCAAGCCTGGAAAGCAAGGAGTCCTTCCCCTAACCATGCTTAGGCAGAAACACTGGGAGTATCTGCTAGGACACTGCATGCTTGAGCCCATCTATTTAATTCAAATAAATTTGTTTCCCCATCTCCTTATGCCAACAGTGGCTGTGCATCCCTTCATGATCTGTACCTCTTCCCATTCTGCTGCAGCATGAGTCCTAATGAAGGCTCTTAGGGATGGGTAGAGTTTGTAGATTCAGACTCTCATCTCAACTGGAGCAGGACAAGTTGGTCGCACTGAAAACTGGCAAAGTGTGCAGGTCAACCTTAAGGTGGCCAGCACAGAGAGTGACCCAGAGCAGTGGCAAGCTACAGGAGATGCTAGGTCTGTCAGATGAGTTCCAGGGCATTTTTGGAAGTGGCTGGCTACTGCCCCCAGGAAAGCAACAGGAGAACTGCTGCCACTAGGAGCTGGGGTTTGATGACATTCAGTGTCAGGGGACTAACACTACGGTCTGAGAGCCACATGTCAGTCCTCAGATCCCAGAGCTACACCACCAAGGAAGATGTGCTTTGCCTCTTTGTGATTCCTCTTCATGTCTGGCCCTCTGATAATTGGTAAGAGAGATGTTTAAGGGACACAGATCATGAAGGGATGCCCAGAGAAGATTCCCTAAACCAAGAGAGGCCTTTTCAATGGTGCGATGATTAGGGTTTTGTCCTAGGATAAGAGGAAGAACCAGTCTAAATCTGCAAACAAGACCCAGTGGATGGACGCTTGTGCTCCCTTGGTCCTGGCAACCTGAGTTATCTCTTCTCAGTTCTCACTGCATGGACGTGCACAGACCACATGGCAGAAGGCAGCAGCTGCAGAAGATGTTTCCTACCAAACTGCCTTTATTATAACTGACAGTCCACCAGGGTACAGCTTCCCACCAAGGCTTGAACATTGTGACCCTCCCCTCTAGTACCCTCCCTTCTGCCCCCCCACCTGCCCTCTTACTACATTCCCTGTACCCTCCCACCCCCTTCACTTTCCTGAGAACCCGCAGGAACTGCCCTGTGTGGGGAAGAAGGTCTTCACAAGCTGAAGACCTTTGGCCCTTCTGGTGTAGAATGAAGCAAAGGTGAGATCTTGCCTGAGGGGCAGCCACCCCAGAGGCCAGCGGCCAACACTGCTGTCCTCAGGGCCTCTTCTTCTGGTTGCCAGATGACACACACTTTCTCTTCTGAGGCCGTGAGGTTCCACCTAGCTCCAGGTCCACACCTTGCCCTCCGATGACCTGGAGGGGAGGCCCAGTGCAGGGTATCTTTTGCACATTGCATGAGCGTCCAGTGAGAGCGCTCTTCATGGTCCTGGCACCTGGAGGAGGGTGGGAGCTGAGGCGTCCCCTCTTGGGGGGTGGGGCCTGGAGTGCTTGGTCTCCTGAGCACAGGGTTTCTATTGGAGGGGCCTGGCTCTGGGACAGTCCCCAGGGCAGCAGGCGGTGCTGGGAGATAAGGAGGAAATCCAGGCTTTGGAGCTCATCGTCCACACTGCAGCCATTGGCTGTCTTATGTGGCCCCCCAGCAGAAGTGGCTTTTCTGGGACCCACTACGCCTTTGTTCCCCAGGTTTAATGAGGAGGATCTGCAATTATGGGGAGGATGGTTGGAGTGGATGGTCCCCAACGAGGATGACCCACGACGGCCTTGGAGGACAGCAGTGTCCTTCGATCCCAGCAACTCTGGCTCCATGGCCCTGCGCCTCTTCATGACCTGGGAAGCCACCTCTGTGGAACAGTCCTCCATGCTGGCCCCTTGATCAGTGTGATGCTTCCGCTTCTCTGCACCTTGGTTGGCAGGTGCCTGGGAAGCTCTTGAGTCCTGTTGGGACATACCATGACCTTGAGGCCCCTGCAGAGCTGCTTCTTCACAAGCTGAAGGAGAATATGGGCACTGGCCAACTCTTCTACATGCATGACATGGGCCACAGGGACTGGGACAATCATTTCTATGGGAGGTGGGAAGTGAAGGGACAGACTTGAGTCTCTGCTGGCCACCCTCCTGGGCTTTCTTCTTGATGCCCTGAACCCATCCATGAATCTTCTGTCTCCTTCCTTTCCCTTCTACATCCTGTGTCCTGTGAAGTCACTCAAGGAAACATGGATCATAGGTAGGATAGGGACAGATGACGTCCTGTGGGCCACATGACTAGGGTCCTGTGCCTTCCTCATCTACGTGCTATCCCTTGATCCTCTGTCCACCTGTGGCCACTCCCTTTCTTGTCTATTTGTGTCCCTTTGTCTCCTAGCTGGCCAGTATTGCTCTCTGCCTTATCCACGTGGTGTCTTTCTCCACCTCCCCTAAACCTGGTTTGTCTACCTCCATAGTTCTCTGTGGTGCCTCTTTCTCTTCTCTATCTTTTCTTTCTCCCCAACCCCTGGTGTTCCTGCCATTGTTTGTGAGGAGTATAACCCGTGTACCTCCTACCTGGTCTACTGGGGGACCCTACTTCCCTCTCTACCTGGGAAGGCGTGAGTTCTTCCTCCTGGTCCAGCTCTTTTGTTAGCGACAAGATATCTATACATGGTTCAGAGGAAAGTATTTCTTCCAGGAAGCGGGAGTGAATTATGTTCTCTGCCTGGGATGAGAAGGAAGAGAGTGTGAGTGACCTTGGGAGTAAATAGCCCCAAGTCAGGAAGACTTCTAGTAGAAACAGGAAGCAATGATGATCCCATTCTCATTACACCATGGGGCTATTATAGCCCAACGACCTGCTACAAACATTTAGAAGAGGGCACGCATGTGTGTGTGTGTGTGTGTGTGTGTGCATGCACACCCCCCCCCCACACACACACACACATACACATACACACACCAACTCTGCTGAGAATCTGTGCTAGATGATCAATTCCATGAGTTTTGCAACCTTGACTACACCAAGATTGTAGGCGCAGCCCACCTTGTTGATAAAGTCCTTATCGACGTAGCTCAGGAGACTTGAGTCTGGGTATAAATCCTCTATTGCCTGATGCTCCAGTCCTTCCTCTCCCAAGATCTCAGCAAGCTCTTCTGTGGACAAGTGGGAGGGCTCCCATGTGGGAAAGGTGGTAGGCCCAAATAGCTCATCCATGATGTCCATGTACTCTTGGATGGCTTCAGGTGGGATCTCCTCAGGCGCCTTGGTCTCAGGCCCTTTGGTCTTGGCCACCTTGTTCTTGCGCGCCTTGGTCTTGCGTGCCTTTGTCTCAGGCACCTTGGTCTCTGGTGCCTTTGGTTTGGCTGTTAATGAGCAGGCGGGCTGTATTTTGGGGTTGGTCTCTCTGGAGGTGCACCCTAGGACAGGGAAGACCAGAGTGGTGCATGAATGAGGGATCCGTGTTCATCCCAAACACTGGGTAGTAGGCAAGGCTCAGTGGACCTAACCTGGCATGCCATGCATGAGGCAACCTGACCTAGGACCTGAGGGATATAACAGTGCACCAGATGCGCCATCTAGGAGAGTCTAGCGGGAGGACATTTAGAGAGACTGAAATTCCATGTTCTCTACCCTCCAGGACCCAAGTCCTGTGCAGATGATATGTGTGTTCTTTGGACAGACAAGGAGACAAAGGAGCTGTGTACTTGTAAGGGTGAATACGCAGTTTAGACTGGGTGGCAGGGACCTCAGGGGCTGGGGGCTGTTCTGCTTCAAGACCAAATCCCCCACACTGAGGAAAAGGTCTTATTTGAGACCACAACTTGCCTTAGCCCTTGTCACCATTCAGAGACTGTCGTGGGCTCCTGTGGGAAAGAGGAAACCCTACCTGGGCGTTGGAAAGCCTCCAGGACTGGCGGCTTTGAAAGTTGCAGCATTGGAGGTACAGGAGGAGGTCGGCACTGGAAAACCCCTGTCAACTGCATCCTTGGATCCTCCATCTCCTCCGCAGCCTCAAACTCCATGAACCTTGGTGGGCAAGGGAGGCACAGGCTGAGCTGAGAAGCAGGTCAGCCATAGCAGGCAGGTGCTAGCCCCATACCAGGGAGGAGCTGGGGGCAGAGATATGGATCTGTGTCCTGAAGTGGGCCAGGCCAGCCCAGGAGGGAGCTGCTACATAGGAGGAATGGCCGTTCTGAGGGAACACCACATCAGCCAGCACCTGAAGGGAATGAGCTCTGAGTGATGCGGCATAGCCCCTAGGTGACCCTTGTTTCCCCTGTCCCTGCCAGGAACCACATGGATCAGGCAAGTTCCAGAAACTGGTCAGGGCAATGATGTATATGAGGGTCCTGGCCCAATTAAGGGATGCTGAGGCTGGGACCTTGAGCCTTGGAAGGATCACCTGGGAAAGAAAGGCACAGGAGGGGTCATGTGGAGGTGGAAGCTAAACTGAGAACATTGGGTTGCTTCCTCGGAGGGCTGGTTCTTTTTCTTCCTTTCACTTGTTGGAATGTCTGGGATTTCATAGAGCAAAGGCAGTAAAGATGGCAGACCTGTCCTAGGGCATCTGAGGTTCTGGATGCCCCTGACCGTGCACTCTTCACTGCCACCCCCTTCTGGCACATTGGCTTGAACGCGTACCACTTTCATGAGCTCCAGTAGTCCCCACTCTAAAGAGGTGCCAGTTCCCGGGCAGGTGGTGTGTGTGAGGCTAGTGGAACTCTTTACCTCTGCCCAGACAACAAAGGAGAAGGAGTCAGTGTGGCTGGACTGGTTTCTCCTCCCCATTGGGACCCTGAACCTCAAGACACAGTTGGAATCACAAACATTGAGGCTGGAGATTCTGGGATTGTTGTCGAGAGGATGTCCAGCGCTTCAGCTAGAAGGAGCTGCAATTTGGAGAGCTAGACCCCTCAGAGCCAACACATAGGTAGGTGACATGCCCTACCCACCCTGCTGTGCAAACCCTGGATTCCCACCTAGATTCTGGGCCCCGGAAGCTAGCTCACTTTTGTGAGGTCTCATAGAAGACCATCCGTTCAAAGTTGCTGGTGCGCTGCCATTCCTTCCAACCCTTCCACAGGCCCTCTTCCATGGTCATGGTGGGCTCCCGTCGGGACAGAGACCGAAGCACTGGGCTGGAATTCATCAGGATCAGTGTCCACAAGGTCACCCTCCTTCATCGGCAGACCAACATACCTTCCTAACTTTATTACTACTTCCCAGTCATGTGCACCTCAAAGTATTGACATTGGACTCCAGGACACTCCTACCAACCTGAACACCAAGGGCTGCATTGACCAGCATGATTGTGCTTGGATTCCTCTATGATGTGCTGTCCTAGGTGCTGAATGTGGATATCCTCCCACATTCACCTGGTGAAGCCCTAACCCCAGTGTGATGGGATCTGGAGCCTGGCTTTAGTGCTCAGAGGGTTAGATGAGACCCTGAGGGTGGTGCTTCATGGGGGCATTGGTGTTCTTCCTGGAGAAGGAGGAGACACTGAAGAGATGTCAGTCATGGGAGGACACAGGTGAGCCAGCTGTCTTCCGAGCAAGGAGAAGAGCGCGTTCATGGGACTTTAGGTCAGGTACCCGTTACCTGGGAATCCTGACTCCAGGACTGTGAGAAAGGAATGCCTGCCTGTGTCTGTGTCCACGTGTTGCACAGTATCCTGTATGGTGGCCCAGGCTGACTAAGACCGTGCACAGAATGGCCTGGGAGCACAGTTACAAACTGGGGAAAGATGAACATGCCCATGCAGTGTCCAAAGACAGCATCCCCTTGAGTGTGACATCACCAGCGGGTCCCAATCAGGAGTTCATGACAATGTGTGTGGATATCTTTAGAGTTCTGTCTAGGGGCCAGCACCCCTAAGCTCACTTGTGGTTGGGATGTGCTCTGTGCCAGGAACAATCAGGTCTATGGTGGAAGGTGAAATGACTGGGGGAGGGAGCATTATGTGGAGTCAGACAGCCAACTCCAGTTCCTGGCCCACATTACCCCAGGAACCTCCTCTGACCTTGAGTCCTCCTGTGATGGTGATGATCATTGGAAACAAAGATTTCCTGCCCTCACAGGACTGTGATGGGCACCTGACATAAGGCACATTTCATTCTCTGGTGTGAGGGGATACATCTGGGAGTGTAAGGGTCTCAGCTTGTCCCCTCACCCTCAGGACCTCTCTTCCAGTTCCCCTACATCCCAGCCTCCTCTCTCCAACCCACGCTCTTCCTCCTCACAGAGCTCAAGGGGGAGCCTGAGGAGAACACTCACATGAGGAAGCAGGAAAATGCTTCCACATCAGGAGTCTGAGGAAGGTGCCTGCGGACCAGGGTCTTGAAGCGCTGCCAGCGCCGGAAGTTCTCATAGACGCTGGAATGTCCACCGGAGTCCTCTGGTGGCACCTCCGCAGCCGGGAACATGGGTGGTGCACCTGCCCCATACACTGTACCTGGCCACTGGCGCGCATTCATTGGGAACATGATGGGGGCCAGCTGGGCAAATGGCCGAGGTGCTGGAGGGCGCAGGCCCAGGTGCCAGTGGATCCCATAGTTCTGGATCCCCCCACTTGCTGAGGCAGGCACAGTGGTCCTTACACCAGAAGGTGCCACGAGGAATGGAGCAGGATGCTCCACACCCCCACAGGAGACCCCTGGGGCCCCCCAGTTGAGGGGTGCCTGAGTGTGGGCAATGTTCTGAATATGAGGGGGCCCTGCTGGCCTCAGTTGTGGCCCACATTGTCCAAGGGTGGACAGCCCTGGCACATAGAGTTGTCCAGGGTAAGCGGACAGCACCAGAGGGTTAGCCTGGGAGATGGGTGCAGTCACCCGTGGTGCCAGAGGCGGCTCCCAAAACGGCTGGTGTGTTGGCACAGGGGCAGCTGGAAGAAAGGGCAGGCCCCTGAACGCAGACATGTGGGCACCAGGATTGAAGTTCATGCCTGGTCTCTGGAATGCAGATGCTGTGGAGGCAAAGAAAGGGGAGAATGGAGGAGGGGGAATGGCAGCAGGATTCAGGCCCCCAGTTTCTTACTCAGTGGGAATCTGAGGACAAATGCTCACAGCTCAGGGCCCTGTTGGCAGGGATATTGTGCAGTTTGCAATTGTCCCTGAGTGAATTTCATGCTGTGTTCCCTTTGTCATAGTTCTACCCTGAGAAAACTGGTTCCCAGTACACCAGGGCTCCCTGAAGGCTGTCAGTGGACTGTGGCACCTCAGCTTTCCCTGCCTCTGAGAGGTCCCTTGTGCATCCTTGGCAGACAATCCATTGGCCTCCTAGGTGACTCCCTAGAAATGGATCAATGTGACTCTGCTCAGTGGCACCATGCCCCTCCCATGCTCGCCAACAGGAAAGGGATCTTCTCGAGGGCAGATGCAGGTACTCCAGGGTCGTTTGTGAAGGTGACGGGTTCTAAAGATTATTGCCCCACCACCTCCTCAGCCTTCCATTTGCTAATACTCCTTGTGTACCCCTCCACTTCTTTCCTAGGCTTCCACAAACAAACAAGAAACACCTGATTAAGATCTCTGCCTAGCTAGAGGCTGAGGAATCCTGAAGTTCACCCCGCCCAGCATGTGGGTGCCTCTCCCAGCACTTCCCACAGCAAACACTGTGGGGGGACAGATTCTGGCCAGCTGTGTCCCCAGTGTTCACTGGTTCCTGCTAGGACACAGGGAAGAGGTCTATGTGATAGACACTGAGCTCCCCAAATCCTCTCCTGGAATGACCAGCAACAGCTTCTGAGGATCATGGGAGGTGGTGGGATTATGAGCAGTGCGGCTCTTCAGAGATTTTCACGGCCACTGTCATGTTTTTATTGGGCCTGGGAATTGGAGTCATTCTGAGGTCCTTTTCCTTTGAGCTCCCAATAAATGGAAGGAAAGTGTCACAGAGGATCAGGCCTGTGCCAGCTGCTACCTGTGGCAAGGTTGTTTGGAGCACATCCCTGTCCACCAGGACGTTCTGCAGAGTGTAGTCAAGGGATGGGAGGTGCACCACACTTCAACACTTGCACATATTAATCAGGACACCTGCCTAAGTTCCAATGACAATACGTGTGGGGACCCTTCCTAACTGTGTGCCACTCTCCTTCCTGTCTTCATGAGAACCCAGTCATCTTCAAACCTGATCCTGGAAAATGAACACCCCACATGTGCTCCCTTTTCATGGAGTACCAACCAAACCAGGAAGATAAGCAAAGTCTTCCTGTTGATTTCAAAACAAGGAGCTGAGCCTACACTCAGAGATAACCATTCAGAAGACCCCCCAGAGGCCCAAATCTATGTTGGTTGAGGTTTCCTGGGTGCCCTGCCCTTCAAGAATCAAGGACACCAACTGTCTGAATGGAAGGAGAAGTTTTCCTGGGCAGGAAGTTGGCAAGGTGGCCTGGGCTGTGGCAGTTGGAGAAACCTGCAGCCTCACCCACAGAGAGTATATCACACTGCGACTGTGGTCATTTATGAGACCCACTGGGCAGTTTTCTAGCTGTGAACACTCCTCACCACTGCCCAGTTATGATCTGAGACTCTCGGTCAATCCCCTCAGAATGACATCCCAGGCAGCTTCCCTGTGTCTTAGGAATGGGCACAGGGCTCAGCATCTTGACTCCTGGGAGCCCTAACTGACCACCACTGTGACACCATCTGGGACTGCCTAAAAAACCATGCAGTGACCTGTGTCCATTGTATAAGGAATCAAGCCCTTGGCCTCTCTCCCTTCTGCTGACCCAATGTATTTCCCCTGAGTAGCCTGGACCTGGGTCTTAGGAGCCCGCCTCCCCATGAGCAGTATCAGTCTTCCTGGGGCTTCCTGGGCCATGTCAAGTGCATCCTCTAAGGCTCTTTCCTTCCCTTACTTCTGCTCAGTGAGTTGACCTCAGGGGAAGTACTCCATTCTAACTCCCAAGGGTTTGGGAGGTGACTGCTCCTCAGATAACAAGCCCCTGACCCTCCAGGCTCACCTCCTTCCAAAGGTCAGGACACTGGACACAGTGTCTCACAGTCTCCACAGTGGGAAAAGTCAGTACAGGATCCAGAGAGTGACCTGTCTGTAACAGATTCTCAGGGTCCAACTGAGCCAAGCTGGGCAAAGTTTAAATGTAAACCCCAGTGGAATGTTGGACCCAGACATTCTGCAGGGGGAGGGGCCAAGGGCAGCTGGCCTGGCGGGGGCTGGGCAGACATTCCATCAAGAGCTCTGACAGGTATAGAAGAACCTCCAGTTGCCTTTAGGCAATTCAATGGTGACACAAGTGGTGTGTGCCTCTGGGTCATTTTGAAGTAGTTTCTCAAATGCACAGCAGAGTGGTGAGAGCTATGGCTCTCATGAGCCACACAGTCATGGGTCTGAACGGCCCCTACTCTAAACTGAAGGGTATGGATTGCATTTTATGTATAAAGTGTTTTTTTTTAAATCCCATTCCCAGTCTGTAAAACAGACTCTTGGGTGTTTCAGAAATATTCAACACCTTATTAGAAGTCTTTTCAATGAATGGGGGAGGAGGCAATCCATGATATTCAGGCACTAAGAACAAGCTTCTTTCACTTTTTCTGTAGTTATTCCCCACATCGATGTCATTGATGAAGTAGCTCGTGGAGCTTTTCTTTTAAAGTAGTGATATAAATTATGCAGTGTAGAAAAACTGTCTTTTTATTCCACAGTTGTTTTAGTTGTTTCATATAATGACTGATGGAGTTCAGATTCTCAAAGCAAGCTTTATTTGCTAGACCAAGGTCGAATTCAGGGGCCTTGCATACTCTTGGTCAGTGCTTTGCCACTGAGCTTCAGTGTTACCCCATCAGTCTTGCACTGCTTCAAACTGCTCATATAATACCACTGGACAAATGCAATTTGTGCAAAGTGGCCATGGGAAGGAGCATTGAAATCCTTTTGTCCTACCATCTGACCTTTATTCTTGTAAAGTCCTGAACTCATATTGATTGCCGAAGGGAAAAAAAAATAAAAACACTGTGAACATGGATGTCCTTGTCATCAGGAACATTGGCAGAATGGCTGAAGGCCCTGTCCGCCTACTGTAAAGGTTTTCCGTCCTAGGACCTTGGCAGCATCACACGTGACATGTCTTCCACATTATCCTTTGGAAAGAAATGATACGAATTACCTAAATTTCCAGAGTATCAAAGGATTGTTTTTGTTTGTTGTTTTGGGATAAAGCATTTCAGGGTCAATGGGATCCAAGTATACATTTGAAACCTTCAGGCTAAAAATATGCCATGGCGTAGAAAAGGAAGAGGATACATTTGGTGTGTACCCAAATTGGTCGACATTGCCAAATCTTCATCAAACATAGGAGTAAAACTGTCAAAGAGAACATGTGGGCATCTGTATATAGTGGGAGGGCTATCCGTATGCAATAATGTGCTCAGTAGGCAAAATCAAGGAATGGGGTTTTCAGAGTGTTACCCAGACCTATAATTCTTTAATGGAACCTGCAGCTGGACTAGGAGGAAAGCACACACTGATGTCTGGACGAGTGAACAGGAACCAAAGGGAGTTAGTGGGAAGGGGGTGAAAACACTGGGCCCAAATGGGGAGCCAGTGCTTCAGGGTAGAGAGCTCCCAAGGGCTGCACAGGGCGGTGTCTAAGTCATAGCAGTGAAAATCACTTCGTCATTAAAGACGCTCAGGCTGAAAGAAGGGCCAGCCCAGAGGCTCTGGAGGAGGAGCCGCTTTGCTGGAGACACCTGGCAGGCTTCCCGACCCACCTCATCCTCCTGCAGGGCGCCCCCAGGTCCCTCCTGCACCCCTCGCGCATGCGCACGTACTTGGCTGGAAGCGCATGCTCTCTGGTCGCCCTCCAACTGCTCCAGCGTCCGTTGGGGCTGCAGCGGGGCAAGGCGCAGGCGCGAGCGCGGTTGGCGGGCTCCCAACGGCCGGCAGGGCTCCCGAGGCGGCGTCCAGACTCAGTCCCAGAGGCCCGAGGTACCGGACCCGCGAGCCTCTCCCGTCCCCAAGGTGTCCCTTCCTGGTCCTCTGGCCCCTGTGCCTCGCCGGGCAGCGCCGTCCTGGCCTCCCCTGGACGTGGGCCGCCCGCACCAGGCCCGGAAGTGAGGGGCCGTTGGCCAGTGCGGCCCCCACATTGGGGCGCCGTCCCTCCGTGACCCTTGCAGCCTGTGTGGGGCCCGGGCTCCGGGGCACCTGTGCGGTGCCTGAGAAGCGCGGTCCTGGTCAGCAGGTCCGCGGCTCCTGTCGGTGTCAGAGGAAGTGGTGAAGGTCGTCTCCTTGTCGCTGTGAAAGCTCTGAATGTTGGGGACACCGTCAGCTGGCATCAGGGTTGTTAGGCTGAAGGACGCGCGTTTCCCGTGACGTTAGCGACTTTGCAGAAGGGAACACACTGAGCGGAGTGTGCTGGGTCCCCTGTGGTCACACCGTGATTGACGGCCCTCGTAGGTGGGCTGTTGGGGGACAGAGCACTTGAATGATGACGGGAGAACGGTGTGACCCCAAGTCGTGTGCAATAAAGAGACTCCTGTTGTATTATTAATGTGTGGTGCTCGTGTATTGCGCAGTGACACTGACGATGTGCTCTCAGCGTGGTGGGGGGCTGTTGGGGGCTCCTTGAGGCTCTTTCTGGGTGCCCGAAATTTTCCTTCCGTCTTGATGGGCAGGAGGATCACAGGGCGATTATTTGGGTGAGAAAATGAGGCCTGTGCTGGTCCTGGAGGGTTGGTAGAGTACAGAGGGCTGGGGTGTTCCCCTGTTCCTTTGGTGGGTGGTGGGGTCCCTAATGTGTTGCTGTGCATTCCTCATTTGGACCTTGTTCTGTTTAGGACTGACTGAGGGGAATGTGGTGTGTGTTCAGAAGTGTGGGTGGTGGTGTCTGGGGCTTTGTAATTGGAGAATTTGTCCTAAGGCAGAAGTGGAGCAGCAAAGAGAACAAGCAAACCTCACTTCATAATTATGAGCTGCTGATCTGATTTTGAGGAGGTATAATGCCGGGGGAAAAAAAAAAAAAAGCAGAGTTCTCTGAGAATTTCACAGGCATAGGATGAATTCTATGAAGTTGTGAGTGAGTCTGGAGTCTCTTCAGGATCCAGAGGGGGGTTTTACCCAGGCAAGAAGGATCCAAGTTGGTTTGCCCTGTACCTTTATAGCCATAGAGAAAGCTGATGGTGTGAGGTACCTTCCATCTAGGTTGTAGCTGTTTTGATGGCTCCACCTCCTTCCAGGTCTTCCCTAGAATCTGGTCTCCTGGTTTTCCTTTCTTGGGGGTTTCTGGGATTTACTGGGCATGGCCAAAAGACATTTTCTTATTTCTGGAGTGTGGCGTGAACTCATCCCAGATCAATCAGGTACCACAGAAGCTGACTCACTTCTGAGTCTAGGACTGTATTTGCTGACAGAAAGAGCATGCCATATGACATCTCATATTGACATAGCATCAGATTAACCTTCACAGTATTTCCAGCTCTCATAAGGGCAACTGGTTATTTTGGTGTTGGTGAGAATTGTTCTTTCTTATTCATATTGCACAAGAAATAAGAATATAATTAAACAATATCATTCTCTTCCTTTCTCTTCCTGCTTCCTCCCTATAGTCCCTTTCATCAAATCTACTTATGTTCCTTCAATTTTCATGAGCCGCCACCTCTATTTATCTTTTTCTTCTATAGATTTCACATATGAGAGAAAACATCCAACTGTTGATGTTCTCATTTTAGAAGATATTGCTTAACTTAAGGGACTCCAGTTCCATTCATTTTCCTTCAAATTGACATAATTTAATTTTACTTTACACTGAATAAGTCTCTATTATATGTTTATGTATAGACACACACACACATACACACACATATTGTGGGGACAAGTGCTTGGAGTACTGCATACATGGCTTACATTAAGGGCACCAGTGTGGCAAATCACTCCCCTTGTGCTGGGCACGTGAGCGGCAAACTGCTTACCCCATAGGCACAGGGGCTGAGAGTGAGGCCACGTGTTGCAGTCCCAGCGCTTGCTCCATGGCTTCCTCCTTGATTGGTTGTTGCAGGGTCAATTGGCCAGAAACTGTATTGGTGGCCGCCTATAATCTGCTTAGCTACAGCCCAAGTATATATACTCGGTAACTACGTAATCAAATGAGACCTGCTTCTAGCTTGGTCTCTGGAGGTCTTGGTTCGAGACTCCACAGCCACACTGGACAAGAGAGAGCCATGCAATACATATCACTTTTTCTTACTCCATTTTTTGATGGGCCTAGGTTTCATATTTGGATATAGTGAATTGTGCTGCTCCAAAGGTGGGTGTGCATGTATCACTGTAGCTTGATGACCTTAAATCGTCAGGATAACTACCAAGGAGTGGTATTGCTAGGTAATATGGTGGCTTCAGTTCTAGTGTTTTGAGGAGCACCCATACTTATTTCCATAGAGTTTCTTCTAATTTACAGCCACATCAATAGTGTGTAAGTGTTGCTGTGTTTTTTCATATTCTCCAGCATTTATTATTGTGTGTTTTCTTGATGCTGTCTTGTTGACTGGAGTGAGATGAAATCTTGGGGTTGTTAATTTCCCTAATTGCTAATGGTATTGAACATTTATTCATGTATTTGTTGGCCATTTTTATTTCTTCTTTTGAGAAGTGTCTATTTCTTTTGCTCACTTATTATTGCATTGTTTGATTTTTGATGTTAAGCATTCTGAGTTCTTTATGTATTCTGTATTTCTTGGTCAGAAGAGTAGCAAAGATTTTTTTCTCAATCTATAGGTTCCAAAATCTTGTTTCCTTTGCTGTGCATAAGTTTTTTTTATTCAATACACACCCATTTATTAACTCTTGCCCTTATTTCCTGAATTGTGTGGGTCCTATTAAGAAAGTCATTCTTGGAGTGTTGAGTCTCCATTTGCTTCTAAAGGAGGCATAATTTCTGGTCTGATCCCTGGCTCTTTGATCCATCTTGGTCATGTTGTATACCCTTAACATGTTTTTCAATGTGATTTGCTAACATTTTATTAAGAAATTTTGCATTTAAGTTCATGTGGGATATTGGTCTGCAGTTTTCTTTCCTCAGTGTGTCCTTATCTGGTTTTGACTTAGAGGGATACAGACTTCACAGAGGGAACTTGGACTTATTCCATCCCTTTCCATTTCATGGAGCACTGGCATGAGTTCTTCCTGAAGTCTCCTAGAATTTAGCTGAGAATCCATCTAGACCTGGGGCTTTATTTCTTACAAGCTTTTCATTACTGCTTCTCATTGCTAGTTACTGGTCTCTTTAGACCTTCTTTTTCCTCTGACTTCAATTTTTGCAGATTATAGCTGTGTAGAAATGTACCCATTTTCCCTGGGTTTTCCAGTTGATTGGTGTATAATTTTTCAAAATAATCCATAATGATTTTTTTGTTTCTGTGATATGTGTGATGATTTCTACTTTTTCAACTCTGAATTTATTAATTTGAGTCTTTTTTTGGTTAAGGGCTTATCCATCTTTTTATGTTTTCAAAAACTCTTAGTTTAGTGGAGCATTTATATTTTCTTCATTCTCAATTTCATTAATTTTTGCTTTGATCTTAATTATTTCCTTCCTTCTTCTCTTTTTGGATTTGGTTTGTTCTTTCTTAAGGGCCTTTAGATGCCTCATTTGATTGTTTAAACATTCCTCTTAGAACTAACTTCATACTGACCTACAGTTACTGGTATATTGTATCACCATTCTCATTTGCATCTAAGAATTTTTTACAAATTTCTTCCCTGATTTCTTCTATCATCCATTCATCATTCAAACATGTATTTTTCAATCTCTATATCTTCATTTAGTTCTTGTGGGGTTTTGGTGTACATTTTTATTTTCATTCCATTATTATGTGATTCAAGGAATTATTGTACCTTGGTCTCTCTGAAAGTTTAACTCATGAAGTGTCTCTTTTATATAATTAATGGCACTGATGATTGGGGCATAAATACCTGTTGTCATTGTATCTACTTATTCTATTGTTCTCTTATCCAATATACTCTTATTTCCTTATAACTTTTCCTTCATGTCTGACCGTACAGTTCAGATTGTAGGGAACTTATTTTATTAGCCTATATCAGGAAAAAAAATCAAATAGAGCAGAATTGGTTCTAGGCACTTGAAATGGAGCAAGAAGCCATTGTTAATCAGACATCACTGGGAACCACAGCTCAACCTTCATCTGGGCTGCACCCCACACCACCATGCTGACCCAAGTGGGTCAAACTACCTGTTTCCTGAAACAATGTTAAACTCTTGATCTTCTGTACAAACCACTCCTTCCACCAAACTCTCCAGAGACTCAGATTTTACTCATGTCCCTTCCTACAAAATGGCTTAATTTTTCCAGCAGCAGTCTTAATTCCCGACTCTCAGTGCTGTCATCCCAAAGCCTTGCCTTTAAGGCTCTCCATGCAGCCAGCATGCACTTGGGCAGGTGCCAAATTCAGTGGTTCAGTTGTGAGTGCTCCCAGGTCTCACATGTGACTTGCAATGTTCTCCCAACTCCATCTTATGTGTCCTAAAGCATTATCTCTCTGCTTTAATTTTTTTTCGTTGAAACAGTGTTAAATTCATAGATTTGTGCCATAATCACCCAATTTGCTATTTTAATCTCCACTCCGACCTCTACCCCTAGATAACTACCAGATTTTTTAAAATTTTTTTTTCATTTCCTGAGCATTTCAGATAAATGGAAACCCAGAATTTGTTGTCCTCTGCAACTGGCTTCCTCCACTTAGGGTAACGTTTTGAATTTCTAGGCTGTGGCACTTACCTGTGTTTTGTTATGTTTTCTTCCAAAGCATAGTTGTACCACACTTTGATATTTGTTTACCAGTTGACAGGCATTTGCAGAATGGGGATATTATGAACAATGCTGTTATGAAAATTCTTCTGCAAGTATTCATGGAGACACATGTTTCTAAGTTGAGCTATTTTGTGTTATTCTTTAGTTTTCTTTAATTTTATTCTTTAGTTTTCTTTCTTTGGGGACATGTGTTTTTTTTTTCTCTTAGGTAGATTCTGAGAAGTGAAACTACGAGGTCAAATGGTAACTTTATGTTTGGTATTTTATAAATTTCCAAACTTCTTTCTAAAGGATGCCTTATGTTATATTCCTTCTGAAATGTGTCTGGGTTCCACTTTTTCTACATCCTTGCCAACTTTTGGTATTGTCTGTTTCATTAGCCATTGTAATGAAATTAAATGGTGTTTCATTGTAGTATTAATTTACATTTCTCTAATTACTAAGGATGTGGAACATATTTTCATGGGTTTCATTACCATTCAGTCTTTTCCTTTCACAAATTAAAAAACAATTAGAGGCTTATCTAGTTTAATTTTGTTATACACATTAGGGAATGTAAATTGTACAGAATAATGGGTTTCATTGGGAAATTTCCATACGTGATTCTAAGGAGCTTTGATTGTAGCTACATTTCCCTTTTCCTCCTTTTATATTAATCTTCCTCCCCCGGATTCCCTCCTCTATCCCTTATAGGCCCTCTTTAATATCATATTTTCCCTCAAGATTTCTCATATGAGAGAACACATTTCCACTTGTCTTTGTGAGTCTTGCTTATTTTGTTCATATTGTCATCTATAATTTTATCCATTTTCCTGAAAGGACATGGTATTATTTTTCTTTATAGCTGAATAATACTAATATTTCTCTCTCTGTCTCTGTTTCTCTCTCTCTCTCTCTCGCTCTCTCTCTCTCTCTCTCTCTCTGTGTGTGTGTGTGTGTGCGCGCACGCACACGCATGTGTTTCTGAAACACGATCTTTTGTCCAATCCCAGGGAAAGAACATGGAGACACAGAGTGCAACAGAAGTGAGACTTTTAGAGAGCAGGTACAATATGTATTTTATCCTCTTAAACACAAGTTCAATCCCCCAGTTCCTCATTGGTTAAGAACTAAGATTGGTTAAGAAGGTCACAACCTTAGTGAACTTTGCCTAAGATGCCACATTCCCATATAAGAAAACTCTCTTTCCACATTTAAGATCTCTTTCCCCTTCAATTAATGTTTCTCAATGTGGTATTTCCTCCTGTTAATCTGTTAAACAGGTCCCTATTCCCACATCCTATTTTTCTAGGAGACGATATGTGTATAAGTCTCAAGGCTGCCACATATGAATGGTACTGCATAAACTGTCCTTTAGTGATTTTCTACTCTGCCTTCTCTTTTCCCTGTATTTAGAATTTCTAAAATCTACTTACTTGAGAATTTACTTTTTGAACATGAATCATCAGATTTTCTATTTCTCACATATATGAAGTTCTTTTTTTAAAATCGTACTGGGTGGGTATTGAACCCAGGGGGCTCTATGAATGAACAACTTCTCCTTAGTCCCTTTTAAAATTTGGAGATAGGTTGTTACAAAGTTGTTACACTGGCCTGGAACTTGAGCTCATCCTGCCTCAGTCTCCTGTGCCATTGGGATGCACCATGAGGACAGGTTTATGTAGCACATTTTGTTGACGCATTCTTCTCTTGATGGGCATCTAGACTGACTTCATAGCTTGGCTATTGAGAACAGTACATAGATGAAGATATCTCATTCCTGTGTATGCAGGTATCTCTTTACTATGCTTGCTTTGATTCCTTTGGGTATATGTCAGGAATGAGATAGCTGGATGGTATAATCAATTTATGTTTAGCTTTTTGGGGTACCTCCATACTTTTATGCAGAGGGATGATACTAATTTACATTCTCATCAGTGGTGTACAATGTTTCTTTTCCCACTCATCCTCACCAGCATTCGTTTTGTTTTTTGTTCTATACTGGTACATGAAAAATCAAGCTATTTTGTGGGAACAAACATAGGTGCAGACTCAGTCTCTGAATAGTTGGTTGGAAGGAATAGTTTGTACAGAAAATCAGCAGAGTTTAGCAACGTTTCAGGAAACTGACGGTTTGGCCCACTTTGGACAGCAGGTGAATAAAAGAATTGTCCAGGTATGCATCTGAGATGTGATTTTCAGTGACCTCCTGTTCCATTGTAAGTGCTCAGAACCAATTCTACTCCATGTGATCCCCCTTTTTTTTGAAAGTGATTAATGAGTTCCTTGTAGTCTGATGTTTATAATCCAGAAATGAAGCAAAAGAAATGCGAAAATGAATGTAGATTGACTATTCCAAACTCAGTGTGTTACATAGAGAGCTGCCTTGGAATGCAGGATGGCCCTGCCTCTGGGCCACACGCCTGGGATGAATTACTATTGAATATCCTTTCTCTTTTTCTATGGGTAGCCTCCTTTTCCTTTTCTCATTGATCTGGGTCCTTGATTGGGTCAAGGATGGTGTGGGAGGGGTCAGGGTACTGGGCCAGTGTGTGTGTGAGGGGGGTCTGTATTGGGATGAGAGCCAGGGCCTCCAGTGCCTGTGGTGGCAGCTGAGGGCACAGTCAGGTGGGTGGAGGGTGGGTGGTGGGTGCGGTAGCTGGAGTGTTGATGCCTGTCTCATGGCAGGGTGAGGAACCCTCTGCGCATGGGTAGGTGCAGGTCAGGGTGGGGTCATCCCCAGAGTCCAGCAGTCCCGGATGGGCACCAGGCCAGGCTCATGGCTCTGCGGCCATTGTTGTTGCTGTGGTCTCTCCGTCTCCAGGCGGCCTGTACCCCTGGTTTCTGGCAGCCGCCAGGAAACGCAGATGAACTCCCAGGGGAACAGGAGGACCTGGAGCCCATAGCCAGCAGGGTCTGGGGCTGTGTGGGCGGGGCCCAAGGTCCCTTTGCAGTAGGGGCTGGTGGGAGAGGCTGGAGGGGGCAGGAGCAGGCCCAGGCGGGCAGTGAGAAGCCACCAGTGTGTTCTCTTTGTCTCTACCCTGAAGCAGAAGTCCGAAAAGACGACATCACCCAAGGTAGGTCAGGTTTCCCAATCTGGCGGAGATTTTATGGGTGGGAATCCCTGCCAGAGCTCAGGCATGAGGCTGTGGAACAGGATGCGTGGCCCAGGTCTGGCCCAGGGCTGTAGGGGGCCCAGAGGCAGAGGCAGTCAGGCTCAGGAGTCTCAGGTCCCTTTCCAGAAATCTGGGAGCACAGCCAGGGACCAAGATAACCCTTCTCAACTGTGAGGACCATGGATCCTCCCCCAGATAGAAGTCTTCTAAACAGAGTTGTCTCCATCTGCCCCACCCCTTTAGCAATGGAGCATGCCATGAGGGGGTGGGGGTCAGTTGCCCCAGGTCACACAGTACTACAGACACCTGCTGGTGACTTTGCTCCTCATGACACTGGGGTGGAGGGTGTGGAGTGAAAACAGCTGCCTAGAAACTAGGACCTCTGAAAAGTAAGATTAGTAACCCCAGAGAACTTCACTCCCCTCATCTGCAAAGTAGGCATAGAGTTGTGTTGGTGGAAGGAGTGAGGCCCCAGGGAATCCTTCCCAGTCCCAGGGCTGTGCTGTGAGCAGCCTTTCACCTTGCCCCTTCCTGTCCAGACCCCCAGACCAATATCCCCACAGCTCTTTCTCAGCTGTACTAGGCCATCTAGGCCTGGGCTGTGATGACTGAAGTCAGAAGCCAAGACAGCCCTCAATCATTTGGGCTGGGTCACTTGTCCCTTGACCTTGGCCTTCCCATGTGTGAAGTGAAGGAGGGACCTCCTTGGGGTGGTATGGGGCACCACATGTATCTCTAACAGATCTGGGGGGATTGTCTCCACAGTGTGAGGAAGACCAAGATGATAGGGAAGGTGTATGGTGGCCATGATTCGGTGAGTGGCCAGTGGCCGTGGCAGGCCAGCCTGCTCTACCTGGGCCAGCATCTCTGCGGAGCTGTCCTCATTGACGCCCACTGGCTGCTTTCCACAGCCCAGTGCTTTCTCAAGTGAGTTATGCTTCCTGGGGCCCTCTCAGGGGGTTTGGCAGGGGAGGAAGGGTGAGAAGAGAAAAGGGGATCAGAGGGGATGGCCCTCCTCTGGGTATTGCTGGGGTCCCTGTGCTGCCACCAAATGCACACTGCTCCTTCTTTGATCCAGTGTCTGCTCCACCTGGACTGTCCTCCCCACTGGCCACCCAGTGCTTTCTTCATTTCCTGGGTCCTTATCATCCTTCATCCTCAGCCCCCGCTGAGAGACCCCTCTTCCCTATGTCTGTCCCCCCTGACAAGGACGTGTGCTGAGAACATTGGCACCTTACCCTACACTCCTGAGAGTAAGAATCTAGTCAGAGACCAGATATGATCAGCAGTGAAATGATTTCTTTCATTACTTTTGTTAAACTTCATTCCTGGGAGGAGCCAGAGTTACCCCTGCCCCATGTGTCAGGCTGCGTTGGTGGGGAGAGTAGGGTTCCCCAGCCTTGGAGAATGACATGGACAGTCAGGAGTCTACCTCTCCTGGCCCTCCTGGGCCTGTCTCTGTGGCTAACTTCAGAACACATGTGGAGGGACCCAGAGGGAAGGAGGGACTCATAGCCCAGGTAGGGGAGTTGCAATTTGTACACTTGCTGTCCCTGAATCCTCAGCTAGCTTCTCTTGAATCTGTGCAGGGTCCCCTGAAACCCTCCATGACATCGGGGGGGGGGGAGGGGTGGCGAGATCCCATGCCAGTGTGTCTCCATCTTTTCAGGAAGACAAGGAACAAGCTTCAGTCAGCATGATGCAGGAAGAAGCTCAAAGTGGGCAAGGAGGGCAGATGTGAGGGAAGGGGTCCAGAGAGAAGCTACATTGTGGGGGGCAGGGTCAAGGGACTTCCTTAAAGGAGGAGTTGGGCTTGTGATATGGATGGGCGCCCTACAGGTCTGAGAACTGTGTGAACAAAGCCATGAAGTTACTCATTCCCCTTCAGAAACAGGAGAACTTCAATTCTGTGCACTCATTTGTGCATTTAAGAAATTCTTTGTGAGCATTTACCTCCAAGTGGAGAAAAGCAACCCTGAGGGAGTGGGTTGGAGGTGGTGAGGCCAAGGGATGGATCAAAAGGTGACAGGAAGAGACCTGGTATATGAGTTAGCTTTTTGTCATTGTGACAAAATATCTGAGAATTGAGTCAAAAGTAGGTAATTTTACTTTGGGTCACGGTTTACTTAGTACCTCCGGTACATGGAAACTTGGCCACATGGTTTCAGGCCTGTGGGAGAACAGTACACTGTGACAGGAGCACATGGTGGAGGAGTCCCTTTCACCTCATGGCAGCAAGGAAGCAAATAGGGGTACATGGTCCCAACATGTCAAGAGCACCCCCAACCTGAGGACCTAACTGATTTCCACTAGGCTCTGCTGCTTACAGTTTCTGCCATTTCTCATTATTGCCACAGACCAGCACCCAAGCCTTTTGCACATGAACCTATGGGAGTCATTTAAGATCTGAACCATAACATGGTAATGGTCCAGAGCTCCTCCTAGGAAAATAAGAGGGTTTGATCTGAGGCACCCCTTAGTACCCTTCCAGCACCAGGATTCTCAGCTCCTCCAGTTCTAGGAGGTGGTGGGAAGCCCTACGTCCTGAGGTTGTGAGTTGAATGTTCATCAACCCAGAGCGAGGAGGCTCCTGAGTGTTAGAAGGGAGGAGACAAAGGTGCCTGGAATCAGGGCTGGGAGAAGGGGGTCCAGAGCAGTGTGGGCAGTGGGATGAGGATGCAGGAAGAGTGGGGGCCCCTGAATCAGAGACGATGCTGATAATGGGCCCTTCCTCCTCCAGCAAATCCCAGGCACCACAGGACTGTGAGGTGCTCCTGGGTAACACCCAGCTGTACCAGCACACCCAGCACACCCAGAAGAATCTCAGGTAGTTTCTCACCCTTGACTAGACGTTGGCCCCCTGTCCCTCATTTCCATGCTCTCTCAGGTGAGAATTAAGCAGTGCTACATCCCTTTTAGTCTGAAAATATATGAGTCCATGGCTGCTGAATCCTATGTGGCACAGAACCTGAAAGCCTAGGGATCTGGACATTTGGAATCAGGAGTCTGGGTTCCTTAAGTCTTTGTGGATTTTGATTCTAAGATTGTAATCAGCCATGTATTTGAGATGACATGAATGAACTCAGAAGCTGACCTTGGGGCTTTCCCATCCAGGGTGTTAGTGAGGTTTTCATTACTGTAACAAAACATCTGACATAATCAACTGAAAAAGAAGAAAGGCTTATTGTGGCTCATGGTTTCTGAAATGCATCCCATGGTCAGTGGGCCCCATTGCCTTGGGCCTGTGACATGGCAGCACACTGTGGCAGGAACACATTGTGGAGCAATGCTGATCAGGAAGTAGAGAGCAACAGGAGGTGCCAGGTTTCTGACATCCCCTTTAAGGGCACACCTCCAGTGATCTAACCTCCTCCAGCTTCCTAAAGTTCCCAGCACCTTCCAATAGTGCCACAGGTTGGGGCCAAGGCTTAAATACACAGGCCTTTGGGGACCTTGGGAAACTGTTGGAAAGATGTTAGAAAGGCACACTTGGTGTCCGACCCCAGAGCCTGCATAATGAAGTCAGAATAGTCACAACTTAGGAATGTTTAATGTCTGTGACCTCACCCAGCTCCTCTCTTGTCCACTGCATGTTCATGTCAGGTGAACTGAGTGTGGAGAAAGCTCTAGCGTTTCTGGTTGAATTTGCAAATGGAAAGAAGAGGATTCTAGGTGAAGACTTTTGCACAGGAAGATGTAATAAAGGATTGTGTGTGGTGTGGGAAAATGCTGCTGCTGTGCTTTCAAGGGGAAAAGAACAATACAGAATTGTATTTATCTGTGCATCAGCATTTATTTCTCAACAGAGAAAGTGTCTGTGAAAGATCTGGACAGATCCCCAGGTTTTGGACTGACCCCCAGCATGGCCATGGCCTTCCTGAGTAGGTGATTCAATGAGAGGACAAGGCCTGGCTTCTTGGGAAAGAAGTGGCAGCACCCTGGGGAAACATCAAGTGACACCATCACCAACAACCCCCGCTGATTGGTGCACAAAATTCATGCAGTGTTCCCACTTCTTCTCTCCTGTAATTTGCTAATATTCTTTCATTTATTCATAAGATTTAGTCATTGGATCCAGTCCTGCATTATCATTTTGAATGGATTGCTATCTGTTACTTCAATTAAGATCTCAAACTCAGAGTGTTGATTTTACTTCACTTATTCCTGCTCTCTCTTATGTTGATCCAGGTTTCTGACAGATCTCATTTTCTGGCTCACTGAAGAAATTCTTTTAACATTTCTTTCAAGGAAGATCTGCTGGTGACAATTCCTCTCCAATTTTATTTGACTGGAAAGTCTTCATTTTTATTCTCCTTTGCAGGAGCATCTCACTGGTATAGAATTTGGGGTAAAGAGGAATTTTTTCCTCTCAACACTATGTTTTTCATTGCTCCCCTTTCTGGCTTGCATAATCTTTGAAGGAAAGTATGATGTCATCAGATCTTTGCTTCTCAGTGGATAAGGCATACTTTCCCCCTATGGCTTCTTGAAGATTTTCTCCTTGTCTTTATTTTCTGCAGTATGAATATGACATGCCCAGATGGAATGTTCTGGCATTTATTCTGCTCAATGATTTCTGTGGTTTGATGGCTGTTGTGAGTTTTGGCAAATTTTCAGTCATTATTATTTCAAATATTTCTTCTTTCTTCTCTTCTGGTATTCCCACTTTGCATGTGTTGCAATTTTCATAGTTATCCCATATTCTTGGGGATTCTATTTTGACATTGTTACCCATTTCTCTTTGCATCTGGGTTTGAGAAGTTTATATAACAAACTTCAAGCTCACTCATTCTTGCTTAGCTCTGGATATTTGTTGATGAGTTTTTTAAATGTTTTCTTCATTTTCATTACAGTGCCCTGATTTCTAGCATTTCCTTTAGCTCTTTCTTGAAATGTCCATCTACCTGCTGACATTGCACATATGTTTCTGCAAACTCTCTGTTTCTTCCATGAGAACCCTTAAAATGTATAAATCAGTTATTTTGGATTGCTGACCTGAATATTTCAAAGTATCCACTAAATATAAGCCTAGTGTTGATGATTGCTCTTCCTTACAGGAAATGTAGCCTTTTTTATTTGTCTTCTTTGTCTTGAAATTTTCTGCACAAAGTCACATATGATCTGCTGGGTGACAGGAGCAGAGGTCCATGGGTGTGCAGGGTGATGTTTCATGTTCACCTGGTGAGTCATTAGTTTGTGTTTACTCTGGTGTTTCCGTGTGTGAGAGGCTAAATTTCCTCTGGTGTCCTTATTTTTGTCTCCCCTCTGGCCTGTTAGTTTCCCAGTGGATCCTTACTGATTATGGGCTGAGACAGTTCCTTCCTCTCTCATTATACAGAAGCCCTACTGAGGTGGTGCTGAGGTGAGGACGTGGGACAGGAAGCACTCCCTGGTCCTAGGATTAGACCTCAGTCTCATAGGGAGCCTGTGTCCCTGAGCTGGGACCTTCATGCCCACATCTCATTGGCACCCATTCCCACCCTGGTGGGGCAGGAAGGAAAGAGGGAGCTGGATTTGGGTGTTTCTGTCCCCCAAGTCAGTTAGATGCTGATAAAACTCTAAAGGTCAGGCCCTGACATGAGAATTTCTCTTGCATCAGGCTTTATACTTGATAGTAGAACAAATATTCTGGAAGTAGTTCATTTTCTCCATACCCTTTCCAGAAACAGTCTAGTCTAAAGCCTGAGAACCTGACAAGGCTCCTGGAGGTAGTATCCAAGGGAGTGAGGGGCCCCAGTGCTCCCATGGCCTCTCTGGAGTTCAAGTCTCCAGCAACTGCTCCACTGCAGTTTAGGTTTCCTCACCCAGCACTGGTGCCCGTGCCAGGTGTGTGCGCCTCGGCTTCCCTTCAGGTACGCCTTGAGTCTCCAAGTGAGTGCATGGGTTGTAGTTAGTTGGTCAAAGCTCTGAGGCTCTCACCCAACTCCAAAGCAGGAACAGTAAGGAACCAAGACTTCACTCATCAGCAGTCATTATGTGGACCATTTCTCTGAAGGAAGCAGAGTAATAATGAGGTTAGAATTTTAGTTTGGCCAAGGACCCACATGTTTTTAAAAAAGCATATCTTGTCGCTCTGTGGTAGGGCATGTGATGAGCACAAGCAAAGCCCTTATTTTAATCCCAAAACCTAAAAAGAAAAAAAAGTGGGGCTGGGGTTGTGGCTTAGTGGTAGGGCACTTGCCTGGCATTGCGTGAGGCCCTGGGTTCAATCATCAGCCCTGCATATGGATAAATAAATAAAAATAAATGTTCACTGGCAACTAAAAATATTTTTTAAAAAAGAAAAAGTACATAGATGTATGAGAATGGTGGACTTCTCCAGATATTTGGCTGATTAAACAAGAATAGGATTGTGTTTATGCAAAAGGAGGGCAAAAGGCAGAAGGGAGCCTGCAAAGAATTAAAGAGATATTTATACACATGTGATCATACAAGGATTATTTATTTTATTGCATTTATGAAAAGGATAGATCTTTTAAGAAAAAAAAAGGTAGTTAGATCTATATTTACTTGCAATATCCATAATAAATTGGCAAGTGAAAAAGAAGCAAGTTTCACTGTAGTGTTTATAAAATGATACCATTTTGATTAAAATGAGGGAAAAAGGATATATATATATATATGTATATATATATATATATATATATAGTATATAAGTAAACAATCAGAGCAAAAGGCATGAAAGAATATAATGCAGGATGCTGGTACTGATTTCAGGGTGGAAGTAAAACAATTTATATATAGAGAGATTATAGTGTTTATATATCCTTTAATTTAAAAATAAAATTAAAAAAATCTAAATATGAAATAATGGATAAACACAGGTGGGTGGAGATAAAAAGCACAGACAAGAAACAGCCAAGGAAAATAAGTTAAAGAGAGAGAGGGATGAAGTCAGAGAGGCAGAAGGGAGCCAGCAAGGACTTGAAGAGATATTTCTACACACATAATCATACAAAGATTATCTGTTTTAGCCAAGGGTCTATTGAGGAGAGGTTTTAAGAATTTAGCACACACCCATATGATGAAATATTATTTGGTCTGAAAAATAAAGGAAATTTTGACTGATACTATCGGAAGGAACTATCTGACCGATATGGAGGAACTTGAGAACATTATTATAAGTACAGGAATTTAGACAGACAAACACACACACACACTCACTCATAAAAACAGCACATATTGTTAAGATCAAACTTATATAAAGTACACCAATTAGTCAAATTACTAGAGAAATTAGAATGGTGGTTGCTAAGCCCTTGGGGGTAAAGGGAATTATTATTATTAACTAAGGTGCAGTTTTTCAAGATGAAAAAAAAGAAAGGAGCTACATACTTGGCCCAGTCAATACACAGTTCAAAACGAGGGGTGTCAGGAACTTCAGGTGCTAGGAGGGTATTCTGTTTGCAAGACCAAATCCCCCATACTGAAGGAAAAGTTCTTACTTGGGACAACAGACTGCCTTGGACCTAGTCACCCTTTGGTGACGTTGGACACTATCATGAGTTCCTGTGGGAATGTGGGAACCCCACCTAGCTGTTGAACAGCTTGGGAATCTGAGGCCTTGGAGTATCCATCCACGGAGGTACAGGAGGTTGGCACTGGAAGACCCCTGACAATTGCATCCTTGGAGCCTCCATTTCCTCTGCAGCCTCAAACTCCATGTACCTGGTTGGAGTTTGGAAAAAGGAGGCACAGGCTGAGCTGAAAAGCAGGTCAGCCATACCAGGCAGGTGCTAGTCCCATACCAGGCAGGAGCTGGTGGCAGGGATGTGGAGCTGTGTCCTGGAGTGGGCTGGGCCAGTCCCAGGAAGAAGCTTCTACGCAGGAAGAACCACATCAAGTCCATCAGCTACCACCTGAAAGGAATCAGATCTGAGGGACCTAGGCAGGGCCCCTGGCTCTCCCTTATTCTAGGTCTCTCCTGTTTCTGCCAGGAACCACACGGATCAGGTAAGTTCCAGAAACTCATTAGGGATGTGATTTATATCAGGGAAACCAGGGATCCTGGCCCAATTCAGGGATACTGAGTCTGGCACATGAGCCCTGGAAGGATCACCTGGGAGGCCAAGGGACAGAAGACGTCATGAGAAAATGGAAGCTAAACTGAGAACATTGGGTTGCTTCCAATGAGGGCTGTTCTTTTCCTTCTTTTCACTTGTTGCAATGGCAGGGATTTCATAGAACAAAGGCAGTAAGATCAGAGGCAGGTCCTCGGGGCATCTGAGGTGCTGGATGTCCCTGACCATGCACTCTCCACTGCCATCTTCTTCTGGAACATGAGGTTGAAGTAGTGGCCATGTTCAGGACCTTTTGTAGTTGGCACTCTGTAAAGAGGTGCCAGTTCCCAGGCGGGTGGCGTGAGTGAATCTAGTGCAACTTTTCCCCTTTGCAGAGCCAAGAAAGCAGAAGAAAACCTTGTGACTGGGCTGGTTACTCCTCCCCACCCTGACCCTGAACCTCCATTGTTGCAGAGAGAAATCCCAGCCTTCCAGCTAGAGGGAGCTGTTATTTGGAGAGAGAGATGGCTTGGATCTAACACATAGGTAGGTGACAGGCCCTATCAGACACTGCTATGCAACCAAGATACCCACCACTCGGGTCTGGGCTCTGAAAACTGACTCACTTTTCTGCTTTCTCATAGAAGACCATCCGATCAACGTAGCTGGTGCGCTGCCATTCCTGCAAACCCTTCCACAGGGCCTCCTCCATGGTCATGGTGGACTCCCATTGAGACAGGGAATGAAGCACTGGGCTGCACTTCATCAGGATCAGTCAGTGTCCACAATGTCACCCTCCATTCTCAGCCTAACTGGCCCAACATGTCCTCCTACCTTTGTTACATCTGCTCCATCATATTCAGGTATGGTACCGGGGCTCTGGGACACTATACCCCATATCAAACATTAACACCAAGGGATGTGTTGGCCTGTAGGATTTCACTTGGATTCCTTGATGGTATGGTGTGTTATGTGCTGAATTTGATTTTTAAGAATTTAATTTTTATTATTTTTTTATGTGATGCCAAGGATCGAACCCAGTGTCTTACTGGTGCTAAGCGAGCAATCTACAACTGAGCAACAATCCCAGCCTGTACTGAATGTTTTATCCTCCAAAATTCACCTGTTGAAATCCTAACCCCCAATGTGATGGTATGTGGAAATGAACTTTAGTGTTTAGGAGGTTTGATGAGATACTGAGGATAGGGCTTCATGAAGGCATTAGTGGTCACCCAGGAGAAGGAAGAGACACTGATGTGATGTCAGTCATGTGAGAACAGTCGAATCTGTCATCTTCTTTAGCAAGGAGAGAGCCCACGTGGGAATCTGGATCAGGCACCCTTCATCTGCATCTCCCAACTCCAGATCTCTGAGAAGTGAAGGTCTGGAGTCTTAGTTACCTGGTCTATAGCATTCAGTATTGCAGCCAAGCTAACTGAGACAGTGCACAGAATGGCCTGGGAGCACAGTCACAAATTGGGGCAGTGATGAACATCCACATTCAGAATTCAAAGAGAGTAACTTCCTCATGAGTGCCACATGACCACAGTGTCCTTATCAAGAGTCCAGGACAACATGTGTGGATATCTGTAGAGTTCTGTCTTGGAGCCAGCAACCCTAACCCCACTTCTGGTTGTGATTTTCTCATGCCAACAAGAATCAGGTGTAGGGTAGAAGGTGAAATAACTGGGAGAGGGACCATCATATGGAGCGAGATAGCCAACTTCAAATTCTGGCCCACATTACCCCAGAAACCTATTATAGCTTGAGTCTGCCATATGATGATGAAGACCATTGGAAACAAAGATTTCCATCACCCACAGGGCTGTGATGGGCACTGACTTAAGGCACATTTCCTCCCCTGGAGTGAGATCAATGATGCTGGGAATGTGGGTCTCTCAGCTTGTTTCCCACCCTCAGGACCTTCCTTCCAGTTCCCCTACATCCCAGCCTCCTTTTCTGTCCCTGTCACATCTCAAGGAGGAGTTCTGGGTCCCAGGGAAGAACACTCACATGAGTGGAGTCTTAGGAAGGTGCTGGTGGACCAGGATCTTGAAGCACTGCCAGTGCCTGAAGTTTCTGTAGATGCTCTGAGGTCCACTGGAGTCGTCTGGTGGCACTGCAGCTGGTGTACCCTCCCCGTACACTCCCTGTGGCCATGGGTGGGCATTCATTGGGAAGACAATGGGGGTCAGGTGGGCAAATGGTGGTGTTGCTGGAGTGTGAAGGTCAAAGTCCATCAGCTCCCATAGTTCTGGGTCCCCCCACTGGCTGAGATAGGCACAGTGGTCCTCCAGGCAGAAGCTGCTGTGAGGAATGGAGCAGGGTGATCCACACCACCTCAGAAGGCCCCTGGGGCCCTCCACTTGAGGTGCCTGAGTGAGGGCAACATTCTGAATGTGGCTCTCCTAGTCTCCGTCTGGCCCCTGTTGACCAGAGTTGAATAGCCCAGACACACACACACACACACATCAGGGACACCAGCTCCTGCAGCCATTGACATTTCAGGGTAAGCACACTGCACAAGTGGGTTCCCCTGGGAGACTAGTGCAGTCACAGGAGGTAACATGGGCAGCACCCAGATGGCTGGTGTGTTGGCACAGGAGCAGAGGGAAGACAGGGCAGGTCTCTGAGGGGAGACATAGGGGAGCCAGGTTCTGCCTGGTCTCAGCACTCGAGATGCTGTGGAAGCAAAGTCAGGGCAAGTGGCTGTAGGAGTGAGGCCCCCAGCCTTTGTCACTAGGCATCTGAGGAGGAATGGCAACAGCTCAGGGTCTGGTGGGCAGGAAATCTTGTGGTTTGCAACTTTCTCTGAGTGAAATTTAGGCTTCCTCCAATCAAAAGTTACACTCAGAGAAATCTTGTTCCCAATACTCAAAGACTCCCTGAACATGGTCTATTGTGCACCTCCCTGACTAGAGGCCCCTTGGCATCCTTTGCTGACAGTGGGTCAGCGTCCAAGGCATCTCGCTGGAAACTGACTCTGCCAAGTGGCACCATGCCTCTCAGCATTCTCACCTACAGGAAGGAGACCTCCCTTCTCCAGGAAAGTTCCAGGCACTCCAAGGCCTATGTGGAGGTGACAAGTTCATAATTTATGGGTCCATCACCCCATCAGCCTTCCTTTTGCTGACTCTCCTTGGAAAACCCTCTGTTTCTTTCCTGGCCTTGCACAACTAAACAAAAGCACCTGAGTGAAATGTCTCCCCAGCTAGACCTGAGGAAGCCTGAAGGTCACCAGGAGCACATCCTGCCCAGAGCACTTCTAAGCACAAGCACCAGTGGGGACACAGATTCTGCCATCTCAGTGTATCTGTAAACAGGGTTTTCCCAAGAGAATTCTTGACGTGGCCACAACTAGATTAGCACTTGAACATTTTGGCTGGAGGTGCAAAAGCCATGGTCACAGAACTGTTCTCAACTTGAAATGAATCAAGGCAGTGGACCTAAAGTGTACGAGTGACATTGTACTTGTCTCACCCACCCAGCTGCATGGGAAATGACAGTTTTAGTTAAGAATGTTCAACATAAAGTTGAAAGAATGTCATGCGTTCTTAAATCTTGAACCATGGGAGATGCAGTGCTTAAACTGAACACCCAAGGGCCACACTTGCACATATCAAATAAATGGTGGGAAGAGTAGATAGGCATAGAGATAGTTCAAAAGTGTTGGGAAAACATACGGGGGAATGGGGTTGATAGCTAAAATGGAAGGGATTTCTTTTTGAGCTGTTAGAAGTACTCTATTTTTTGTTGTAGTCATGAAGGAAATGTTTATTGCCGATATGGAGGCAAAGTCTATGAAAAGGAGAATTCTAATATTTGATGGGTGATGTGAGTTGTGTGAATGTCTTCCTAAAGTGATTTTGTAATGATCTGCAGCAAAATAGTGAGATGTTAGCAGACAATGCCTCAGATGTTTAGCCAGGGTGCCACAGTCTGGCCAAGACCCAGGAACTGCCCTGGCCAATGCATAGAGATCAGAAGGAGGTTTATAAACTGAGTTTCTATAAGAGTGCATCTAAAAAAAGGGAGCCCACAAGGGCCCAGTCCCTCTGGTCACTGTCAGGAAGCACAGCTTTTCATTAATGTAGGGAGTGGGTCTTGGTGGTGTCAGTTGATGACTCCCTAGTGTGCTGTGACTTCTTCTCCTCTCATCAGGTCACCGACTCAGGAAGACCATGGCCATGCTGGGGTTTTGTCCATCCTCACTGACCAGCATCATTCATGGGAGGAGAAAGAAGCTGTCTAAACACATACATGTCTAAACACATGTGAGTTGAATGTTCATCAACCCAGAGCGAGAAGGCTCCTGAGTGTTAGAAGGGAGGAGACAAAGGTGCCTGGAATCAGGGCTGGGAGAAGGGGTTCCAGAGCAGTGTGGGCAGTGGGATGAGGATGCAGGAAGAGTGGGGGCCCCTGAATCAGAGACGATGCTGATAATGGGCCCTTCCTCCTCCAGCAAATCCCAGGCACCACAGGACTATGAGGTCCTCCTGGGGAACACCCAGCTGTACCAGCACACCCAGCACACCCAGAAGATGCTCGTGAACCAGATTATCACCCATCCAGACTTTAAGAAGCTCTATGTCTTCGGGAGTGACATTGCCATGTTGCAGCTGCACCTGCCTGTGAACTTCACCCCCTATGTGGTTCCTGTCTGCCTCCCACATGCAGACATGCAGCTGCCCAGTCAAAGGTCCTGTTGGATAACTGGCTGGGGAAGGCTCTCCGAGAAGAGTGAGGGGGCCTGGGAGAGGCAGGAAGGGAAATGAAGGACAGGAGGAAGCATCAGGGCAACAGGAGAGGGGTGGTTCAGCCAGGCAAGAGGCCCAGGCTGGTTTCTGAAGCCCCTGGACTTGACCCCCCTGTGCCTCATTTCCATGATCTCTCAGATGAGGACTGGGCAAGTGCTACATCCCTTTAGTTCTGAAAGTGATTCTAGGCTTCAGAGTTCCATGTGGCCCAGTCCCTGAATATCTGGGGATCCTTAACAACTGGAATCAAGAATCTGGTTTGTTGGAGTCTTTGTGGCTTTTGATTCGAGTGTTTAATCAGCCAAGGTTTGGGATGACTTGAATGAACTCAAAAGCTGTTCCTGGGGGCTGTCCCGTTCCGGGTTGTTAGTTGGCTTTCCATTACTGTAAAAACAAAGCAAAACAAACTTGCCTGAGATAATGACTGAAAAAGAGGAAAGGGTTATTTTGATTCATGGTTTATGATGTTACATGGGGATGACTTTACATCCTGAGCAAGTTATGGAGCAGTGCTGCCCAGGAAGCAGAGAGCCAGAGGAGGGGCCGGGTTCCTGACATCCCCTTTAAGGGCACACCTCCAGTGACCTACCCTCCTCCTGTACACCCCATTCCTTCAAGATTCCAGCACCTCCCAATAGTGTCACGGGTTGGGGCCAAACTTTAAACACACAGGCCTTTGAGAATCCTTGGAAAGGTGCTTGGGAAAAGTGGGAAGTCACATGTGGCATCTGACCCCAGAGCCTGCATGATGAAGTCAGAGTGATCCCAATTTAGGAATGGTTAATGTCTATGAGCTCACCTAGCTCTTATCTTGTCCACTTCCCATTCTTGTCATGTAAACTGCATAATGAAGAAAGCTTTGGGGTTTTTTGTTACCTGGTCAGATTGAAAGAAGAGAATTATAGACAAAGGCTTATGCCTGGATGATTTAATAAAGAAAGGATTGTTGATGGTTTGGGGAAATGCTTCCGGTGTATTTTCAATGAAAGAAAGAACAGTACAAATTTGTAATCATCCATGGGGTCAGCATTTGGTTCCGTGTCTCTCAACAGAGGTGTTAGAGGTGTTTTGGACAGACCGTGTCTTCAGTGAGTGCTCTGCCCACAAGCCTAATACTTGCCCACCCAGTGTTAGGAACACTCCCTAGTCATGGGATGGCCAGCCCCCAGCACACATATGTGTAGAAACACATTCTGGTTCTTCCTTGAAGACAAGATCCAAGTCTTGTTTTAATGTTCCAGACAGTGTCCCAAGGCACCTGGTAGGAACTCCACTGCTCTTTTCCACCCTGGCACAATAAATCACTGTTTCCTGCCTGTTGACTCCAAATTTCTCTCCCATTTTCCATCCTGTGTACTTCTACTCAAGTCCCCACATGGTGCCCTATTATGGGCACGTAGAATCAAATGTCAACTCCCCACCTTGGCTATAAGGCTGTACATAGTATCAGTGCTCTGCCCCTTCTCTGCCTCAGCTCCTGCTGCATCCCTCACATATCTGATAACTCGCAGCACTGTCCACTTTGCTCCTCCTTGAGCAAGGCCACCTCCATCCCTAGACCATTTACTTTGCTGTTTTCCCAGCCTAGCTTTCTTTCCCCTCTGCTCTTTGCATTACTTCTTTCTTCTTGACATTTACAGCTCAGCTCAGCTACTCCCAGTTTTACTCCATCATGTGAACTATTTTGAAATAGGCAATCCCTGCTGTCATCTCCCTGTTCTATCTGGTCCATAGCACTTAACAGTTTGTTCATTTCTTCTACTTGCTCTGTCTCTTCCAACTCAAATATCAACCTGTACCTCAGTGTGTAAAATATGCCTAGCACAAGGACAAGTGAATAGATAAGTGATGGGGTGAGAGGATTGATGGATGGATGGTTTGACAGATGGGAGGATGAATGTGGAATTGGATGGGAAGATGATTGGATGGATGGATGGATGGATGCATGGATGGATGGATGGATGGATGGATGGATGGATGGGTGAAGTTGGTGGATGGGTGGTCGTATGTGTTAGTGGATGGGGAGAAGGAAGAAAGAATGGAGAGATTGATGAGAGTAGATGGAAAATGAGTGTGGGAAGATGGGTAGATGGATGGAGGAATGGGTGAATGCATGGACGTGTGGGTGGGCAGGTCAGTGGATAAAGAGATGGCAAAAAGGTTAGTAATGGATGGGTAGAGAGTAGACTGAATGGTTCATGAGAGGATAGGTGGGTGACTGAATGGTTGCTGAATTCCAGGGAGTGGAGTCACATAATTAGTGGGATTTGCCACTTTGTGGAACAGGAAAGGTTGTTCTGTTGTTGGAGGAATAGGCTAAGTATGTGGACAGCTTTGAGAAAAGGGTGGGGGGCTTAGCATGGAAGACTGAACCGAGGTTTGAAACCCATGCTTGAGAGTAGTGGTGAGCGTCAGGCAGAGTGGGGGTTCTGAGTCGTCTGGGTTCTTTGCTAAGGCACAGTGCATGTCACTCACCTCCTTCTCATTTTCACAGAGCCATTGTTACTGCCCTACTCTCTCCAGGAAGCTAAGGTGAGTCTTATGAATAGCACCATCTGCAATACCTTCTATGGGCAAACACCTGGAGAAGGCAGGAACTACTCTGTGCAGGAGGAGATGCTGTGTGTGGGGGACTTCTCAACAGGAAAGGCCATCTGCCAAGTAAGTAAGGTCGGGCTCTGCTGCTCTCTTGCCTGTTCTGCTGGCCTCAGTTTCCCCTGGGGTGCCTGTGTTGGCCTCAAGTGTCTTGGTAGAGACCCCAAACTTCCTGCTTCCTTCCTTCTACATATTTTCCGTGGGCTCCATTCCTCATCAGTCTTCCTTCAGACCAGCACCTTCCTCAGCCCATCCCAGCACAAAGCTGTCTGCTGTGAGGACCCTCAAACAGTATCCATTTTAGTTGCCTGTTTTAAACTTTGATGTGTAGCATACACACAGGATGAGTTATTTGTAAGTGCACAGCATGATGACTTTTGTGAGGTTGATGCAACCTGTTACCAGCCCTCCCCACAACTCTCCATTCCCTTCTTGTCCCTAACCAGCAGATTTCCTTTTAGTCTTTGGAATTGATTCTGAATTTTCTGCAGACAGGATTTACTGTTGGCTTTCTTCTGTATTTTAACATTATATTTGTACCCAGGGTTTTTACTGTAAGTTCATATCAGCTGTCTAATCATCAAAAAATAAAGGGTAAGCCACAATTGGGGGGGCTATTGGTCACCTGGTGTGTTGGAATACACCTGTAAGCCCAGTGGTTCAGGAGGTTGACTGCAAATTCATGCCAAGCCTCAGCAATTTAGTGAGACATTTTGCAACTTAGGGAGACTGTTTTCATATTAAAAATAAAAGAAAGTGTGGATGTGGAACAGTCGTGAAAAGCCCATGGATTCAGTCCCTGGTAATAAAAAATAATACTAATATCTGGTTGGTAGTATACAAAAATGCCAATGTCATAGAAAAGAAGGAATGAATGAGACTGAAGTAGGTTAATAAAACTTGGTATTTAAAGATAAGATGGGATCCTGGATTGGATCTTGGAATAGAATAGGGATATTTGGGGGCAGAGACTCACTGGTAGAGTGCTCACCTAGCGTGTGTGAGGAGCTGGCTTCAATCCTCAGCACCACATGAAAATAAAGAAAATAAACTTATTGTGTCCAACTACAACTAAGAAAAAATATTTTAAAAAAGAATAGGGATGTTTGTTCCTAGTGAAATCTGAATATTTATTTAATAATATTGTACCATCTCTACTTCCTTGGTTTAAGTATTTGTACCATGGTTATGTCAGATGTTAACACTAGAGGAAGCTAGGTGCAGGATATGTAGATCCTCTGTAGTATCCTGCAAATCTAGCCTAATCCTACATTATTTCAAAATGGAAAGATTTGAAAAGATTGAAAGAAACCCTTTACCAGAGAGTTCATTTAGATATCAAACAAGCAAATGAAAAAACCTCTCAATATTGTCAGGCACAGGAGAAATACAAACTCAAACACCAGTGAGATGCCTCTACACATTAATTAAATGGCTGAATTCAAATGACTGGCCACGTCAGTTGTTGACAAGGATGTGAAGCACCTGGAACCCTCAACATACCCGAATGGTAGCGTTGTAATCTGGTGCAAATATTTTGAAAACAATTTTGTAAAAAGCTATATACACTTCTACCATACAATCCAGACATAGTAATGTTAGGTATTTACCCAGCAGAAGTGAAAGTAAGACTTGTAGATGTCCAAGAAAGACATCTATATGACTACAAGACAGTTCACAGCAGGTTTCTTGGGTAATAGTTCAAAACTAAGAAAAAGCTAAAAGATCAGTAGCAGGCTAATGAACGAATAAACTAAACAATATCCCTACACTAGTGCACTACTCGGCAGTAAACAGGAATAAACTATGGTGCTCACAGCTACCCAGGTGTACTACTAAATATAGTATTTAGGGAGGGGCTATGGACTGATGGATTTGGAAACACGATCTCCACTGGGAGGATCATCTCCGGAGCTTCTTGCTGCTTCATTCTGGTGTCCCTCATTGGGGGCTTGAACTGATTGGCCTTCACTAGGGCCCTGCTTCACATAGTGGCAGCCCAGGGTGTCCAACATTGCCACCTGGTATTTCTGCCCCCACTCAGCCCCCATCCTAACTCCTCTCTCTCTTTCCTCAGGGTGATTCTGGGGGTCCTCTTGTCTGCTATGGCCCCAGTGCCTGGGTCCTGGTAGGACTGGCCAGCTGGGGCCTGGACTGCAGGCCTCCCATCTACCCCAGCGTCTTCACCAGGGTTGCCTACTTCATTGACTGGATCAGTAAAGTCAGGAAGCGGAGTTCTCTGCCAGACCCTCCGCCTGACCCTCCTCCCACAGACTTTCCATCCCAGCCTCTGAGAGCTTCCGGCTGCCCCGGGCCCTGGAACACGCTCATGTGCACACAGACCTGGCTCCTTGTGCCACTTATCTTCATGTTACAGCAGCAGGTCCCTGAGTGACTGTCAGGGCCCTACATATTTCCTCTGCCCAGGCCTCCGGCCTCTTGCTGCAGCTACTCTCACTCAAGACCACTGTTGATCTAAACAGCTCCTTTCCTCAGCTTCCCTGTCCATCATCTGCCACTCCCAAAGCCAAGTTCAGCAAACCAACCCAAATAAAAGACTCATCCTCCTGTTCCTCTGGCTGTGCTGCCCTCTGGGCTCCTTCTGTCCCTCAGTGCTCTCCTTTCCCTTCCACTTGGTCATCTGGCTTCCAGAAGGAAGAGGAAGGGGTCTTCTTAGGAATCTTCAGCCAAGGGGCCCTGGGGCAGAAAGCACTGCCATAGGGTGGACTGTGAGGAAGTTGGGAGCCAGGGGGCTTTCTAAGCAATAGTCATGGTCTCTCTGCTCTGGCTGACTGCTCCTACCCTGGGGAGCACCGGATTGTTCAGAGAAGGCCAGGCTTTACACCTGGTGTCCAAGTGTAAGGGAGGCAGTGCTTCCCCTCAGTAGATATGTGATCTGATGCAGATATATTGAAAACAATTTTGTAAAAAGCTATCTACACTTCTACCATACAACCCAGACTTAGTTTGAATCAGTGGACCTGAGGAATGATGACTGGTCCTGTCCTGTAGCCAGAGGTCTCTCAGATGTCGGTGGTGGGGGCTGGAATCTGGTCAAGAAGCAGAGAGAAGGCCCTGATGCCAGACTGAAAGCTCATCCTCATAAGGCAGCGATTTTCAGAGCTCTGTCCCCTTTTTGACACCTGGTGTGCTTTTCATCTACATCTACAGGATGCTTCAGGCATGTAGACACTGTCCACTTCCCCAGCCCAGTCACCCATGAACATGGTGCCTGTTGTCTAAGGCCCAGGGTACACCTACCCTTGTGTCCGCATGCCTCTTGGGGTTGGATCCCAGTGTCACCTTGTTGATGTAGCTGATCCTATACTAGGGGTCCAGTAAAAATAAGTTTTAAAGTAGTGTGGCTGTCTTTCCCAAAAATATGCTGGACACAGGTTTTGATGCAGCCAACAGGAACCCAGAGGCCTCACAATACCCACCCCCAATGTTCAGATCCCTTGTTGAAAGGGAGAGCTTTTATTTAGCAGATGGTCACATAAACTGGACACCATTTATGGGTTTCAGTGGTAAATGTTTCCTACCCTGATATTTCTCAATTTCCTGGACCCTTACGGACAGGAGAATGGATGAACTCTCATGAACATTAGCAATAGGACTTCCCTGTCTTTGACCTTCTGAAGGATCAACAATGGCCTTTCCAGTGTGAAGACACTGTAGGAGCTTTAAGTACAATCCTGGCCTTTGGCCAGAGCACCTCTACTAATGGATGATGGTATAACCACCATCTTTGATGGGTCTTGGAGCTCCATACTCTATGGAAGGTGGAAGACAAGAGCTTTCCATCTGGTAACAAAACAGGTGATCTCACCCAACATGACTGCTCAGAACTATGGTCTGCATATGAGTTATTTGCACAGCATGTGGTCCATGCTTCTTCTGCACAGGGTCAGGGGAGCTTGGGTGGTTCAGGGCTGAGTACCACCTTCGGTTGGTGCTATGGAAACCTCAGGCTGACTGGTGCTGGGGACCCGGGCAATGTCTTTCCTATTGCAGGGTCTGGGAGATTCTCTGATCCGTGGGCATTCTCGCACTCTAAACCAAGAGATCTCAACTCACACCTAGTCCTCATGACAGATCCACCGAATATCAGCTTCACCCAAGTGGTTTTTCCTTAGGTGAAGCAACTCAAGTACTCAGTGTCATTTATTTTCAATGGTGAGCTGAAGCATATAAGGTTCAGAAACTGCTTGAGATGTTATAGGAAGCATGTAGTGACAGAGGAGTAAGCCCAATGCCACTTTGAAAGAGTTTGAAGGCCTGTTTCTCCCCTCTTCTGTAGGCTGCCCTAACCCAGCCTCAATCACCCAGGAGAGACTTTTTATGACCCCTCCCAAATGTGAGCTCCAGATACTGCCTTCAGGAGAGGGAGTGACTGGCTGGGCCTGGAGCAGGGTTTCAAGCAGCCCTATGGGGAGAGCATTATCAGGAGGAAGGATTTGAAATTTTTGGTTAGGGCCTCCCTACCCTCACAGGTGGTGCAAGGACACAGGCTACTGCTCATTGGAAGATCAACTGTAGAAGAGCTGTAGAGGGCAAGAAGTGAGCCAAGGTCGTTGGAGATGCTGCTTCCAGCCTGGAACAGAAGGAGCTTGGAAGTCCTCACTCCCACTCTCAAAACAGGAAGGCTGACAAACTGAGCATCCACACCTCTTCTTAGGTCCTTCAGATAATTGAGGTCCCCAGGCAAACGGTGACTCTCACATTTGCAGAGACATTCTTATCTGGAGACTCAAGGCGTACCTGAAGGGAAGCCAGGGCGCACACACCTGGCACCGGCACCAGTGCTGGGTGAGGAAACCTAAACTGCAGTGGAGCAGTTGCTGGAGACTTGAACTCCAGAGAGGCCATGGGAGCACTGGGGCCCCTCACTCCCTTGGGTGCTACCTCCAGGAGCCTTGTCAGGTTCTCAGGCTTTAGACCAGAGGATCAAACAGTACCCCTGTTTGTGGCAATGGCATGGGGAAAATAACCATTCTGAACTATTACCAGAGTATTAGTTCTACTCTATAAAAGCTGCTACAGGAGAAAGTGTCATGCCAGAGCTGATCTTTATGACTTTATCTGCATTTAAGTGACTTGGAGTGGCAAACATCAACCTCCTGCTCCCTCTTTCATTCCTGCCCTATCATGGTTGGGAGTGCATGAAGGCTCCCTGTGAGACTGTGAGGTCTAATCCTAAGACTAGGGAGTGCTTCCTGTCCCATATGCTCACTTCAGCACCACCTCAGTAGGGCTTCTGTATAATGAGAGAGGAAGGAACTGTCTCAGCCCATAATCAGTAAGGATCCACTGGGCAACTAACAGGCAAGAGCGGAGACGAAAGTAAGGACAGCAGAGGAAATACAGTCTGTCACCCCCATGGCCATGTCAAACAGTAAACAGCCTAAAATACTCACCAGATAAGCACGAAACATCGCACTGCACATTGATGAACCTTTCACCCAGCAGATCATATGTGACTTTGTACAGAAAATTTCAAGGTATACATGAAGAAGAAGAAGAAAAAAGAAGAGGATGAGGAAGGAGAAGAAGAAACAGAATCAGAGAACATTTCTTCAAGGAAAACCAAACATCAAAACCAGGCTTAGATTTAGTGGGCATTTTGAAAAATTCAGATCAAGAATCTGAAATAATTATGAATACATTGTGGGCGATGTCAACAGGCAGATGGACACTCCAAGAAAGAGTCAAAAGGAAATTCTAGAAATCAAAAGATATTATAACATAAATAATACCTTTAAATATTTAATCAATAACCTGGTGCAATGGCTAATTTTAATGATCACTTTATTAGAGTAAGAGATGCTTAAGATTAAGAGGCTTCTGGGTTTGGCAATGAGAATGTGTCTAAGTACAATTAATATACACTAATAAGTATAATAATATACAAACTGGACGAGCTTGGAATTAATTTTTTTATTTGGAAAAATAAAAGATTTGTGAATGGTAATGAAGCACATGAAAATATGTTCCGCATCATCAGGCATTAGGGAAATGCAAATTAAAACTAAAATGGGAGACCGCTTAATTTGAGTTGAATGGCTGATAAAAGAGATGATATCCAAACTTAGCAAGGATGTAGAAAAAGTGAAACCCATTCACATTTCAGCAGGAATGTAAAATTAGAGACCTTTTAGAAATCAGTTTGGAAATTTATAAAATATTAAACAAAAACTTACCACATGACCCAGCAGTTTCAATTCTCAGAATTTACCCAAGAAAAACCAAACTGCATGTCCAAAAAGAAAGTAAGTAAACTAAAGAATTAAAATAAAATAGTTAAAACAAATGTGTCTCCACAAATACTTTCACAGGAATATTCATAGCAACATTGTACATAATATCTCCAAACTGCAAACAACCAAATGCTTGTCAACTGGTAAACAAATATCATAGTGATACAACCATGGGATGGAATAAAAAGAAGCATAATACAGGCACCTGCCTAGAACTTCAAATAGGTTATGTTAAGTGAAGGAAGCTGGATGCAGAAGACAACAAGTTCTGTGGTTTTATTTATCTGGAATGCCTAGGAAATGCTCATAGGAAAAAAAAAAGGACTTAAAATTATTGACATTTTTCTAGGAGTGGAGGCAAGAGTGAAGATAGCAAGTTAGGTGATTATTGCCCAAATCCATGAATTTACCAAAAATCATTGAATTGTCTACTTGTAATGAGTGAGATTTATAGTATATAAATAATATTTCAATAACACTGTTTTGAGGGGAAAAATAAAAATGGTATGATAATGGTGAAGGCACCTAATGTGGAGTTGGGTTGCCAGTGCAAATCACCTTGGAGACCTGACAACACCTACAACTTGGGCACCTGCCCAAGTGCATCCTGGCTGCATGGAGAGCCTTAACAGCAAGGGCTTTGGGGATGACAGCACTGAGTTACGAATGAAGACTGCCGTGCTGGAAAAAATAAGCCATTTTGTAGGAAGGGGCATGAGTACAATTTAAGTCTCTGTATAGTTTGGTGGAAGGAGTGGTTTGTCCAGAAGATCAAGAGTTTAATCGTGTTTCAGGAACAGGTAGTTTGTCCCACTTGGGTCAGCATGGTGGGGTGGGGTGCAGCCCAGATAAAGGTTGAGCTGTGGTTCCCAGTGGTATGTGATTAACAATGGCTTCTTGCTTCATTCCAAGTGCCCAGAACCAATTCTGCTCCATTTGATATTTTTTCCTGACAGTGGCAAATAAAATAAGTTCCCTATAGTCCTGAAGTGTATGGTCAGACATGAAGCAAAAGCATAAGAAATAAATGCAAAAATGACACCTTCCTTGAAAACTCTGCTCACTGGCTGCAGGTCTTCTTGTACCCGGGTATTCCCATTGGCCCCTCACAGTATGTGTGAAGGGCTGGGGGTGTGGGGAGAGAAACTTCAGGGTTCAGGGACGACAGCAGTAGCAGCAGCAGCCAGAGGCAGGGTCTGGCTCAGCTCAGGTCCCCACAGCCCCTGACCATCCAGAGTGCAGAGTGGAGCGTGTGACCTGTCCCTGACCTGGGACTGACCCAACTATAGACAGTCCCTAATATAACCCAAGTCACACCCCTTCTGTCCCCTCTAAGCCCTGATGGGTGCATTCACTGGAGACCAAACAGCCTGGAGGTCCTGACTCCATCCCAAGACAGACCCCCACTGACACAGTGTGTGACACAGCCTGACCTCAGCCTGACCTATATTGAGCATGGCTGGCACAAATCCAATCAAGTTCTCCTACGAATCAATGAGGAAAAAAAATGTAAAAAGGAAGCTACGCACCACATGGCTTGCCAATCATTGGAATGGGGAGGTTGGCAAAGAACAATGATTTTACCACAAGGTGGCCAAGGTTTAGTGCTATTTATGGAACAAAGAACTGGGGAGAGTTCAGGCATGCACGAAAGTGACTGGAGGTGAAATGGGTCATATCTGTCATTAGTAATCAACTTCATTGTTCTTTAGAGGACATGGGTTCCCAAAGTGGTGGCGTGGGTGTGATCCAGTTGTGGGGTTGTCAGCCCCAAGACATCTAAAGGTCACCATCAGACACCAGTAGAGGCCCAAGGGAAGTCAGTGGTTTCAACAGAAGCAGGTGTTACAGCCCTAAAAATTAACCTAGGAAAACATGATCATCCTAAACCCCCACTTCAGAGGTGTTATCTCCACTAATGGGAAATGACAGAAACTGTAAGTATCAGAGCCTAATGGAAAGAAGTTCGGTCATGAGGGTGGGGTGCTCTTGATGTGCAGAGGACCATGTCCTCCAATTTGTTTCCTTGTAGCCATGAGGTGAAGAGGAATTCTCACTACGGCTCCTGCCATAGTGTAGTGCTCTCCCGCTGGACTGAAGCAATGTGTCCAAGTTACCATGTAACAAAGAAACAAACCACGAAACCATGACCCAAAGTTAAATTTCCTCTTTTGAACTTGATTTTCTCAGGTATTTTGTCACAGTGACCAAAAGCTAACTCATCTATCAGTTGTCTCTTCCCATGTCTCCTTCTCCCCCATCCCCAGGCCTAAACCACCCTACTACTGCCCACGCCCTAAGGGTTTCTATTCCACTTGGTGGTAAGTGCTCACAATGAATTTCTTTTTAAAAAATATTTTTATTTTTAGTTGTAGTTGGACACAATACCTTTATTTGACTTATTTATTCTTATGTGGTGCTGAGGATGGAACCCAGGGCCTTGCACCTGCTAGGCGAGCTCTCTACTGCTGAGCCCCAGCCCCAGCCCACATGAATTTCTCATGCAAAAAAAATGTAGCTTTCTTTTGCTCTGAAGAGAACTGAAAGACATCATGGCTTTCTTTACACAGCTCTCTAACCAGGAGGGCTCCTACCCACTCCACAGACTAATTCCTCTTGGACAGCAGTCCCTACAGCCCCTTATAACTGCCCCCTATATTAGAGCATCTCTCTAGACCCCTTCCCTCAGTTCAGCCCTCTTTGCCTATGTCTATGAATTTATTGCTGATATGGAGGCAAAGTCTACGAAAGTCTACTGAAAACCTTAGAATTCTAATATTTGATGAGTGATGTGTGTCATGAGAAGGTCTTCCTAAAGATTTTTATAATGAGCTAAAGTATAAATTTTAAGATGTTAGCAGACCACGGCTCAGATGTTGGCTGGCATGGCACAGGCTGGCCAAGGTCCCGGGAAACAGGAGACTCTGACCAAGCCTACCCAGTGCAGAGACACCAGGAGGAGCTTCTTCAACTGAGTTTCAATGAAGGTGCAGCTAACCAAGGGCATGCATCCAAAAGGGGCCAGTCCCTGTGGTCACGGTCAGAAAGCAGAGCACATCAGTAATAGGGGGAGTGGGTCTTGCTGGTGGTGTCAGTTGACATTTCCCTAGGGCGCTGTGACTTCTTCCCCTAGAAGCCAGACCTTGTCCTCTTATCAGGCCACCTACCCAGGAAGACCATGGCCATGCTGGGGTTTTGTCCATCCTCACTGACCAGCATCATTCAGGGGAGGAGAAAAAAGCTGTCTAAACACATACTGTTTCCAGAATTACATCTAGAAACCTGATTAATGGCACAGGGGCCTGAAGCCTCCAAAGCAGTTCTCCATCCAAATGAGACAGGAGGGCTCAAAGTTGTCAAGAAATACTTGAGAAAACATTGTGTCCCTGTCTGTGAAACCCATGGAACCTGTGTCCTATGAAGAACCATGGTGTTTGATTACACACGACAGACCACAAACTACATCACATCTGATCCCTTTTGTGCATGTCAGAACTCACTCCAGCTCTTATCAGGAGCACTAAACTTTAGCCTCCTTGTAATTAAACCATTCTCCTTTGCAAACTTCCCGGTTTTGTAAATGTGCAATCCATGTTGTGTAGCCTCAGTTTCTTTTTCTCATTGGTTTGTAGGAGAACTTGGTTACATTTGGGACGGCCACAAGGAACACAGGTCAGGCTGTGGTCAGGGCAGGGATGACACTAGGGAGGGTCAGAGCTATGTCAGTGGTGGTTCTGCCTTGGGATGCAGTCAGAGCCTCCAGGCTGCTGGGTCCCCAGGGAGTTCATGGTCAGGACTGTAGAGGGGGTGGGAGGGTGGGAGGAAGGCCATGATCTCTCCTCAAGCCACCTACACAGGAAGACCATGGCCATGCTGGGGATCAGTCCAAGCACACTGTCCATGATCATTCAGGAGAGGAGAAAGAAGCTGTCTAAGAAAAAAGACAAAACCACTGTTTCCAGGCTTATTGCCAGAAACCTGGTTAATGGCACAGGGGACTGAAGGCTCCAAAGTGACTCTCCTTCCAAAGGACACAGGAGGGACCAACGATCTCAAGAGGCATGTTATAGAAAAGCATGCCCCTGTCTGTGATGGCCATGGCTGCCACAAAAGCCTCATGGTCACTCAGAGCCTTTTGCATCCATATCAGGTCCTGCCCAGATGACTCCGCCCTTTGGGGGCCCTTAAGTGGTCCCAAGCCTGGAGAGCAAGGAGTCCTTCCCCTAACCATGCTTAGGCAGAAATACTGGGGGTATCTGCTAGGACACTGCATGCTTGAGCCCATCTATTGAATTCAAATAAATTTGTTTCCCCATCTCCTTATGCCAACAGTGGCTGTGCATCCCTTCATGATCTGTACCTCTTCCCATTCTGCTGCAGCATGAGTCCTAATGAAGGCTCTTAGGGATGGGTAGAGTTTGTAGATTCAGACTCTCATCTCAACTGGAGCAGGACGAGTTGGTCGCACTGAAAACTGGCAAACTGTGCAGGTCAACCTTAAGGTGGCCAGCACAGAGAGTGACCCAGAGCAGTGGCAAGCTACAGGAGATGCTAGGTCTGTCAGATGAGTTCCAGGGCATTTTAGGAAGTGGCTGGCTGCTGCCCCCAGGAAAGCAACAGGAGAACTGCTGCCACTAGGAGCTGGGGATTGATGACATTCAGTGTCAGGGGACTAACACTACGGTCTGAGAGCCACATGTCAGTCCTCAGATCCCAGAGCTACACCACCAAGGAAGATGTGCTTTGCCTCTTTGTGATTCCTCTTCATGTCTGGCCCTCTGATAATTGGTAAGAGAGATGTTTAAGGGACACAGATCATGAAGGGATGCCCAGAGAAGATTCCCTAAACCAAGAGAGGCCTTTTCAATGGTGCGATGATTAGGGTTTTGTCCTAGGATAAGAGGAAGAACCAGTCTAAATCTGCAAACAAGACCCAGTGGATGGACGCTTGTGCTCCCTTGGTCCTGGCAACCTGAGTTATCTCTTCTCAGTTCTCACTGCATGGACGTGCACAGACCACATGGCAGAAGGCAGCAGCTGCAGAAGATGTTTCCTACCAAACTGCCTTTATTATAACTGACAGTCCACCAGGGTACAGCTTCCCACCAAGGCTTGAACATTGTGACCCTCCCCTCTAGTACCCTCCCTTCTGCCCCCCACCTGCCCTCTTACTACATTCCCTGTACCCTCCCACCCCCTTCACTTTCCTGAGAACCCGCAGGAACTGCCCTGTGTGGGGAAGAAGGTCTTCACAAGCTGAAGACCTTTGGCCCTTCTGGTGTAGAATGAAGCAAAGGTGAGATCTTGCCTGAGGGGCAGCCACCCCAGAGGCCAGCGGCCAACACTGCTGTCCTCAGGGCCTCTTCTTCTGGTTGCCAGATGACACACACTTTCTCTTCTGAGGCCGAGAGGTTCCACCTAGCTCCAGGTCCACACCTTGCCCTCCGATGACCTGGAGGGGAGGCCCAGTGCAGGGTATCTTTTGCACATTGCATGAGCGTCCAGTGAGAGCGCTCTTCATGGTCCTGGCACCTGGAGGAGGGTGGGAGCTGAGGCGTCCCCTCTTGGGGGGTGGGGCCTGGAGTGCTTGGTCTCCTGAGCACAGGGTTTCTATTGGAGGGGCCTGGCTCTGGGACAGTCCCCAGGGCAGCAGGCGGTGCTGGGAGATAAGGAGGAAATCCAGGCTTTGGAGCTCATCGTCCACACTGCAGCCATTGGCTGTCTTATGTGGCCCCCCAGCAGAAGTGGCTTTTCTGGGACCCACTACGCCTTTGTTCCCCAGGTTTAAGGAGGAGGATCTGCAATTATGGGGAGGATGGTTGGAGTGGATGGTCCCCAACGAGGATGACCCACGACGGCCTTGGAGGACAGCAGTGTCCTTCGATCCCAGCAACTCTGGCTCCATGGCCCTGCGCCTCTTCGTGACCTGGGAAGCCACCTCTGTGGACCAGTCCTCCATGCTGGCCCCTTGATCAGTGTGATGCTTCCGCTTCTCTGCACCTTGGTTGGCAGGTGCCTGGGAAGCTCTTGAGTCCTGTTGGGACATACCATGACCTTGAGGCCCCTGCAGAGCTGCTTCTTCACAAGCTGAAGGAGAATATGGGCACTGGCCAACTCTTCTACATGCATGACATGGGCCACAGGGACTGGGACAATCATTTCTATGGGAGGTGGGAAGTGAAGGGACAGACTGAGTCTCTGCTGGCCACCCTCCTGGGCTTTCTTCTTGATGCCCTGAACCCATCCATGAATCTTCTGTCTCCTTCCTTTCCCTTCTACATCCTGTGTCCTGTGAAGTCACTCAAGGAAACATGGATCATAGGTAGGATAGGGACAGATGACGTCCTGTGGGCCACATGACTAGGGTCCTGTGCCTTCCTCATCTACGTGCTATCCCTTGATCCTCTGTCCACCTGTGGCCACTCCCTTTCTTGTCTATTTGTGTCCCTTTGTCTCCTAGCTGGCCAGTATTGCTCTCTGCCTTATCCACGTGGTGTCTTTCTCCACCTCCCCTAAACCTGGTTTGTCTACCTCCATAGTTCTCTGTGGTGCCTCTTTCTCTTCTCTATCTTTTCTTTCTCCCCAACCCCTGGTGTTCCTGCCATTGTTTGTGAGGAGTATAACCCGTGTACCTCCTACCTGGTCTACTGGGGGACCCTACTTCCCTCTCTACCTGGGAAGGCGTGAGTTCTTCCTCCTGGTCCAGCTCTTTTGTTAGCGACAAGATATCTATACATGGTTCAGAGGAAAGTATTTCTTCCAGGAAGCGGGAGTGAATTATGTTCTCTGCCTGGGATGAGAAGGAAGAGAGTGTGAGTGACCTTGGGAGTAAATAGCCCCAAGTCAGGAAGACTTCTAGTAGAAACAGGAAGCAATGATGATCCCATTCTCATTACACCATGGGGCTATTATAGCCCAACGACCTGCTACAAACATTTAGAAGAGGGCACGCATGTGTGTGTGTGTGTGTGTGCATGCACACCCCACACATACACACACACATACACATACACACACCAACTCTGCTGAGAATCTGTGCTAGATGATCAATTCCATGAGTTTTGCAACCTTGACTACACCAAGATTGTAGGCGCAGCCCACCTTGTTGATAAAGTCCTTATCGACGTAGCTCAGGAGACTTGAGTCTGGGTATAAATCCTCTATTGCCTGATGCTCCAGTCCTTCCTCTCCCAAGATATCAGCAAGCTCTTCTGTGGACAAGTGGGAGGGCTCCCATGTGGGAAAGGTGGTAGGCCCAAATAGCTCATCCATGATGTCCATGTACTCTTGGATGGCTTCAGGTGGGATCTCCTCAGGCGCCTTGGTCTCAGGCCCTTTGGTCTTGGCCACCTTGTTCTTGCGCGCCTTGGTCTTGCGTGCCTTTGTCTCAGGCACCTTGGTCTCTGGTGCCTTTGGTTTGGCTGTTAATGAGCAGGCGGGCTGTATTTTGGGGTTGGTCTCTCTGGAGGTGCACCCTAGGACAGGGAAGACCAGAGTGGTGCATGAATGAGGGATCCGTGTTCATCCCAAACCCTGGGTAGTAGGCAAGGCTCAGTGGACCTAACCTGGCATGCCATGCATGAGGCAACCTGACCTAGGACCTGAGGGATATAACAGTGCACCAGATGCGCCATCTAGGAGAGTCTAGCGGGAGGACATTTAGAGAGACTGAAATTCCATGTTCTCTACCCTCCAGGACCCAAGTCCTGTGCAGATGATATGTGTGTTCTTTGGACAGACAAGGAGACAAAGGAGCTGTGTACTTGTAAGGGTGAATACGCAGTTTAGACTGGGTGGCAGGTACCTCAGGGGCTGGGGGCTGTTCTGCTTCAAGACCAAATCCCCCACACTGAGGAAAAGGTCTTATTTGAGACCACAACTTGCCTTAGCCCTTGTCACCATTCAGAGACTGTCGTGGGCTCCTGTGGGAAAGAGGAAACCCTACCTGGGCGTTGGAAAGCCTCCAGGACTGGCGGCTTTGAAAGTTGCAGCATTGGAGGTACAGGAGGAGGTCGGCACTGGAAAACCCCTGTCAACTGCATCCTTGGATCCTCCATCTCCTCCGCAGCCTCAAACTCCATGAACCTTGGTGGGCAAGGGAGGCACAGGCTGAGCTGAGAAGCAGGTCAGCCATAGCAGGCAGGTGCTAGCCCCATACCAGGGAGGAGCTGGGGGCAGAGATATGGATCTGTGTCCTGAAGTGGGCCAGGCCAGCCCAGGAGGGAGCTGCTACATAGGAGGAATGGCCGTTCTGAGGGAACACCACATCAGCCAGCACCTGAAGGGAATGAGCTCTGAGTGACGCGGCATAGCCCCTAGGTGACCCTTGTTTCCCCTGTCCCTGCCAGGAACCACATGGATCAGGCAAGTTCCAGAAACTGGTCAGGGAAATGATGTATATGAGGGTCCTGGCCCAATTAAGGGATGCTGAGGCTGGGACCTTGAGCCTTGGAAGGATCACCTGGGAAAGAAAGGCACAGGAGGGGTCATGTGGAGGTGGAAGCTAAACTGAGAACATTGGGTTGCTTCCTTGGAGGGCTGGTTCTTTTTCTTCCTTTCACTTGTTGGAATGTCTGGGATTTCATAGAGCAAAGGCAGTAAAGATGGCAGACCTGTCCTAGGGCATCTGAGGTTCTGGATGCCCCTGACCGTGCACTCTTCACTGCCACCCCCTTCTGGCACATTGGCTTGAACGCGTACCACTTTCATGAGCTCCAGTAGTCCCCACTCTAAAGAGGTGCCAGTTCCCGGGCAGGTGGTGTGTGTGAGGCTAGTGGAACTCTTTACCTCTGCCCAGACAACAAAGGAGAAGGAGTCAGTGTGGCTGGACTGGTTTCTCCTCCCCATTGGGACCCTGAACCTCAAGACACAGTTGGAATCACAAACATTGAGGCTGGAGATTCTGGGATTGTTGTCGAGAGGATGTCCAGCGCTTCAGCTAGAAGGAGCTGCAATTTGGAGAGCTAGACGCCTCAGAGCCAACACATAGGTAGGTGACATGCCCTACCCACCCTGCTGTGCAAACCCTGGATTCCCACCTAGATTCTGGGCCCCGGAAGCTAGCTCACTTTTGTGAGGTCTCATAGAAGACCATCCGTTCAAAGTTGCTGGTGCGCTGCCATTCCTTCCAACCCTTCCGCAGGCCCTCTTCCATGGTCATGGTGGGCTCCCGTCGGGACAGAGACCGAAGCACTGGGCTGGAATTCATCAGGATCAGTGTCCACAAGGTCACCCTCCTTCATCGGCAGACCAACATACCTTCCTAACTTTATTACTACTTCCCAGTCATGTGCACCTCAAAGTATTGACATTGGACTCCAGGACACTCATGCCAACCTGAACACCAAGGGCTGCATTGACCAGCATGATTGTGCTTGGATTCCTCTATGATGTGCTGTACTAGGTGCTGAATGTGGTTATCCTCCCACATTCACCTGGTGAAGCCCTAACCCCAGTGTGATGGTATCTGGAGCCTGGCTTTAGTGCTCAGAGGGTGAGATGAGACCCTGAGGGTGGTGCTTCATGGGGGCATTGGTGTTCTTCCTGGAGAAGGAGGAGACACTGAAGAGATGTCAGTCATGTGAGGACACAGGTGAGCCACCTGTCTTCCCAGCAAGGAGAAGAGCGCGTTCATGGGACTTTAGGTCACGTGCCCGCTACCTGGGAATCCTGACTCCAGGACTGTGAGAAAGGAATGCCTGCCTGTGTGTGTGTCCACGTGTTCCACAGCATCCTGTATGGTGGCCCAGGCTGACTAAGACCGTGCACAGAATGGCCTGGGAGCACAGTTACAAACTGGGGAAAGATGAACATGCCCATGCAGTGTCCAAAGACAGCATCCCCTTGAGTGTGACATCACCAGCGGGTCCCAATCAGGAGTTCATGACAATGTGTGTGGGTATCCTTAGAGTTCTGTCTAGGGGCCAGCACCCCTAAGCTCACTTGTGGTTGGGATGTGCTCTGTGCCAGGAACAATCAGGTCTATGGTGGAAGGTGAAATGACTGGGGGAGGGAGCATTATGTGGAGTCAGACAGCCAACTCCAGTTCCTGGCCCACATTACCCCAGGAACCTCCTCTGACCTTGAGTCCTCCTGTGATGGTGATGATCATTGGAAACAAAGATTTCCTGCCCTCACAGGCCTGTGATGGGCACCTGACATAAGGCACATTTCATTCCCTGGTGTGAGGGGATACATCTGGGACTGTAAGGGTCTCAGCTTGTCCCCTCACCCTCAGGACCTCTCTTCCAGTTCCCCTACATCCCAGCCTCCTCTCTCCAACCCACGCTCTTCCTCCTCACAGAGCTCAAGGGGTTGCCTGAGGAGAACACTCACATGAGGAAGCAGGAAAATGCTTCCACATCAGGAGTCTGAGGAAGGTGCCTGCGGACCAGGGTCTTGAAGCGCTGCCAGCGCCGGAAGTTCTCATAGACGCTGGAATGTCCACCAGAGTCCTCTGGTGGCACCTCCGCAGCCGGGAACATGGGTGGTGCACCTGCCCCATACACTGTACCTGGCCACTGGCGCGCATTCATTGGGAACATGATGGGGGCCAGCTGGGCAAATGGCCGAGGTGCTGGAGGGCGCAGGCCCAGGTGCCAGTGGATCCCATAGTTCTGGATCCCCCCACTTGCTGAGGCAGGCACAGTGGTCCTTACACCAGAAGGTGCCACGAGGAATGGAGCAGGATGCTCCACACCCCCACAGGAGACCCCTGGGGCCCCCCAGTTGAGGGGTGCCTGAGTGTGGGCAATGTTCTGAATATGAGGGGGCCCTGCTGGCCTCAGTTGTGGCCCACATTGTCCAAGGGTGGACAGCCCTGGCACATAGAGTTGTCCAGGGTAAGCGGACAGCACCAGAGGGTTAGCCTGGGAGATGGGTGCAGTCACCCGTGGTGCCAGAGGCGGCTCCCAGAACGGCTGGTGTGTTGGCACAGGGGCAGCTGGAAGAAAGGGCAGGCCCCTGAACGCAGACATGTGGGCACCAGGATTGAAGTTCATGCCTGGTCTCTGGAATGCAGATGCTGTGGAGGCAAAGAAAGGGGAGAATGGAGGAGGGGGAATGGCAGCAGGATTCAGGCCCCCAGTTTCTTACTCAGTGGGAATCTGAGGACAAATGCTCACAGCTCAGGGCCCTGTTGGCAGGGATATTGTGCAGTTTGCAATTGTCCCTGAGTGAATTTCATGCTGTGTTCCCTTTGTCATAGTTCTACCCTGAGAAAACTGGTTCCCAGTATACCAGGGCTCCCTGAAGGCTGTCAGTGGACTGTGGCACCTCAGCTTTCCCTGCCTCTGAGAGGTCCCTTGTGCATCCTTGGCAGACAATCCATTGGCCTCCTAGGTGACTCCCTAGAAATGGATCAATGTGACTCTGCTCAGTGGCACCATGCCCCTCCCATGCTCGCCAACAGGAAAGGGATCTTCTCGAGGGCAGATGCAGGTACTCCAGGGTCGTTTGTGAAGGTGACGGGTTCTAAAGATTATTGCCCCACCACCTCCTCAGCCTTCCATTTGCTAATACTCCTTGTGTACCCCTCCACTTCTTTCCTAGGCTTCCACAAACAAACAAGAAACACCTGATTAAGATCTCTGCCTAGCTAGAGGCTGAGGAATCCTGAAGTTCACCCCGCCCAGCATGTGGGTGCCTCTCCCAGCACTTCCCACAGCAAACACTGTGGGGGGACAGATTCTGGCCAGCTGTGTCCCCAGTGTTCACTGGTTCCTGCTAGGACACAGGGAAGAGGTCTATGTGATAGACACTGAGCTCCCCAAATCCTCTCCTGGAATGACCAGCAACAGCTTCTGAGGATCATGGGAGGTGGTGGGATTATGAGCAGTGCGGCTCTTCAGAGATTTTCACGGCCACTGTCATGTTTTTATTGGGCCTGGGAATTGGAGTCATTCTGAGGTCCTTTTCCTTTGAGCTCCCAATAAATGGAAGGAAAGTGTCACAGAGGATCAGGCCTGTGCCAGCTGCTACCTGTGGCAAGGTTGTTTGGAGCACATCCCTGTCCACCAGGACGTTCTGCAGAGTGTAGTCAAGGGATGGGAGGTGCACCACACTTCAACACTTGCACATATTAATCAGGACACCTGCCTAAGTTCCAATGACAATACGTGTGGGGACCCTTCCTAACTGTGTGCCACTCTCCTTCCTGTCTTCATGAGAACCCAGTCATCTTCAAACCTGATCCTGGAAAATGAACACCCCACATGTGCTCCCTTTTCATGGAGTACCAACCAAACCAGGAAGATAAGCAAAGTCTTCCTGTTGATTTCAAAACAAGGAGCTGAGCCTACACTCAGAGATAACCATTCAGAAGACCCCCCAGAGGCCCAAATCTATGTTGGTTGAGGTTTCCTGGGTGCCCTGCCCTTCAAGAATCAAGGACACCAACTGTCTGAATGGAAGGAGAAGTTTTCCTGGGCAGGAAGTTGGCAAGGTGCCCTGGGCTGTGGCAGTTGGAGAAACCTGCAGCCTCACCCACAGAGAGTATATCACACTGCGACTGTGGTCATTTATGAGACCCACTGGGCAGTTTTCTAGCTATGAACACTCCTCACCACTGCCCAGTTATGATCTGAGACTCTCGGTCAATCCCCTCAGAATGACATCCCAGGCAGCTTCCCTGTGTCTTAGGAATGGGCACAGGGCTCAGCATCTTGACTCCTGGGAGCCCTAACTGACCACCACTGTGACACCATCTGGGACTGCCTAAAAAGCCATGCAGTGACCTGTGTCCATTGTATAAGGAATCAAGCCCTTGGCCTCTCTCCCTTCTGCTGACCCAATGTATTTCCCCTGAGTAGCCTGGACCTGGGTCTTAGGAGCCCGCCTCCCCATGAGCAGTATCAGTCTTCCTGGGGCTTCCTGGGCCATGTCAAGTGCATCCTCTAAGGCTCTTTCCTTCCCTTACTTCTGCTCAGTGAGTTGACCTCAGGGGAAGTACTCCATTCTAACTCCCAAGGGTTTGGGAGGTGACTGCTCCTCAGATAACAAGCCCCTGACCCTCCAGGCTCACCTCCTTCCAAAGGTCAGGACACTGGACACAGTGTCTCACAGTCTCCACAGTGGGAAAAGTCAGTACAGGATCCAGAGAGTGACCTGTCTGTAACAGATTCTCAGGGTCCAACTGAGCCAAGCTGGGCAAAGTTTAAATGTAAACCCCAGTGGAATGTTGGACCCAGACATTCTGCAGGGGGAGGGGCCAAGGGCAGCTGGCCTGGCGGGGGCTGGGCAGACATTCCATCAAGAGCTCTGACAGGTATAGAAGAACCTCCAGTTGCCTTTAGGCAATTCAATGGTGACACAAGTGGTGTGTGCCTCTGGGTCATTTTGAAGTAGTTTCTCAAATGCACAGCAGAGTGGTGAGAGCTATGGCTCTCATGAGCCACACAGTCATGGGTCTGAACGGCCCCTACTCTAAACTGAAGGGTATGGATTGCATTTTATGTATAAAGTGTTTTTTTTTAAATCCCATTCCCAGTCTGTAAAACAGACTCTTGGGTGTTTCAGAAATATTCAACACCTTATTAGAAGTCTTTTCAATGAATGGGGGAGGAGGCAATCCATGATATTCAGGCACTAAGAACAAGCTTCTTTCACTTTTTCTGTAGTTATTCCCCACATCGATGTCATTGATGAAGTAGCTCGTGGAGCTTTTCTTTTAAAGTAGTGATATAAATTATGCAGTGTAGAAAAACTGTCTTTTTATTCCACAGTTGTTTTAGTTGTTTCATATAATGACTGATGGAGTTCAGATTCTCAAAGCAAGCTTTATTTGCTAGACCAAGGTCGAATTCAGGGGCCTTGCATACTCTTGGTCAGTGCTTTGCCACTGAGCTTCAGTGTTACCCCATCAGTCTTGCACTGCTTCAAACTGCTCATATAATACCACTGGACAAATGCAATTTGTGCAAAGTGGCCATGGGAAGGAGCATTGAAATCCTTTTGTCCTACCATCTGACCTTTATTCTTGTAAAGTCCTGAACTCATATTGATTGCCGAGGGAAAAAAAAATAAAAACACTGTGAACATGGATGTCCTTGTCATCAGGAACATTGGCAGAATGGCTGAAGGCCCTGTCCGCCTACTGTAAAGGTTTTCCGTCCTAGGACCTTGGCAGCATCACACGTGACATGTCTTCCACATTATCCTTTGGAAAGAAATGATACGAATTACCTAAATTTCCAGAAAGAGTATCAAAGGATTGTTTTTGTTTGTTGTTTTGGGATAAAGCATTTCAGGGTCAATGGGATCCAAGTATACATTTGAAACCTTCAGGCTAAAAATATGCCATGGCGTAGAAAAGGAAGAGGATACATTTGGTGTGTACCCAAATTGGTCGACATTGCCAAATCTTCATCAAACATAGGAGTAAAACTGTCAAAGAGAACATGTGGGCATCTGTATATACTGGGAGGGCTGTCCGTATGCAATAATGTGCTCAGTAGGCAAAATCAAGGAATGGGGTTTTCAGAGTGTTACCCAGACCTATAATTCTTTAATGGAACCTGCAGCTGGACTAGGAGGAAAGCACACACTGATGTCTGGACGAGTGAACAGGAACCAAAGGGAGTTAGTGGGAAGGGGGTGAAAACACTGGGCCCAAATGGGGAGCCAGTGCTTCAGGGTAGAGAGCTCCCAAGGGCTGCACAGGGCGGTGTCTAAGTCATAGCAGTGAAAATCACTTCGTCATTAAAGACGCTCAGGCTGAAAGAAGGGCCAGCCCAGAGGCTCTGGAGGAGGAGCCGCTTTGCTGGAGACACCTGGCAGGCTTCCCGACCCACCTCATCCTCCTGCAGGGCGCCCCCAGGTCCCTCCTGCACCCCTCGCGCATGCGCACGTACTTGGCTGGAAGCGCATGCTCTCTGGTCGCCCTCCAACTGCTCCAGCGTCCGTTGGGGCTGCAGCGGGGCAAGGCGCAGGCGCGAGCGCGGTTGGCGGGCTCCCAACGGCCGGCAGGGCTCCCGAGGCGGCGTCCAGACTCAGTCCCAGAGGCCCGAGGTACCGGACCCGCGAGCCTCTCCCGTCCCCAAGGTGTCCCTTCCTGGTCCTCTGGCCCCTGTGCCTCGCCGGGCAGCGCCGTCCTGGCCTCCCCTGGACGTGGGCCGCCCGCACCAGGCCCGGAAGTGAGGGGCCGTTGGCCAGTGCGGCCCCCACTTTGGGGCGCCGTCCCTCCGTGACCCTTGCAGCCTGTGTGGGGCCCGGGCTCCGGGGCACCTGTGCGGTGCCTGAGCAGCGCGGTCCTGGTCAGCAGGTCCGCGGCTCCTGTCGGTGTCAGAGGAAGTGGTGAAGGTCGTCTCCTTGTCGCTGTGAAAGCTCTGAATGTTGGGGACACCGTCAGCTGGCATCAGGGTTGTTAGGCTGAAGGACGCGCGTTTCCCGTGACGTTAGCGACTTTGCAGAAGGGAACACACTGAGCGGAGTGTGCTGGGTCCCCTGTGGTCACACCGTGATTGACGGCCCTCGTAGGTGGGCTGTTGGGGGACAGAGCACCTGAATGATGACGGGAGAACGGTGTGACCCCAAGTCGTGTGCAATAAAGAGACTCCTGTTGTATTATTAATGTGTGGTGCTCGTGTATTGCGCAGTGACACTGAGGATGTGCTCTCAGCGTGGTGGGGGGCTGTTGGGGGCTCCTTGTGGCTCTTTCTGGGTGCCCGAAATTTTCCTTCCGTCTTGATGGGCAGGAGGATCACAGGGCGATTATTTGGGTGAGAAAATGAGGCCTGTGCTGGTCCTGGAGGGTTGGTAGAGTACAGAGGGCTGGGGTGTTCCCCTGTTCCTTTGGTGGGTGGTGGGGTCCCTAATGTGTTGCTGTGCATTCCTCATTTGGACCTTGTTCTGTTTAGGACTGACTGAGGGGAATGTGGTGTGTGTTCAGAAGTGTGGGTGGTGGTGTCTGGGGCTTTGTAATTGGAGAATTTGTCCTAAGGCAGAAGTGGAGCAGCAAAGAGAACAAGCAAACCTCACTTCATAATTATGAGCTGCTGATCTGATTTTGAGGAGGTATAATGCCGGGGAAAAAAAAAAAAGCAGAGTTCTCTGAGAATTTCACAGGCATAGGATGAATTCTATGAAGTTGTGAGTGAGTCTGGAGTCTCTTCAGGATCCAGAGGGGGGTTTTACCCAGGCAAGAAGGATCCAAGTTGGTTTGCCCTGTACCTTTATAGCCATAGAGAAAGCTGATGGTGTGAGGTACCTTCCATCTAGGTTGTAGCTGTTTTGATGGCTCCACCTCCTTCCAGGTCTTTCCTAGAATCTGGTCTCCTGGTTTTCCTTTCTTGGGGGTTTCTGGGATTTACTGGGCATGGCCAAAAGACATTTTCTTATTTCTGGAGTGTGGCGTGAACTCATCCCAGATCAATCAGGTACCACAGAAGCTGACTCACTTCTGAGTCTAGGACTGTATTTGCTGACAGAAAGAGCATGCCATATGACATCTCATATTGACATAGCATCAGATTAACCTTCACAGTATTTCCAGCTCTCATAAGGGCAACTGGTTATTTTGGTGTTGGTGAGAATTGTTCTTTCTTATTCATATTGCACAAGAAATAAGAATATAATTAAACAATATCATTCTCTTCCTTTCTCTTCCTGCTTCCTCCCTATAGTCCCTTTCATCAAATCTACTTATGTTCCTTCAATTTTCATGAGCCGCCACCTCTATTTATCTTTTTCTTCTATAGATTTCACATATGAGAGAAAACATCCAACTGTTGATGTTCTCATTTTAGAAGATATTGCTTAACTTAAGGGACTCCAGTTCCATTCATTTTCCTTCAAATTGACATAATTTAATTTTACTTTACACTGAATAAGTCTCTATTATATGTTTATGTATAGACACACACACACATACACACACATGTTGTGGGGACAAGTGCTTGGAGTCCTGCATACATGGCATACATTAAGGGCACCAGTGTGGCAAATCACTTCCCTTGTGCTGGGCACGTGAGCGGCAAACTGCTTACCCCATAGGCACAGGGGCTGAGAGTGAGGCCACATGTTGCAGTCCCAGCGCTTGCTCCATGGCTTCCTCCTTGATTGGTTGTTGCAGGGTCAATTGGCCAGAAACTGTATTGGTGGCTGCCTATAATCTGCTTAGCTACAGCCCAAGTATATATACTTGGTAACTACGTAATCAAATGAGACCTGCTTCTAGCTTGGTCTCTGGAGGTCTTGGTTCGAGACTCCACAGCCACACTGGACAAGAGAGAGCCATGCAATACATATCACTTTTTCTTACTCCATCTTTGGATGGGCCTAGGTTTCATATTTGGATATAGTGAATTGTGCTGCTCCAAAGGTGGGTGTGCATGTATCACTATAGCTTGATGACCTTAAATCTTCAGGATAAATACCAAGGAGTGGTATTGCTAGGTAATATGGTGGCTTCAGTTCTAGTGTTTTGAGGAGCACCCATACTTATTTCCATAGAGTTTCTACTAATTTACAGCCACATCAATAGTGTGTAAGTGTTGCTGTGTTTTTTCATATTCTCCAGCATTTATTATTCTTTGTTTTCTTGATGCTGTCTTGTTGACTGGAGTGAGATGAAATCTTGGGGTTGTTAATTTCCCTAATTGCTAATGGTATTGAACATTTTATTCATGTATTTGTTGGCCATTTTTATTTCTTCTTTTGAGAAGTGTCTGTTTCTTTTGCTCATTTATTATTGCATTGTTTGATTTTTGATGTTAAGCATTCTGAGTTCTTTATGTATTCTGTATTTCTTGGTCAGAAGAGTAGCAAAGATTTTTTTCTCAATCTATAGGTTCCAAAATCTTGTTTCCTTTGCTGTCCATAAGTTTTTTTTTATTCAATACACACCCATTTATTAACTCTTGCCCTTATTTCCTGAATTGTGTGGGTCCTATTAAGAAAGTCATTCTTGGAGTGTTGAGTCTCCATTTGCTTCTAAAGGAGGCATAATTTCTGGTCTGATCCCTGGCTCTTTGATCCATCTTGGTCATGTTGTATACCCTTAACATGTTTTTCAATGTGATTTGCTAACATTTTATTAAGAAATTTTGCATTTAAGTTCATGTGGGATATTGGTCTGCAGTTTTCTTTCCTCAGTGTGTCCTTATCTGGTTTTGACTTAGAGGGATACAGACTTCACAGAGGGAACTTGGACTTATTCCATCCCTTTCCATTTCATGGAGCACTGGCATGAGTTCTTCCTAAAGTCTCCTAGAATTTAGCTGAGAATCCATCTAGACCTGGGGTTTTATTTCTTACAAGCTTTTCATTACTGCTTCTCATTGCTAGTTACTGGTCTGTTTAGACCTTCTTTTTCCTCTGACTTCAATTTTTGCAGATTATAGCTGTGTAGAAATGTACCCATTTTCCCTGGGTTTTCCAGTTGATTGGTGTATAATTTTTCAAAATAATCCATAATGATTTTTTTGTTTCTGTGATATGTGTGATGATTTCTACTTTTTCAACTCTGAATTTATTAATTTGAGTCTTTTTTTGGTTAAGGGCTTATCCATCTTTTTATGTTTTCAAAAACTCTTAGTTTAATGGAGCATTTATATTTTCTTCATTCTCAATTTCATTAATTTTTGCTTTGATCTTAATTATTTCCTTCCTTCTTCTCTTTTTGGATTTGGTTTGTTCTTTCTTAAGGGCCTTTAGATGCATCATTTGATTGTTTAAACATTCCTCTTAGAACTAACTTCATACTGACCTACACTTACTGGTATATTGTATCACGATTCTCATTTGCATCTAAGAATTTTTTACAAATTTCTTCCCTGATTTCTTCTATCATCCATTCATCATTCAAACATGTATTGTTCAATCTCTATATCTTCATTTAGTTCTTGTGGGGTTTTGGTGTTCATTTTTATTTTCATTCCATTATTATGTGATTCAAGGAATTATTGTACCTTGGTCTCTCTGAAAGTTTAACTCATGAAGTGTCTCTTTTATATAATTAATGGCACTGATGATTGGGGCATAAATACCTGTTGTCATTGTATCTACTTGTTCTATTGTTCTCTTATCCAATATACTCTTATTTCCTTATAACTTTTCCTTCATGTCTGACCATAAAGTTCAGATTGTAGGGAACTTATTTTATTAGCCTATGTCAGGAAAAAAAATCAAATAGAGCAGCATTGGTTCTAGGCACTTGAAATGGAGCAAGAAGCCATTGTTAATCAGACATCACTGGGAACCACAGCTCAACCATCATCTGGGCTGCACCCTACAGCACCATGCTGACCCAAGTGGGTCAAACTACCTGTTTCCTGAAACAATGTTAAACTCTTGATCTTCTGTACAAACCACTCCTTCCACCAAACTCTCCAGAGACTCAGATTTTACTCATGTCCCTTCCTACAAAATGGCTTAATTTTTCCAGCAGCAGTCTTAATTCCCGACTCTCAGTGCTGTCATCCCAAAGCCTTGCCGTTAAGGCTCTCCATGCAGCCAGCATGCACTTGGGCAGGTGCCAAATTCAGTGGTTCAGTTGTGAGTGCTCCCAGGTCTCACATGTGACTTGCAATGTTCTCCCAACTCCATCTTATGTGTCCTAAAGCATTATCTCTCTGCTTTAATTTTTTTTCGTTGAAACAGTGTTAAATTCATAGATTTGTGCCATAATCACCCAATTTGCTATTTTAATCTCCACTCCGACCTCTACCCCTAGATAACTACCAGATTTTTAAAAAATTTTTTTTTCATTTCCTGGGCATTTCAGATAAATAGAAACCCAGAATTTGTTGTCCTCTGCAACTGGCTTCCTCCACTTAGGGTAATGTTTTTGAATTTCTAGGCTGTGGCACTTACCTGTGTTTTGTTATGTTTTCTTCCAAAGCATACTTGTACCACACTTTGATATTTGTTTACCAGTTGACAGGCATTTGCAGAATGGGGATATTATGAACAATGCTGTTATGAAAATTCTTCTGCAAGTATTCATGGAGACACATGTTTCTAAGTTGATCTATTTTGTGTTATTCTTTAGTTTTCTTTAATTTTATTCTTTAGTTTTCTTTCTTTGGGGACATGTGTTTTTTTTCTCTTAGGTAGATTCTGAGAAGTGAAACTACTGGGTCACGTGGTAACTTTATGTTTGGTATTTTATAAATTTCCAAACTTCTTTCTAAAGGATGCCTTATGTTATATTCCTTCTGAAATGTGTCTGGGTTCCACTTTTTCTACATCCTTGCCAACATTTGGTATTGTCTGTTTCATTAGCCATTGTAATGAAATTAAATGGTGTTTCATTGTAGTATTAATTTACCTTTCTCTCATTACTAAGGATGTGGAACATATTTTCATGGGTTTCATTACCATTCACAGTCTTTTCCTTTCACAAATTAAAAAACGATTAGAGGCTTATCTAGTTTAATTTTGTTATACACATTAGGGAATATAAATTGTACAGAATAATGGGTTTCATTGGGAAATTTCCATACGTGATTCTAAGGAGCTTTGATTGTAGCTACATTTCCCTTTTCCTCCTTTTATATTAATCTTCCTCCCCCGGATTCCCTCCTCTATCCCTTGTAGACCCTCTTTAATATCATATTTTCCCTCAAGATTTCTCATATGAGAGAACACATTTCCACTTGTCTTTGTGAGTCTTGCTTATTTTGTTCATATTGTGATCTATAATTTTATCCATTTTCCTGAAAGGACATGGTATTATTTTTCTTTATAGCTGAATAATACTAATATTTCTCTCTCTGTCTCTGTTTCTCTCTCTCTCTCTCTCGCTCTCTCTCTCTCTCTCTCTCTGTGTGTGTGTGTGTGCGCGCGCACGCACACGCATGTGTTTCTGAAACACGATCTTTTGTCCAATCCCAGGGAAAGAACATGGAGACACAGAGTGCAACAGAAGTGAGACTTTTACAGAGAAGGTACAATATGTATTTTATCCTCTTAAACACAAGTTCACTCCCCCAGTTCCTCATTGGTTAAGAACTAAGATTGGTTAAGAAGGTCACAACCTTAGTGAACTTTGCCTAAGATGCCACATTCCCATATAAGAAAACTCTCTTTCCACATTTAAGATCTCTTTCCCCTTCAATTAATGTTTCTCAATGTGGTATTTCCTCCTGTTAATCTGTTAAACAGGTCCCTATTCCCACATCCTATTTTTCTAGGAGACTATATGTGTTTAAGTCTCAAGGCTGCCACATATGAATGGTACTGCATAAACTGTCCTTTAGTGATTTTCTACTCTGCCTTCTCTTTTCCCTGTATTTAGAATTTCTAAAATCTACTTACTTGAGAATTTACTTTTTGAACATGAATCATCAGATTTTCTATTTCTCACATATATGAAGTTCTTTTTTTAAAATCGTACTGGGTGGGTATTGAACCCAGGGGGCTCTATGAATGAACAACTTCTCCTTAGTCCCTTTTAAAATTTGGAGATAGGTTGTTACAAAGTTGTTACACTGGCCTGGAACTTGAGCTCATCCTGCCTCAGTCTCCTGTGCCATTGGGATGCACCATGAGGACTGGTTTATGTAGCACATTTTGTTGACGCATTCTTCTCTTGATGGGCATCTAGACTGACTTCATAGCTTGGCTATTGAGAACAGTACATAGATGAAGATATCTCATTCCTGTGTATGCAGGTATCTCTTTACTATGCTTGCTTTGATTCCTTTGGGTATATGTCAGGAATGAGATAGCTGGATGGTATAAACAATTTATGTTTAGCTTTTTGGGGTACCTCCATACTTTTATGCAGAGGGATGATACTAATTTACATTCTCATCAGTGGTGTACAATGTTTCTTTTCCCACTCATCCTCACCAGCATTCGTTTTGTTTTTTGTTCTATACTGGTACATGAAAAATCAAGCTATTTTGTGGGAACAAACATAGGTGCAGACTCAGTCTCTGAATAGTTGGTTGGAAGGAATAGTTTGTACAGAAAATCAGCAGAGTTTAGCAATGTTTCAGGAAACTGGCGGTTTGGCCCACTTTGGACAGCAGGTGAATAAAAGAATTGTCCAGGTATGCATCTGAGATGTGATTTTCAGTGACCTCCTGTTCCATTGTAAGTGCTCAGAACCAATTCGACTCCATTTGATCCCCCTTTTTTTTGAAAGTGATTGATGAGTTCCTTGTAGTCTGATGTTTATAATCCAGAAATGAAGCAAAAGAAATGGGAAAATAAATGTAGATTGACTATTCCAAACTCAGTGTGTTACATAGAGAGCTGCCTTGGAATGCAGGATGGCCCTGCCTCTGGGCCACAAACCTGGGATGAATTACTATTGAATATCCTTTCTCTTTTTCTATGGGTAGCCTCCTCTTCCTTTTCTCATTGATCTGGGTCCTTGATTGGGTCAAGGATGGTGTGGGAGGGGTCAGGGTACTGGGCCAGTGTGTGTGAGGGGGGTCTGTCTTGGGATGAGGGCCAGGGCCTCCAGTGCCTGTGGTGGCAGCTGAGGGCACAGTCAGGTGGGTGGAGGGTGGGTGGTGGGTGCGGTAGCTGGAGTGTTGATGCCTGTCTCATGGCAGGGTGAGGAACCCTCTGCGCATGGGTAGGTGCAGGTCAGGGTGGGGTCATCCCCAGAGTCCAGCAGTCCCGGATGGGCACCAGGCCAGGCTCATGGCTCTGCGGCCGTTGTTGTTGCTGTGGTCTCTCCATCTCCAGGCAGCCTGTACCCCTGGTTTCTGGCAGCCGCCAGGAAAGGCAGATGAACTCCCAGGAGAACAGGAGGACCTGGAGCCCATAGCCAGCAGGGTCTGGGGCTGTGTGGGCGGGGCCCAAGGTCCCTTTGCAGTAGGGGCTGGTGGGAGAGGCTGGAGGAGGCAGGAGCAGGCCCAGGCGGGCAGTGAGAAGCCACCAGTGTGTTCTCTTTGTCTCTACCCTGAAGCAGACGTCCACCAAGAGGACATCACCCAAGGTAGGTCAGGTTTCCCAATCTGGCGGAGATTTTATGGGTGGGAATCCCTGCCAGAGCTCAGGCATGAGGCTGTGGAACAGGATGCGTGGCCCAGGTCTGGCCCAGGGCTGTAGGGGGCCCAGAGGCAGAGGCAGTCAGGCTCAGGAGTCTCAGGTCCCTTTCCAGAAATCTGGGAGCACAGCCAGGGACCAAGATAACCCTTCTCAACTGTGAGGACCATGGATCCTCCCCCAGATAGAAGTCTTCTAAACAGAGTTGTCTCCATCTGCCCCACCCCTTTAGCAATGGAGCATGCCATGAGGGGGTGGGGGTCAGTTGCCCCAGGTCACACAGTACTACAGACACCTGCTGGTGACTTTGCTCCTCATGACACTGGGGTGGAGGGTGTGGAGTGAAAACAGCTGCCTAGAAACTAGGACCTCTGAAAAGTAAGATTAGTAACCCCAGAGAACTTCACTCCCCTCATCTGCAAAGTAGGCATAGAGTTGTGTTGGTGGAAGGAGTGAGGCCCCAGGGAATCCTTCCCAGTCCCAGGGCTGTGCTGTGAGCAGCCTTTCACCTTGCCCCTTCCTGTCCAGACCCCCAGACCAATATCCCCACAGCTCTTGCTCAGCTGTACTAGGCCATCTAGGCCTGGGCTGTGATGACTGAAGTCAGAAGCCAAGACAGCCCTCAATCATTTGGGCTGGGTCACTTGTCCCTTGACCTTGGCCTTCCCATGTGTGAAGTGAAGGAGGGACCTCCTTGGGGTGGTATGGGACACCACATGTATCTCTAACAGATCTGGGGGGATTGTCTCCACAGTGTGCAGGAAGACCAAGATGATAGGGAAGGTGTATGGTGGCCATGATTCGGTGAGTGGCCAGTGGCCGTGGCAGGCCAGCCTGCTCTACCTGGGCCAGCATCTCTGCGGAGCTGTCCTCATTGACGCCCACTGGCTGCTTTCCACAGCCCAGTGCTTTCTCAAGTGAGTTATGCTTCCTGGGGCCCTCTCAGGGGGTTTGGCAGGGGAGGAAGGGTGAGAAGAGAAAAGGGGATCAGAGGGGATGGCCCTCCTCTGGGTATTGCTGGGGTCCCTGTGCTGCCACCAAATGCACACTGCTCCTTCTTTGATCCAGTGTCTGCTCCACCTGGACTGTCCTCCCCACTGGCCACCCAGTGCTTTCTTCATTTCCTGGGTCCTTATCATCCTTCATCCTCAGCCCCCGCTGAGAGACCCCTCTTCCCTATGTCTGTCCCCCCTGACAAGGACGTGTGCTGAGAACATTGGCACCTTACCCTACACTCCTGAGAGTAAGAATCTAGTCAGAGACCAGATATGATCAGCAGTGAAATGATTTCTTTCATTACTTTTGTTAAACTTCATTCCTGGGAGGAGCCAGAGTTACCCCTGCCCCATGTGTCAGGCTGCGTTGGTGGGGAGAGTAGGGTTCCCCAGCCTTGGAGAGTGACATGGACAGTCAGGAGTCTACCTCTCCTGGCCCTCCTGGGCCTGTCTCTGTGGCTAACTTCAGAACACATGTGGAGGGACCCAGAGGGAAGGAGGGACTCATAGCCCAGGTAGGGGAGTTGCAATTTGTACACTTGCTGTCCCTGAATCCTCAGCTAGCTTCTCTTGAATCTGTGCAGGGTCCCCTGAAACCCTCCATGACATCGGGGGGGGGGGGGGAGGGGTGGCGAGATCCCATGCCAGTGTGTCTCCATCTTTTCAGGAAGACAAGGAACAAGCTTCAGTCAGCATGATGCAGGAAGAAGCTCAAAGTGGGCAAGGAGGGCAGATGTGAGGGAAGGGGTCCAGAGAGAAGCTACATTGTGGGGGCAGGGTCAAGGGACTTCCTTAAAGGAGGAGTTGGGCTTGTGATATGGATGGGGGCCCTACAGGTCTGAGAACTGTGTAAACAAAGCCATGAAGTTACTCATTCCCCTTCAGAAACAGGAGAACTTCAATTCTGTGCACTCATTTGTGCATTTAAGAAATTCTTTGTGAGCATTTACCTCCAAGTGGAGAAAAGCAACCCTGAGGGAGTGGGTTGGAGGTGGTGAGGCCAAGGGATGGATCAAAAGGTGACAGGAAGAGACCTGGTATATGAGTTAGCTTTTTGTCATTGTGACAAAATATCTGAGAATTGAGTCAAAAGTAGGTAATTTTACTTTGGGTCACGGTTTACTTAGTACCTCCGGTACATGGAAACTTGGCCACATGGTTTCAGGCCTGTGGGAGAACAGTACACTGTGACAGGAGCACATGGTGGAGGAGTCCCTTTCACCTCATGGCAGCAAGGAAGCAAATAGGGTACATGGTCCCAACATGTCAAGAGCACCCCCAACCTGAGGACCTAACTGATTTCCACTAGGCTCTGCTGCTTACAGTTTCTGCCATTTCCCATTATTGCCACAGACCAGCACCCAAGCCTTTTGCACATGAACCTATGGGAGTCATTTAAGATCTGAACCATAACATGGTAATGGTCCAGAGCTCCTCCTAGGAAAGTAAGAGGGTTTGATCTGAGGCACCCCTTAGTACCCTTCCAGCACCAGGATTCTCAGCTCCTCCAGTTCTAGGAGGTGGTGGGAAGCCCTGCGTCCTGAGGTTGTGAGTTGAATGTTCATCAACCCAGAGCGAGAAGGCTCCTGAGTGTTAGAAGGGAGGAGACAAAGGTGCCTGGAATCAGGGCTGGGAGAAGGGGGTCCAGAGCAGTGTGGGCAGTGGGATGAGGATGCAGGAAGAGTGGGGGCCCCTGAATCAGAGACGATGCTGATAATGGGCCCTTCCTCCTCCAGCAAATCCCAGGCACCACAGGACTATGAGGTCCTCCTGGGGAACACCCAGCTGTACCAGCACACCCAGCACACCCAGAAGATGCTCGTGAACCAGATTATCACCCATCCAGACTTTGAGAAGCTCTATGTCTTCGGGAGTGACATTGCCATGTTGCAGCTGCACCTGCCTGTGAACTTCACCCCCTATGTGGTTCCTGTCTGCCTCCCACGTGCAGACATGCAGCTGCCCAGTCAAAGGTCCTGTTGGATAACTGGCTGGGGAAGGCTCTCCGAGAAGAGTGATGGGGCCTGGGAGAGGCAGGAAGGGAAATGAAGGACAGGAGGAAGCATCAGGGCAACAGGAGAGGGGTGGTTCAGCCAGGCAAGAGGCCCAGGCTGGTTCCTGAAGCCCCTGGACTTGACCCCCCTGTGCCTCATTTCCATGATCTCTCAGATGAGGACTGGGCAAGTGCTACATCCCTTTAGTTCTGAAAGTGTATGATTCTAGGCTTCAGAGTTCCATGTGGCCCAGTCCCTGAATATCTGGGGATCCTTAACAACTAGAATCAAGAATCTGGGTTGTTGGAGTCTTTGTGGCTTTTGATTCGAGTGTTTAATCAGCCAAGGTTTGGGATGACTTGAATGAACTCAAAAGCTGTTCCTGGGGGCTGTCCCGTTCCGGGTTGTTAGTTGGCTTTCCATTACTGTAAAAACAAAGCAAAACAAACTTGCCTGAGATAATGACTGAAAAAGAGGAAAGGGTTATTTTGATTCATGGTTTATGATGTTACATGGGGATGACTTTACATCCTGAGCAAGTTATGGAGCAGTGCTGCCCAGGAAGCAGAGAGCCAGAGGAGGGGCCGGGTTCCTGACATCCCCTTTAAGGGCACACCTCCAGTGACCTACCCTCCTCCTGTACACCCCATTCCTTCAAGATTCCAGCACCTCCCAATAGTGTCACGGGTTGGGGCCAAACTTTAAACACACAGGCCTTTGAGAATCCTTGGAAAGGTGCTTGGGAAAAGTGGGAAGTCACATGTGGCATCTGACCCCAGAGCCTGCATGATGAAGTCACAGTGATCCCAATTTAGGAATGGTTAATGTCTATGAGCTCACCTAGCTCTTATCTTGTCCACTTCCCATTCTTGTCATGTAAACTGCATAATGAAGAAAGCTTTGGGGTTTTGTGTTGCCTTGTCAGATTGAAAGAAGAGAATTATAGACAAAGGCTTATGCCTGGATGATTTAATAAAGAAAGGATTGTTGATGGTTTGGGGAAATGCTTCTGGTGTATTTTCAATGAAAGAAAGAACAGTACAAATTTGTAATCATCCATGGGGTCAGCATTTGGTTCCGTGTCTCTCAACAGAGGTGTTAGAGGTGTTTTGGACAGACCGTGTCTTCAGTGAGTGCTCTGCCCACAAGCCTAATACCTGCCCACCCAGTGTTAGGAACACTCCCTAGTCATGGGATGGCCAGCCCCCAGCACACATATGTGTAGAAACACATTCTGGTTCTTCCTTGAAGACAAGATCCAAGTCTTGTTTTAATGTTCCAGACAGTGTCCCAAGGCACCTGGTAGGAACTCCACTGCTCTTTTCCACCCTGGCACAATAAATCACTGTTTCCTGCCTGTTGACTCCAAATTTCTCTCCCATTTTCCATCCTGTGTACTTCTACTCAAGTCCCCACATGGTGGCCTATTATGGGCACGTGGAATCAAATGTCAACTCCCCACCTTGGCTATAAGGCTGTACATAGTATCAGTGCTCTGCCCCTTCTCTGCCTCAGCTCCTGCTGCATCCCTCACATATCTGATAACTCGCAGCACTGTCCACTTTGCTCCTCCTTGAGCAAGGCCACCTCCATCCCTAGACCATTTACTTTGCTGTTTTCCCAGCCTAGCTTTCTTTCCCCTCTGCTCTTTGCATTACTTCTTTCTTCTTGACATTTACAGCTCAGCTCAGCTACTCCCAGTTTTACTCCATCATGTGAACTATTTTGAAATAGGCAATCCCTGCTGTCATCTCCCTGTTCTATCTGGTCCATAGCACTTAACAGTTTGTTCATTTCTTCTACTTGCTCTGTCTCTTCCAACTCAAATGTCAACCTGTACCTCAGTGTGTAAAATATGCCTAGCACAAGGACAAGTGAATAGATAAGTGATGGGGTGAGAGGATGGATGGATGGATGGATTGACAGATGGGAGGATGAATGTGGAATTGGATGGGAAGATGATTGGATGGATGGATGGATGGATGCATGGATGGATGGATGATGGATGGATGGATGGATGGGTGAAGTTGGTGGATGGGTGGTCGTATGTGTTAGTGGATGGGGAGAAGGAAGAAAGAATGGAGAGATTGATGAGAGTAGATGGAAAATGAGTGTGGGAAGATGGGTAGATGGATGGAGGAATGGGTGAATGCGTGGACGTGTGGGTGGGCAGGTCAGTGGATAAAGAGATGGCAAAAAGGTTAGTAATGGATGGGTAGAGAGTAGACTGAATGGTTCATGAGAGGATAGGTGGGTGAGTGAATGGTTGCTGAATTCCAGGGAGTGGAGTCACATAATTAGTGGGATTTGCCACTTTGTGGAACAGGAAAGGTTGTTCTGTTGTTGGAGGAATAGGCTAAGTATGTGGACAGCTTTGAGAAAAGGGTGGGGGGCTTAGCATGGAAGACTGAACCGAGGTTTGAAACCCATGCTTGAGAGTAGTGGTGAGCGTCAGGCAGAGTGGGGGTTCTGAGTCGTCTGGGTTCTTTGCTAAGGCACAGTGCATGTCACTCACCTCCTTCTCATTTTCACAGAGCCATTGTTACTGCCCTACTCTCTCCAGGAAGCTAAGGTGAGTCTTATGAATAGCACCATCTGCAATACCTTCTATGGGCAAACACCTGGAGAAGGCAGGAACTACTCTGTGCAGGAGGAGATGCTGTGTGTGGGGGACTTCTCAACAGGAAAGGCCATCTGCCAAGTAAGTAAGGTCGGGCTCTGCTGCTCTCTTGCCTGTTCTGCTGGCCTCAGTTTCCCCTGGGGGGCCTGTGTTGGCCTCAAGTGTCTTGGTGGAGACCCCAAACTTCCTGCTTCCTTCCTTCTACATATTTTCCGTGGGCTCCATTCCTCATCAGTCTTCCTTCAGACCAGCACCTTCCTCAGCCCATCCCAGCACAAAGCTGTCTGCTGTGAGGACCCTCAAACAGTATCCATTTTAGTTGCCTGTTTTAAACTTTGATGTGTAGCATACACACAGGATGAGTTATTTGTAAGTGCACAGCATGATGACTTTTGTGAGGTTGATGCAACCTGTTACCAGCCCTCCCCACAACTCTCCATTCCCTTCTTGTCCCTAACCAGCAGATTTCCTTTTAGTCTTTGGAATTGATTCTGAATTTTCTGCAGACAGGATTTACTGTTGGCTTTCTTCTGTATTTTAACATTATATTTGTACCCAGGGTTTTTACTGTAAGTTCATATCAGCTGTCTAATCATCAAAAAATAAAGGGTAAGCCACAATTGGGGGGGCTATTGGTCACCTGGTGTGTTGGAATACACCTGTAAGCCCAGTGGTTCAGGAGGTTGACTGCAAATTCATGCCAAGCCTCAGCAATTTAGTGAGACATTTTGCAACTTAGGGAGACTGTTTTCATATTAAAAATAAAAGAAAGTGTGGATGTGGAACAGTCGTGAAAAGCCCATGGATTCAGTCCCTGGTAATAAAAAATAATACTAATATCTGGTTGGTAGTATACAAAAATGCCAATGTCATAGAAAAGAAGGAATGAATGAGACTGAAGTAGGTTAATAAAACTTGGTATTTAAAGATAAGATGGGATCCTGGATTGGATCTTGGAATAGAATAGGGATATTTGGGGGCAGAGACTCACTGGTAGAGTGCTCACCTTGCGTGTGTGAGGAGCTGGGTTCAATCCTCAGCACCACATGAAAATAAAGAAAATAAACTTATTGTGTCCAACTACAACTAAGAAAAAATATTTTAAAAAAGAATAGGGATGTTTGTTCCTAGTGAAATCTGAATATTTATTTAATAATATTGTACCATCTCTACTTCCTTGGTTTAAGTATTTGTACCATGGTTATGTCAGATGTTAACACTAGAGGAAGCTAGGTGCAGGATATGTAGATCCTCTGTAGTATCCTGCAAATCTAGCCTAATCCTACATTATTTCAAAATGGAAAGATTTGAAAAGATTGAAAGAAACCCTTTACCAGAGAGTTCATTTAGATATCAAACAAGCAAATGAAAAAACCTCTCAATATTGTCAGGCACAGGAGAAATACAAACTCAAACACCAGTGAGATGCCTCTACACATTAATTAAATGGCTGAATTCAAATGACTGGCCACGTCAGTTGTTGACAAGGATGTGAAGCACCTGGAACCCTCAACATACCCGAATGGTAGCGTTGTAATCTGGTGCAAATATTTTGAAAACAATTTTGTAAAAAGCTATATACACTTCTACCATACAATCCAGACATAGTAATGTTAGGTATTTACCCAGCAGAAGTGAAAGTAAGACTTGTAGATGTCCAAGAAAGACATCTATATGACTACAAGACAGTTCACAGCAGGTTTCTTGGGTAATAGTTCAAAACTAAGAAAAAGCTAAAAGATCAGTAGCAGGCTAATGAACGAATAAACTAAACAATATCCCTACACTAGTGCACTACTCGGCAGTAAACAGGAATAAACTATGGTGCTCACAGCTACCCAGGTGTACTACTAAATATAGTATTTAGGGAGGGGCTATGGACTGATGGATTTGGAAACACGATCTCCACTGGGAGGATCATCTCCGGAGCTTCTTGCTGCTTCATTCTGGTGTCCCTCATTGGGGGCTTGAACTGATTGGCCTTCACTAGGGCCCTGCTTGACATAGTGGCAGCCCAGGGTGTCCAACATTGCCACCTGGTATTTCTGCCCCCACTCAGCCCCCATCCTAACTCCTCTCTCTCTTTCCTCAGGGTGATTCTGGGGGTCCTCTTGTCTGCTATGGCCCCAGTGCCTGGGTCCTGGTAGGACTGGCCAGCTGGGGCCTGGACTGCAGGCCTCCCATCTACCCCAGCGTCTTCACCAGGGTTGCCTACTTCATTGACTGGATCAGTAAAGTCAGGAAGCGGAGTTCTCTGCCAGACCCTCCGCCTGACCCTCCTCCCACAGACTTTCCATCCCAGCCTCTGAGAGCTTCCGGCTGCCCCGGGCCCTGGAACACGCTCATGTGCACACAGACCTGGCTCCTTGTGCCACTTATCTTCATGTTACAGCAGCAGGTCCCTGAGTGACTGTCAGGGCCCTACATATTTCCTCTGCCCAGGCCTCCGGCCTCTTGCTGCAGCTACTCTCACTCAAGACCACTGTTGATCTAAACAGCTCCTTTCCTCAGCTTCCCTGTCCATCATCTGCCACTCCCAAAGCCAAGTTCAGCAAACCAACCCAAATAAAAGACTCATCCTCCTGTTCCTCTGGCTGTGCTGCCCTCTGGGCTCCTTCTGTCCCTCAGTGCTCTCCTTTCCCTTCCACTTGGTCATCTGGCTTCCAGAAGGAAGAGGAAGGGGTCTTCTTAGGAATCTTCAGCCAAGGGGCCCTGGGGCAGAAAGCACTGCCATAGGGTGGACTGTGAGGAAGTTGGGAGCCAGGGGGCTTTCTAAGCAATAGTCATGGTCTCTCTGCTCTGGCTGACTGCTCCTACCCTGGGGAGCACCGGATTGTTCAGAGAAGGCCAGGCTTTACACCTGGTGTCCAAGTGTAAGGGAGGCAGTGCTTCCCCTCAGTAGATATGTGATCTGATGCAGATATATTGAAAACAATTTTGTAAAAAGCTATCTACACTTCTACCATACAACCCAGACTTAGTTTGAATCAGTGGACCTGAGGAATGATGACTGGTCCTGTCCTGTAGCCAGAGGTCTCTCAGATGTCGGTGGTGGGGGCTGGAATCTGGTCAAGAAGCAGAGAGAAGGCCCTGATGCCAGACTGAAAGCTCATCCTCATAAGGCAGCGATTTTCAGAGCTCTGTCCCCTTTTTGACACCTGGTGTGCTTTTCATCTACATCTACAGGATGCTTCAGGCATGTAGACACTGTCCACTTCCCCAGCCCAGTCACCCATGAACATGGTGCCTGTTGTCTAAGGCCCAGGGTACACCTACCCTTGTGTCCGCATGCCTCTTGGGGTTGGATCCCAGTGTCACCTTGTTGATGTAGCTGATCCTATACTAGGGGTCCAGTAAAAATAAGTTTTAAAGTAGTGTGGCTGTCTTTCCCAAAAATATGCTGGACACAGGTTTTGATGCAGCCAACAGGAACCCAGAGGCCTCACAATACCCACCCCCAATGTTCAGATCCCTTGTTGAAAGGGAGAGCTTTTATTTAGCAGATGGTCACATAAACTGGACACCATTTATGGGTTTCAGTGGTAAATGTTTCCTACCCTGATATTTCTCAATTTCCTGGACCCTTACGGACAGGAGAATGGATGAACTCTCATGAACATTAGCAATAGGACTTCCCTGTCTTTGACCTTCTGAAGGATCAACAATGGCCTTTCCAGTGTGAAGACACTGTAGGAGCTTTAAGTACAATCCTGGCCTTTGGCCAGAGCACCTCTACTAATGGATGATGGTATAACCACCATCTTTGATGGGTCTTGGAGCTCCATACTCTATGGAAGGTGGAAGACAAGAGCTTTCCATCTGGTAACAAAACAGGTGATCTCACCCAACATGACTGCTCAGAACTATGGTCTGCATATGAGTTATTTGCACAGCATGTGGTCCATGCTTCTTCTGCACAGGGTCAGGGGAGCTTGGGTGGTTCAGGGCTGAGTACCACCTTCGGTTGGTGCTATGGAAACCTCAGGCTGACTGGTGCTGGGGACCCGGGCAATGTCTTTCCTATTGCAGGGTCTGGGAGATTCTCTGATCCGTGGGCATTCTCGCACTCTAAACCAAGAGATCTCAACTCACACCTAGTCCTCATGACAGATCCACCGAATATCAGCTTCACCCAAGTGGTTTTTCCTTAGGTGAAGCAACTCAAGTACTCAGTGTCATTTATTTTCAATGGTGAGCTGAAGCATATAAGGTTCAGAAACTGCTTGAGATGTTATAGGAAGCATGTAGTGACAGAGGAGTAAGCCCAATGCCACTTTGAAAGAGTTTGAAGGCCTGTTTCTCCCCTCTTCTGTAGGCTGCCCTAACCCAGCCTCAATCACCCAGGAGAGACTTTTTATGACCCCTCCCAAATGTGAGCTCCAGATACTGCCTTCAGGAGAGGGAGTGACTGGCTGGGCCTGGAGCAGGGTTTCAAGCAGCCCTATGGGGAGAGCATTATCAGGAGGAAGGATTTGAAATTTTTGGTTAGGGCCTCCCTACCCTCACAGGTGGTGCAAGGACACAGGCTACTGCTCATTGGAAGATCAACTGTAGAAGAGCTGTAGAGGGCAAGAAGTGAGCCAAGGTCGTTGGAGATGCTGCTTCCAGCCTGGAACAGAAGGAGCTTGGAAGTCCTCACTCCCACTCTCAAAACAGGAAGGCTGACAAACTGAGCATCCACACCTCTTCTTAGGTCCTTCAGATAATTGAGGTCCCCAGGCAAACGGTGACTCTCACATTTGCAGAGACATTCTTATCTGGAGACTCAAGGCGTACCTGAAGGGAAGCCAGGGCGCACACACCTGGCACCGGCACCAGTGCTGGGTGAGGAAACCTAAACTGCAGTGGAGCAGTTGCTGGAGACTTGAACTCCAGAGAGGCCATGGGAGCACTGGGGCCCCTCACTCCCTTGGGTGCTACCTCCAGGAGCCTTGTCAGGTTCTCAGGCTTTAGACCAGAGGATCAAACAGTACCCCTGTTTGTGGCAATGGCATGGGGAAAATAACCATTCTGAACTATTACCAGAGTATTAGTTCTACTCTATAAAAGCTGCTACAGGAGAAAGTGTCATGCCAGAGCTGATCTTTATGACTTTATCTGCATTTAAGTGACTTGGAGTGGCAAACATCAACCTCCTGCTCCCTCTTTCATTCCTGCCCTATCATGGTTGGGAGTGCATGAAGGCTCCCTGTGAGACTGTGAGGTCTAATCCTAAGACTAGGGAGTGCTTCCTGTCCCATATGCTCACTTCAGCACCACCTCAGTAGGGCTTCTGTATAATGAGAGAGGAAGGAACTGTCTCAGCCCATAATCAGTAAGGATCCACTGGGCAACTAACAGGCAAGAGCGGAGACGAAAGTAAGGACAGCAGAGGAAATACAGTCTGTCACCCCCATGGCCATGTCAAACAGTAAACAGCCTAAAATACTCACCAGATAAGCACGAAACATCGCACTGCACATTGATGAACCTTTCACCCAGCAGATCATATGTGACTTTGTACAGAAAATTTCAAGGTATACATGAAGAAGAAGAAGAAAAAAGAAGAGGATGAGGAAGGAGAAGAAGAAACAGAATCAGAGAACATTTCTTCAAGGAAAACCAAACATCAAAACCAGGCTTAGATTTAGTGGGCATTTTGAAAAATTCAGATCAAGAATCTGAAATAATTATGAATACATTGTGGGCGATGTCAACAGGCAGATGGACACTCCAAGAAAGAGTCAAAAGGAAATTCTAGAAATCAAAAGATATTATAACATAAATAATACCTTTAAATATTTAATCAATAACCTGGTGCAATGGCTAATTTTAATGATCACTTTATTAGAGTAAGAGATGCTTAAGATTAAGAGGCTTCTGGGTTTGGCAATGAGAATGTGTCTAAGTACAATTAATATACACTAATAAGTATAATAATATACAAACTGGACGAGCTTGGAATTAATTTTTTTATTTGGAAAAATAAAAGATTTGTGAATGGTAATGAAGCACATGAAAATATGTTCCGCATCATCAGGCATTAGGGAAATGCAAATTAAAACTAAAATGGGAGACCGCTTAATTTGAGTTGAATGGCTGATAAAAGAGATGATATCCAAACTTAGCAAGGATGTAGAAAAAGTGAAACCCATTCACATTTCAGCAGGAATGTAAAATTAGAGACCTTTTAGAAATCAGTTTGGAAATTTATAAAATATTAAACAAAAACTTACCACATGACCCAGCAGTTTCAATTCTCAGAATTTACCCAAGAAAAACCAAACTGCATGTCCAAAAAGAAAGTAAGTAAACTAAAGAATTAAAATAAAATAGTTAAAACAAATGTGTCTCCACAAATACTTTCACAGGAATATTCATAGCAACATTGTACATAATATCTCCAAACTGCAAACAACCAAATGCTTGTCAACTGGTAAACAAATATCATAGTGATACAACCATGGGATGGAATAAAAAGAAGCATAATACAGGCACCTGCCTAGAACTTCAAATAGGTTATGTTAAGTGAAGGAAGCTGGATGCAGAAGACAACAAGTTCTGTGGTTTTATTTATCTGGAATGCCTAGGAAATGCTCATAGGAAAAAAAAAAGGACTTAAAATTATTGACATTTTTCTAGGAGTGGAGGCAAGAGTGAAGATAGCAAGTTAGGTGATTATTGCCCAAATCCATGAATTTACCAAAAATCATTGAATTGTCTACTTGTAATGAGTGAGATTTATAGTATATAAATAATATTTCAATAACACTGTTTTGAGGGGAAAAATAAAAATGGTATGATAATGGTGAAGGCACCTAATGTGGAGTTGGGTTGCCAGTGCAAATCACCTTGGAGACCTGACAACACCTACAACTTGGGCACCTGCCCAAGTGCATCCTGGCTGCATGGAGAGCCTTAACAGCAAGGGCTTTGGGGATGACAGCACTGAGTTACGAATGAAGACTGCCGTGCTGGAAAAAATAAGCCATTTTGTAGGAAGGGGCATGAGTACAATTTAAGTCTCTGTATAGTTTGGTGGAAGGAGTGGTTTGTCCAGAAGATCAAGAGTTTAATCGTGTTTCAGGAACAGGTAGTTTGTCCCACTTGGGTCAGCATGGTGGGGTGGGGTGCAGCCCAGATAAAGGTTGAGCTGTGGTTCCCAGTGGTATGTGATTAACAATGGCTTCTTGCTTCATTCCAAGTGCCCAGAACCAATTCTGCTCCATTTGATATTTTTTCCTGACAGTGGCAAATAAAATAAGTTCCCTATAGTCCTGAAGTGTATGGTCAGACATGAAGCAAAAGCATAAGAAATAAATGCAAAAATGACACCTTCCTTGAAAACTCTGCTCACTGGCTGCAGGTCTTCTTGTACCCGGGTATTCCCATTGGCCCCTCACAGTATGTGTGAAGGGCTGGGGGTGTGGGGAGAGAAACTTCAGGGTTCAGGGACGACAGCAGTAGCAGCAGCAGCCAGAGGCAGGGTCTGGCTCAGCTCAGGTCCCCACAGCCCCTGACCATCCAGAGTGCAGAGTGGAGCGTGTGACCTGTCCCTGACCTGGGACTGACCCAACTATAGACAGTCCCTAATATAACCCAAGTCACACCCCTTCTGTCCCCTCTAAGCCCTGATGGGTGCATTCACTGGAGACCAAACAGCCTGGAGGTCCTGACTCCATCCCAAGACAGACCCCCACTGACACAGTGTGTGACACAGCCTGACCTCAGCCTGACCTATATTGAGCATGGCTGGCACAAATCCAATCAAGTTCTCCTACGAATCAATGAGGAAAAAAAATGTAAAAAGGAAGCTACGCACCACATGGCTTGCCAATCATTGGAATGGGGAGGTTGGCAAAGAACAATGATTTTACCACAAGGTGGCCAAGGTTTAGTGCTATTTATGGAACAAAGAACTGGGGAGAGTTCAGGCATGCACGAAAGTGACTGGAGGTGAAATGGGTCATATCTGTCATTAGTAATCAACTTCATTGTTCTTTAGAGGACATGGGTTCCCAAAGTGGTGGCGTGGGTGTGATCCAGTTGTGGGGTTGTCAGCCCCAAGACATCTAAAGGTCACCATCAGACACCAGTAGAGGCCCAAGGGAAGTCAGTGGTTTCAACAGAAGCAGGTGTTACAGCCCTAAAAATTAACCTAGGAAAACATGATCATCCTAAACCCCCACTTCAGAGGTGTTATCTCCACTAATGGGAAATGACAGAAACTGTAAGTATCAGAGCCTAATGGAAAGAAGTTCGGTCATGAGGGTGGGGTGCTCTTGATGTGCAGAGGACCATGTCCTCCAATTTGTTTCCTTGTAGCCATGAGGTGAAGAGGAATTCTCACTACGGCTCCTGCCATAGTGTAGTGCTCTCCCGCTGGACTGAAGCAATGTGTCCAAGTTACCATGTAACAAAGAAACAAACCACGAAACCATGACCCAAAGTTAAATTTCCTCTTTTGAACTTGATTTTCTCAGGTATTTTGTCACAGTGACCAAAAGCTAACTCATCTATCAGTTGTCTCTTCCCATGTCTCCTTCTCCCCCATCCCCAGGCCTAAACCACCCTACTACTGCCCACGCCCTAAGGGTTTCTATTCCACTTGGTGGTAAGTGCTCACAATGAATTTCTTTTTAAAAAATATTTTTATTTTTAGTTGTAGTTGGACACAATACCTTTATTTGACTTATTTATTCTTATGTGGTGCTGAGGATGGAACCCAGGGCCTTGCACCTGCTAGGCGAGCTCTCTACTGCTGAGCCCCAGCCCCAGCCCACATGAATTTCTCATGCAAAAAAAATGTAGCTTTCTTTTGCTCTGAAGAGAACTGAAAGACATCATGGCTTTCTTTACACAGCTCTCTAACCAGGAGGGCTCCTACCCACTCCACAGACTAATTCCTCTTGGACAGCAGTCCCTACAGCCCCTTATAACTGCCCCCTATATTAGAGCATCTCTCTAGACCCCTTCCCTCAGTTCAGCCCTCTTTGCCTATGTCTATGAATTTATTGCTGATATGGAGGCAAAGTCTACGAAAGTCTACTGAAAACCTTAGAATTCTAATATTTGATGAGTGATGTGTGTCATGAGAAGGTCTTCCTAAAGATTTTTATAATGAGCTAAAGTATAAATTTTAAGATGTTAGCAGACCACGGCTCAGATGTTGGCTGGCATGGCACAGGCTGGCCAAGGTCCCGGGAAACAGGAGACTCTGACCAAGCCTACCCAGTGCAGAGACACCAGGAGGAGCTTCTTCAACTGAGTTTCAATGAAGGTGCAGCTAACCAAGGGCATGCATCCAAAAGGGGCCAGTCCCTGTGGTCACGGTCAGAAAGCAGAGCACATCAGTAATAGGGGGAGTGGGTCTTGCTGGTGGTGTCAGTTGACATTTCCCTAGGGCGCTGTGACTTCTTCCCCTAGAAGCCAGACCTTGTCCTCTTATCAGGCCACCTACCCAGGAAGACCATGGCCATGCTGGGGTTTTGTCCATCCTCACTGACCAGCATCATTCAGGGGAGGAGAAAAAAGCTGTCTAAACACATACTGTTTCCAGAATTACATCTAGAAACCTGATTAATGGCACAGGGGCCTGAAGCCTCCAAAGCAGTTCTCCATCCAAATGAGACAGGAGGGCTCAAAGTTGTCAAGAAATACTTGAGAAAACATTGTGTCCCTGTCTGTGAAACCCATGGAACCTGTGTCCTATGAAGAACCATGGTGTTTGATTACACACGACAGACCACAAACTACATCACATCTGATCCCTTTTGTGCATGTCAGAACTCACTCCAGCTCTTATCAGGAGCACTAAACTTTAGCCTCCTTGTAATTAAACCATTCTCCTTTGCAAACTTCCCGGTTTTGTAAATGTGCAATCCATGTTGTGTAGCCTCAGTTTCTTTTTCTCATTGGTTTGTAGGAGAACTTGGTTACATTTGGGACGGCCACAAGGAACACAGGTCAGGCTGTGGTCAGGGCAGGGATGACACTAGGGAGGGTCAGAGCTATGTCAGTGGTGGTTCTGCCTTGGGATGCAGTCAGAGCCTCCAGGCTGCTGGGTCCCCAGGGAGTTCATGGTCAGGACTGTAGAGGGGGTGGGAGGGTGGGAGGAAGGCCATGATCTCTCCTCAGGCCACTACACAGGAAGACCATGGCCATGCTGGGGATCAGTCCAAGCACACTGTCCATGATCATTCAGGAGAGGAGAAAGAAGCTGTCTAAGAAAAAAGACAAAACCACTGTTTCCAGGCTTATTGCCAGAAACCTGGTTAATGGCACAGGGGACTGAAGGCTCCAAAGTGACTCTCCTTCCAAAGGACACAGGAGGGACCAAGGATCTCAAGAGGCATGTTATAGAAAAGCATGCCCCTGTCTGTGATGGCCATGGCTGCCACAAATGCCTCATGGTCACTCAGAGCCTTTTGCTTCCATAGAAGGTCCTCCCCAGATGACTCCGCCCTTTGGGGGCCCTTAAGTGGTCCCAAGCCTGGAAAGCAAGGAGTCCTTCCCCTAACCATGCTTAGGCAGAAACACTGGGAGTATCTGCTAGGACACTGCATGCTTGAGCCCATCTATTTAATTCAAATAAATTTGTTTCCCCATCTCCTTATGCCAACAGTGGCTGTGCATCCCTTCATGATCTGTACCTCTTCCCATTCTGCTGCAGCATGAGTCCTAATGAAGGCTCTTAGGGATGGGTAGAGTTTGTAGATTCAGACTCTCATCTCAACTGGAGCAGGACAAGTTGGTCGCACTGAAAACTGGCAAATTGTGCAGGTCAACCTTAAGGTGGCCAGCACAGAGAGTGACCCAGAGCAGTGGCAAGCTACAGGAGATGCTAGGTCTGTCAGATGAGTTCCAGGGCATTTTTGGAAGTGGCTGGCTACTGCCCCCAGGAAAGCAACAGGAGAACTGCTGCCACTAGGAGCTGGGGTTTGATGACATTCAGTGTCAGGGGACTAACACTACGGTCTGAGAGCCACATGTCAGTCCTCAGATCCCAGAGCTACACCACCAAGGAAGATGTGCTTTGCCTCTTTGTGATTCCTCTTCATGTCTGGCCCTCTGATAATTGGTAAGAGAGATGTTTAAGGGACACAGATCATGAAGGGATGCCCAGAGAAGATTCCCTAAACCAAGAGAGGCCTTTTCAATGGTGCGATGATTAGGGTTTTGTCCTAGGATAAGAGGAAGAACCAGTCTAAATCTGCAAACAAGACCCAGTGGATGGACGCTTGTGCTCCCTTGGTCCTGGCAACCTGAGTTATCTCTTCTCAGTTCTCACTGCATGGACGTGCACAGACCACATGGCAGAAGGCAGCAGCTGCAGAAGATGTTTCCTACCAAACTGCCTTTATTATAACTGACAGTCCACCAGGGTACAGCTTCCCACCAAGGCTTGAACATTGTGACCCTCCCCTCTAGTACCCTCCCTTCTGCCCCCCCACCTGCCCTCTTACTACATTCCCTGTACCCTCCCACCCCCTTCACTTTCCTGAGAACCCGCAGGAACTGCCCTGTGTGGGGAAGAAGGTCTTCACAAGCTGAAGACCTTTGGCCCTTCTGGTGTAGAATGAAGCAAAGGTGAGATCTTGCCTGAGGGGCAGCCACCCCAGAGGCCAGCGGCCAACACTGCTGTCCTCAGGGCCTCTTCTTCTGGTTGCCAGATGACACACACTTTCTCTTCTGAGGCCGTGAGGTTCCACCTAGCTCCAGGTCCACACCTTGCCCTCCGATGACCTGGAGGGGAGGCCCAGTGCAGGGTATCTTTTGCACATTGCATGAGCGTCCAGTGAGAGCGCTCTTCATGGTCCTGGCACCTGGAGGAGGGTGGGAGCTGAGGCGTCCCCTCTTGGGGGGTGGGGCCTGGAGTGCTTGGTCTCCTGAGCACAGGGTTTCTATTGGAGGGGCCTGGCTCTGGGACAGTCCCCAGGGCAGCAGGCGGTGCTGGGAGATAAGGAGGAAATCCAGGCTTTGGAGCTCATCGTCCACACTGCAGCCATTGGCTGTCTTATGTGGCCCCCCAGCAGAAGTGGCTTTTCTGGGACCCACTACGCCTTTGTTCCCCAGGTTTAATGAGGAGGATCTGCAATTATGGGGAGGATGGTTGGAGTGGATGGTCCCCAACGAGGATGACCCACGACGGCCTTGGAGGACAGCAGTGTCCTTCGATCCCAGCAACTCTGGCTCCATGGCCCTGCGCCTCTTCGTGACCTGGGAAGCCACCTCTGTGGAACAGTCCTCCATGCTGGCCCCTTGATCAGTGTGATGCTTCCGCTTCTCTGCACCTTGGTTGGCAGGTGCCTGGGAAGCTCTTGAGTCCTGTTGGGACATACCATGACCTTGAGGCCCCTGCAGAGCTGCTTCTTCACAAGCTGAAGGAGAATATGGGCACTGGCCAACTCTTCTACATGCATGACATGGGCCACAGGGACTGGGACAATCATTTCTATGGGAGGTGGGAAGTGAAGGGACAGACTTGAGTCTCTGCTGGCCACCCTCCTGGGCTTTCTTCTTGATGCCCTGAACCCATCCATGAATCTTCTGTCTCCTTCCTTTCCCTTCTACATCCTGTGTCCTGTGAAGTCACTCAAGGAAACATGGATCATAGGTAGGATAGGGACAGATGACGTCCTGTGGGCCACATGACTAGGGTCCTGTGCCTTCCTCATCTACGTGCTATCCCTTGATCCTCTGTCCACCTGTGGCCACTCCCTTTCTTGTCTATTTGTGTCCCTTTGTCTCCTAGCTGGCCAGTATTGCTCTCTGCCTTATCCACGTGGTGTCTTTCTCCACCTCCCCTAAACCTGGTTTGTCTACCTCCATAGTTCTCTGTGGTGCCTCTTTCTCTTCTCTATCTTTTCTTTCTCCCCAACCCCTGGTGTTCCTGCCATTGTTTGTGAGGAGTATAACCCGTGTACCTCCTACCTGGTCTACTGGGGGACCCTACTTCCCTCTCTACCTGGGAAGGCGTGAGTTCTTCCTCCTGGTCCAGCTCTTTTGTTAGCGACAAGATATCTATACATGGTTCAGAGGAAAGTATTTCTTCCAGGAAGCGGGAGTGAATTATGTTCTCTGCCTGGGATGAGAAGGAAGAGAGTGTGAGTGACCTTGGGAGTAAATAGCCCCAAGTCAGGAAGACTTCTAGTAGAAACAGGAAGCAATGATGATCCCATTCTCATTACACCATGGGGCTATTATAGCCCAACGACCTGCTACAAACATTTAGAAGAGGGCACGCATGTGTGTGTGTGTGTGTGTGCATGCACACCCCACACATACACACACACATACACATACACACACCAACTCTGCTGAGAATCTGTGCTAGATGATCAATTCCATGAGTTTTGCAACCTTGACTACACCAAGATTGTAGGCGCAGCCCACCTTGTTGATAAAGTCCTTATCGACGTAGCTCAGGAGACTTGAGTCTGGGTATAAATCCTCTATTGCCTGATGCTCCAGTCCTTCCTCTCCCAAGATATCAGCAAGCTCTTCTGTGGACAAGTGGGAGGGCTCCCATGTGGGAAAGGTGGTAGGCCCAAATAGCTCATCCATGATGTCCATGTACTCTTGGATGGCTTCAGGTGGGATCTCCTCAGGCGCCTTGGTCTCAGGCCCTTTGGTCTTGGCCACCTTGTTCTTGCGCGCCTTGGTCTTGCGTGCCTTTGTCTCAGGCACCTTGGTCTCTGGTGCCTTTGGTTTGGCTGTTAATGAGCAGGCGGGCTGTATTTTGGGGTTGGTCTCTCTGGAGGTGCACCCTAGGACAGGGAAGACCAGAGTGGTGCATGAATGAGGGATCCGTGTTCATCCCAAACCCTGGGTAGTAGGCAAGGCTCAGTGGACCTAACCTGGCATGCCATGCATGAGGCAACCTGACCTAGGACCTGAGGGATATAACAGTGCACCAGATGCGCCATCTAGGAGAGTCTAGCGGGAGGACATTTAGAGAGACTGAAATTCCATGTTCTCTACCCTCCAGGACCCAAGTCCTGTGCAGATGATATGTGTGTTCTTTGGACAGACAAGGAGACAAAGGAGCTGTGTACTTGTAAGGGTGAATACGCAGTTTAGACTGGGTGGCAGGTACCTCAGGGGCTGGGGGCTGTTCTGCTTCAAGACCAAATCCCCCACACTGAGGAAAAGGTCTTATTTGAGACCACAACTTGCCTTAGCCCTTGTCACCATTCAGAGACTGTCGTGGGCTCCTGTGGGAAAGAGGAAACCCTACCTGGGCGTTGGAAAGCCTCCAGGACTGGCGGCTTTGAAAGTTGCAGCATTGGAGGTACAGGAGGAGGTCGGCACTGGAAAACCCCTGTCAACTGCATCCTTGGATCCTCCATCTCCTCCGCAGCCTCAAACTCCATGAACCTTGGTGGGCAAGGGAGGCACAGGCTGAGCTGAGAAGCAGGTCAGCCATAGCAGGCAGGTGCTAGCCCCATACCAGGGAGGAGCTGGGGGCAGAGATATGGATCTGTGTCCTGAAGTGGGCCAGGCCAGCCCAGGAGGGAGCTGCTACATAGGAGGAATGGCCGTTCTGAGGGAACACCACATCAGCCAGCACCTGAAGGGAATGAGCTCTGAGTGACGCGGCATAGCCCCTAGGTGACCCTTGTTTCCCCTGTCCCTGCCAGGAACCACATGGATCAGGCAAGTTCCAGAAACTGGTCAGGGAAATGATGTATATGAGGGTCCTGGCCCAATTAAGGGATGCTGAGGCTGGGACCTTGAGCCTTGGAAGGATCACCTGGGAAAGAAAGGCACAGGAGGGGTCATGTGGAGGTGGAAGCTAAACTGAGAACATTGGGTTGCTTCCTTGGAGGGCTGGTTCTTTTTCTTCCTTTCACTTGTTGGAATGTCTGGGATTTCATAGAGCAAAGGCAGTAAAGATGGCAGACCTGTCCTAGGGCATCTGAGGTTCTGGATGCCCCTGACCGTGCACTCTTCACTGCCACCCCCTTCTGGCACATTGGCTTGAACGCGTACCACTTTCATGAGCTCCAGTAGTCCCCACTCTAAAGAGGTGCCAGTTCCCGGGCAGGTGGTGTGTGTGAGGCTAGTGGAACTCTTTACCTCTGCCCAGACAACAAAGGAGAAGGAGTCAGTGTGGCTGGACTGGTTTCTCCTCCCCATTGGGACCCTGAACCTCAAGACACAGTTGGAATCACAAACATTGAGGCTGGAGATTCTGGGATTGTTGTCGAGAGGATGTCCAGCGCTTCAGCTAGAAGGAGCTGCAATTTGGAGAGCTAGACGCCTCAGAGCCAACACATAGGTAGGTGACATGCCCTACCCACCCTGCTGTGCAAACCCTGGATTCCCACCTAGATTCTGGGCCCCGGAAGCTAGCTCACTTTTGTGAGGTCTCATAGAAGACCATCCGTTCAAAGTTGCTGGTGCGCTGCCATTCCTTCCAACCCTTCCGCAGGCCCTCTTCCATGGTCATGGTGGGCTCCCGTCGGGACAGAGACCGAAGCACTGGGCTGGAATTCATCAGGATCAGTGTCCACAAGGTCACCCTCCTTCATCGGCAGACCAACATACCTTCCTAACTTTATTACTACTTCCCAGTCATGTGCACCTCAAAGTATTGACATTGGACTCCAGGACACTCATGCCAACCTGAACACCAAGGGCTGCATTGACCAGCATGATTGTGCTTGGATTCCTCTATGATGTGCTGTACTAGGTGCTGAATGTGGTTATCCTCCCACATTCACCTGGTGAAGCCCTAACCCCAGTGTGATGGTATCTGGAGCCTGGCTTTAGTGCTCAGAGGGTGAGATGAGACCCTGAGGGTGGTGCTTCATGGGGGCATTGGTGTTCTTCCTGGAGAAGGAGGAGACACTGAAGAGATGTCAGTCATGTGAGGACACAGGTGAGCCACCTGTCTTCCCAGCAAGGAGAAGAGCGCGTTCATGGGACTTTAGGTCACGTGCCCGCTACCTGGGAATCCTGACTCCAGGACTGTGAGAAAGGAATGCCTGCCTGTGTGTGTGTCCACGTGTTCCACAGCATCCTGTATGGTGGCCCAGGCTGACTAAGACCGTGCACAGAATGGCCTGGGAGCACAGTTACAAACTGGGGAAAGATGAACATGCCCATGCAGTGTCCAAAGACAGCATCCCCTTGAGTGTGACATCACCAGCGGGTCCCAATCAGGAGTTCATGACAATGTGTGTGGGTATCCTTAGAGTTCTGTCTAGGGGCCAGCACCCCTAAGCTCACTTGTGGTTGGGATGTGCTCTGTGCCAGGAACAATCAGGTCTATGGTGGAAGGTGAAATGACTGGGGGAGGGAGCATTATGTGGAGTCAGACAGCCAACTCCAGTTCCTGGCCCACATTACCCCAGGAACCTCCTCTGACCTTGAGTCCTCCTGTGATGGTGATGATCATTGGAAACAAAGATTTCCTGCCCTCACAGGCCTGTGATGGGCACCTGACATAAGGCACATTTCATTCCCTGGTGTGAGGGGATACATCTGGGACTGTAAGGGTCTCAGCTTGTCCCCTCACCCTCAGGACCTCTCTTCCAGTTCCCCTACATCCCAGCCTCCTCTCTCCAACCCACGCTCTTCCTCCTCACAGAGCTCAAGGGGTTGCCTGAGGAGAACACTCACATGAGGAAGCAGGAAAATGCTTCCACATCAGGAGTCTGAGGAAGGTGCCTGCGGACCAGGGTCTTGAAGCGCTGCCAGCGCCGGAAGTTCTCATAGACGCTGGAATGTCCACCAGAGTCCTCTGGTGGCACCTCCGCAGCCGGGAACATGGGTGGTGCACCTGCCCCATACACTGTACCTGGCCACTGGCGCGCATTCATTGGGAACATGATGGGGGCCAGCTGGGCAAATGGCCGAGGTGCTGGAGGGCGCAGGCCCAGGTGCCAGTGGATCCCATAGTTCTGGATCCCCCCACTTGCTGAGGCAGGCACAGTGGTCCTTACACCAGAAGGTGCCACGAGGAATGGAGCAGGATGCTCCACACCCCCACAGGAGACCCCTGGGGCCCCCCAGTTGAGGGGTGCCTGAGTGTGGGCAATGTTCTGAATATGAGGGGGCCCTGCTGGCCTCAGTTGTGGCCCACATTGTCCAAGGGTGGACAGCCCTGGCACATAGAGTTGTCCAGGGTAAGCGGACAGCACCAGAGGGTTAGCCTGGGAGATGGGTGCAGTCACCCGTGGTGCCAGAGGCGGCTCCCAGAACGGCTGGTGTGTTGGCACAGGGGCAGCTGGAAGAAAGGGCAGGCCCCTGAACGCAGACATGTGGGCACCAGGATTGAAGTTCATGCCTGGTCTCTGGAATGCAGATGCTGTGGAGGCAAAGAAAGGGGAGAATGGAGGAGGGGGAATGGCAGCAGGATTCAGGCCCCCAGTTTCTTACTCAGTGGGAATCTGAGGACAAATGCTCACAGCTCAGGGCCCTGTTGGCAGGGATATTGTGCAGTTTGCAATTGTCCCTGAGTGAATTTCATGCTGTGTTCCCTTTGTCATAGTTCTACCCTGAGAAAACTGGTTCCCAGTATACCAGGGCTCCCTGAAGGCTGTCAGTGGACTGTGGCACCTCAGCTTTCCCTGCCTCTGAGAGGTCCCTTGTGCATCCTTGGCAGACAATCCATTGGCCTCCTAGGTGACTCCCTAGAAATGGATCAATGTGACTCTGCTCAGTGGCACCATGCCCCTCCCATGCTCGCCAACAGGAAAGGGATCTTCTCGAGGGCAGATGCAGGTACTCCAGGGTCGTTTGTGAAGGTGACGGGTTCTAAAGATTATTGCCCCACCACCTCCTCAGCCTTCCATTTGCTAATACTCCTTGTGTACCCCTCCACTTCTTTCCTAGGCTTCCACAAACAAACAAGAAACACCTGATTAAGATCTCTGCCTAGCTAGAGGCTGAGGAATCCTGAAGTTCACCCCGCCCAGCATGTGGGTGCCTCTCCCAGCACTTCCCACAGCAAACACTGTGGGGGGACAGATTCTGGCCAGCTGTGTCCCCAGTGTTCACTGGTTCCTGCTAGGACACAGGGAAGAGGTCTATGTGATAGACACTGAGCTCCCCAAATCCTCTCCTGGAATGACCAGCAACAGCTTCTGAGGATCATGGGAGGTGGTGGGATTATGAGCAGTGCGGCTCTTCAGAGATTTTCACGGCCACTGTCATGTTTTTATTGGGCCTGGGAATTGGAGTCATTCTGAGGTCCTTTTCCTTTGAGCTCCCAATAAATGGAAGGAAAGTGTCACAGAGGATCAGGCCTGTGCCAGCTGCTACCTGTGGCAAGGTTGTTTGGAGCACATCCCTGTCCACCAGGACGTTCTGCAGAGTGTAGTCAAGGGATGGGAGGTGCACCACACTTCAACACTTGCACATATTAATCAGGACACCTGCCTAAGTTCCAATGACAATACGTGTGGGGACCCTTCCTAACTGTGTGCCACTCTCCTTCCTGTCTTCATGAGAACCCAGTCATCTTCAAACCTGATCCTGGAAAATGAACACCCCACATGTGCTCCCTTTTCATGGAGTACCAACCAAACCAGGAAGATAAGCAAAGTCTTCCTGTTGATTTCAAAACAAGGAGCTGAGCCTACACTCAGAGATAACCATTCAGAAGACCCCCCAGAGGCCCAAATCTATGTTGGTTGAGGTTTCCTGGGTGCCCTGCCCTTCAAGAATCAAGGACACCAACTGTCTGAATGGAAGGAGAAGTTTTCCTGGGCAGGAAGTTGGCAAGGTGCCCTGGGCTGTGGCAGTTGGAGAAACCTGCAGCCTCACCCACAGAGAGTATATCACACTGCGACTGTGGTCATTTATGAGACCCACTGGGCAGTTTTCTAGCTATGAACACTCCTCACCACTGCCCAGTTATGATCTGAGACTCTCGGTCAATCCCCTCAGAATGACATCCCAGGCAGCTTCCCTGTGTCTTAGGAATGGGCACAGGGCTCAGCATCTTGACTCCTGGGAGCCCTAACTGACCACCACTGTGACACCATCTGGGACTGCCTAAAAAGCCATGCAGTGACCTGTGTCCATTGTATAAGGAATCAAGCCCTTGGCCTCTCTCCCTTCTGCTGACCCAATGTATTTCCCCTGAGTAGCCTGGACCTGGGTCTTAGGAGCCCGCCTCCCCATGAGCAGTATCAGTCTTCCTGGGGCTTCCTGGGCCATGTCAAGTGCATCCTCTAAGGCTCTTTCCTTCCCTTACTTCTGCTCAGTGAGTTGACCTCAGGGGAAGTACTCCATTCTAACTCCCAAGGGTTTGGGAGGTGACTGCTCCTCAGATAACAAGCCCCTGACCCTCCAGGCTCACCTCCTTCCAAAGGTCAGGACACTGGACACAGTGTCTCACAGTCTCCACAGTGGGAAAAGTCAGTACAGGATCCAGAGAGTGACCTGTCTGTAACAGATTCTCAGGGTCCAACTGAGCCAAGCTGGGCAAAGTTTAAATGTAAACCCCAGTGGAATGTTGGACCCAGACATTCTGCAGGGGGAGGGGCCAAGGGCAGCTGGCCTGGCGGGGGCTGGGCAGACATTCCATCAAGAGCTCTGACAGGTATAGAAGAACCTCCAGTTGCCTTTAGGCAATTCAATGGTGACACAAGTGGTGTGTGCCTCTGGGTCATTTTGAAGTAGTTTCTCAAATGCACAGCAGAGTGGTGAGAGCTATGGCTCTCATGAGCCACACAGTCATGGGTCTGAACGGCCCCTACTCTAAACTGAAGGGTATGGATTGCATTTTATGTATAAAGTGTTTTTTTTTAAATCCCATTCCCAGTCTGTAAAACAGACTCTTGGGTGTTTCAGAAATATTCAACACCTTATTAGAAGTCTTTTCAATGAATGGGGGAGGAGGCAATCCATGATATTCAGGCACTAAGAACAAGCTTCTTTCACTTTTTCTGTAGTTATTCCCCACATCGATGTCATTGATGAAGTAGCTCGTGGAGCTTTTCTTTTAAAGTAGTGATATAAATTATGCAGTGTAGAAAAACTGTCTTTTTATTCCACAGTTGTTTTAGTTGTTTCATATAATGACTGATGGAGTTCAGATTCTCAAAGCAAGCTTTATTTGCTAGACCAAGGTCGAATTCAGGGGCCTTGCATACTCTTGGTCAGTGCTTTGCCACTGAGCTTCAGTGTTACCCCATCAGTCTTGCACTGCTTCAAACTGCTCATATAATACCACTGGACAAATGCAATTTGTGCAAAGTGGCCATGGGAAGGAGCATTGAAATCCTTTTGTCCTACCATCTGACCTTTATTCTTGTAAAGTCCTGAACTCATATTGATTGCCGAGGGAAAAAAAAATAAAAACACTGTGAACATGGATGTCCTTGTCATCAGGAACATTGGCAGAATGGCTGAAGGCCCTGTCCGCCTACTGTAAAGGTTTTCCGTCCTAGGACCTTGGCAGCATCACACGTGACATGTCTTCCACATTATCCTTTGGAAAGAAATGATACGAATTACCTAAATTTCCAGAAAGAGTATCAAAGGATTGTTTTTGTTTGTTGTTTTGGGATAAAGCATTTCAGGGTCAATGGGATCCAAGTATACATTTGAAACCTTCAGGCTAAAAATATGCCATGGCGTAGAAAAGGAAGAGGATACATTTGGTGTGTACCCAAATTGGTCGACATTGCCAAATCTTCATCAAACATAGGAGTAAAACTGTCAAAGAGAACATGTGGGCATCTGTATATACTGGGAGGGCTGTCCGTATGCAATAATGTGCTCAGTAGGCAAAATCAAGGAATGGGGTTTTCAGAGTGTTACCCAGACCTATAATTCTTTAATGGAACCTGCAGCTGGACTAGGAGGAAAGCACACACTGATGTCTGGACGAGTGAACAGGAACCAAAGGGAGTTAGTGGGAAGGGGGTGAAAACACTGGGCCCAAATGGGGAGCCAGTGCTTCAGGGTAGAGAGCTCCCAAGGGCTGCACAGGGCGGTGTCTAAGTCATAGCAGTGAAAATCACTTCGTCATTAAAGACGCTCAGGCTGAAAGAAGGGCCAGCCCAGAGGCTCTGGAGGAGGAGCCGCTTTGCTGGAGACACCTGGCAGGCTTCCCGACCCACCTCATCCTCCTGCAGGGCGCCCCCAGGTCCCTCCTGCACCCCTCGCGCATGCGCACGTACTTGGCTGGAAGCGCATGCTCTCTGGTCGCCCTCCAACTGCTCCAGCGTCCGTTGGGGCTGCAGCGGGGCAAGGCGCAGGCGCGAGCGCGGTTGGCGGGCTCCCAACGGCCGGCAGGGCTCCCGAGGCGGCGTCCAGACTCAGTCCCAGAGGCCCGAGGTACCGGACCCGCGAGCCTCTCCCGTCCCCAAGGTGTCCCTTCCTGGTCCTCTGGCCCCTGTGCCTCGCCGGGCAGCGCCGTCCTGGCCTCCCCTGGACGTGGGCCGCCCGCACCAGGCCCGGAAGTGAGGGGCCGTTGGCCAGTGCGGCCCCCACTTTGGGGCGCCGTCCCTCCGTGACCCTTGCAGCCTGTGTGGGGCCCGGGCTCCGGGGCACCTGTGCGGTGCCTGAGCAGCGCGGTCCTGGTCAGCAGGTCCGCGGCTCCTGTCGGTGTCAGAGGAAGTGGTGAAGGTCGTCTCCTTGTCGCTGTGAAAGCTCTGAATGTTGGGGACACCGTCAGCTGGCATCAGGGTTGTTAGGCTGAAGGACGCGCGTTTCCCGTGACGTTAGCGACTTTGCAGAAGGGAACACACTGAGCGGAGTGTGCTGGGTCCCCTGTGGTCACACCGTGATTGACGGCCCTCGTAGGTGGGCTGTTGGGGGACAGAGCACCTGAATGATGACGGGAGAACGGTGTGACCCCAAGTCGTGTGCAATAAAGAGACTCCTGTTGTATTATTAATGTGTGGTGCTCGTGTATTGCGCAGTGACACTGAGGATGTGCTCTCAGCGTGGTGGGGGGCTGTTGGGGGCTCCTTGTGGCTCTTTCTGGGTGCCCGAAATTTTCCTTCCGTCTTGATGGGCAGGAGGATCACAGGGCGATTATTTGGGTGAGAAAATGAGGCCTGTGCTGGTCCTGGAGGGTTGGTAGAGTACAGAGGGCTGGGGTGTTCCCCTGTTCCTTTGGTGGGTGGTGGGGTCCCTAATGTGTTGCTGTGCATTCCTCATTTGGACCTTGTTCTGTTTAGGACTGACTGAGGGGAATGTGGTGTGTGTTCAGAAGTGTGGGTGGTGGTGTCTGGGGCTTTGTAATTGGAGAATTTGTCCTAAGGCAGAAGTGGAGCAGCAAAGAGAACAAGCAAACCTCACTTCATAATTATGAGCTGCTGATCTGATTTTGAGGAGGTATAATGCCGGGGAAAAAAAAAAAAGCAGAGTTCTCTGAGAATTTCACAGGCATAGGATGAATTCTATGAAGTTGTGAGTGAGTCTGGAGTCTCTTCAGGATCCAGAGGGGGGTTTTACCCAGGCAAGAAGGATCCAAGTTGGTTTGCCCTGTACCTTTATAGCCATAGAGAAAGCTGATGGTGTGAGGTACCTTCCATCTAGGTTGTAGCTGTTTTGATGGCTCCACCTCCTTCCAGGTCTTTCCTAGAATCTGGTCTCCTGGTTTTCCTTTCTTGGGGGTTTCTGGGATTTACTGGGCATGGCCAAAAGACATTTTCTTATTTCTGGAGTGTGGCGTGAACTCATCCCAGATCAATCAGGTACCACAGAAGCTGACTCACTTCTGAGTCTAGGACTGTATTTGCTGACAGAAAGAGCATGCCATATGACATCTCATATTGACATAGCATCAGATTAACCTTCACAGTATTTCCAGCTCTCATAAGGGCAACTGGTTATTTTGGTGTTGGTGAGAATTGTTCTTTCTTATTCATATTGCACAAGAAATAAGAATATAATTAAACAATATCATTCTCTTCCTTTCTCTTCCTGCTTCCTCCCTATAGTCCCTTTCATCAAATCTACTTATGTTCCTTCAATTTTCATGAGCCGCCACCTCTATTTATCTTTTTCTTCTATAGATTTCACATATGAGAGAAAACATCCAACTGTTGATGTTCTCATTTTAGAAGATATTGCTTAACTTAAGGGACTCCAGTTCCATTCATTTTCCTTCAAATTGACATAATTTAATTTTACTTTACACTGAATAAGTCTCTATTATATGTTTATGTATAGACACACACACACATACACACACATGTTGTGGGGACAAGTGCTTGGAGTCCTGCATACATGGCATACATTAAGGGCACCAGTGTGGCAAATCACTTCCCTTGTGCTGGGCACGTGAGCGGCAAACTGCTTACCCCATAGGCACAGAGGCTGAGAGTGAGGCCACATGTTGCAGTCCCAGCGCTTGCTCCATGGCTTCCTCCTTGATTGGTTGTTGCAGGGTCAATTGGCCAGAAACTGTATTGGTGGCTGCCTATAATCTGCTTAGCTACAGCCCAAGTATATATACTTGGTAACTACGTAATCAAATGAGACCTGCTTCTAGCTTGGTCTCTGGAGGTCTTGGTTCGAGACTCCACAGCCACACTGGACAAGAGAGAGCCATGCAATACATATCACTTTTTCTTACTCCATCTTTGGATGGGCCTAGGTTTCATATTTGGATATAGTGAATTGTGCTGCTCCAAAGGTGGGTGTGCATGTATCACTATAGCTTGATGACCTTAAATCTTCAGGATAAATACCAAGGAGTGGTATTGCTAGGTAATATGGTGGCTTCAGTTCTAGTGTTTTGAGGAGCACCCATACTTATTTCCATAGAGTTTCTACTAATTTACAGCCACATCAATAGTGTGTAAGTGTTGCTGTGTTTTTTCATATTCTCCAGCATTTATTATTCTTTGTTTTCTTGATGCTGTCTTGTTGACTGGAGTGAGATGAAATCTTGGGGTTGTTAATTTCCCTAATTGCTAATGGTATTGAACATTTTATTCATGTATTTGTTGGCCATTTTTATTTCTTCTTTTGAGAAGTGTCTGTTTCTTTTGCTCATTTATTATTGCATTGTTTGATTTTTGATGTTAAGCATTCTGAGTTCTTTATGTATTCTGTATTTCTTGGTCAGAAGAGTAGCAAAGATTTTTTTCTCAATCTATAGGTTCCAAAATCTTGTTTCCTTTGCTGTCCATAAGTTTTTTTTTATTCAATACACACCCATTTATTAACTCTTGCCCTTATTTCCTGAATTGTGTGGGTCCTATTAAGAAAGTCATTCTTGGAGTGTTGAGTCTCCATTTGCTTCTAAAGGAGGCATAATTTCTGGTCTGATCCCTGGCTCTTTGATCCATCTTGGTCATGTTGTATACCCTTAACATGTTTTTCAATGTGATTTGCTAACATTTTATTAAGAAATTTTGCATTTAAGTTCATGTGGGATATTGGTCTGCAGTTTTCTTTCCTCAGTGTGTCCTTATCTGGTTTTGACTTAGAGGGATACAGACTTCACAGAGGGAACTTGGACTTATTCCATCCCTTTCCATTTCATGGAGCACTGGCATGAGTTCTTCCTAAAGTCTCCTAGAATTTAGCTGAGAATCCATCTAGACCTGGGGTTTTATTTCTTACAAGCTTTTCATTACTGCTTCTCATTGCTAGTTACTGGTCTGTTTAGACCTTCTTTTTCCTCTGACTTCAATTTTTGCAGATTATAGCTGTGTAGAAATGTACCCATTTTCCCTGGGTTTTCCAGTTGATTGGTGTATAATTTTTCAAAATAATCCATAATGATTTTTTTGTTTCTGTGATATGTGTGATGATTTCTACTTTTTCAACTCTGAATTTATTAATTTGAGTCTTTTTTTGGTTAAGGGCTTATCCATCTTTTTATGTTTTCAAAAACTCTTAGTTTAATGGAGCATTTATATTTTCTTCATTCTCAATTTCATTAATTTTTGCTTTGATCTTAATTATTTCCTTCCTTCTTCTCTTTTTGGATTTGGTTTGTTCTTTCTTAAGGGCCTTTAGATGCATCATTTGATTGTTTAAACATTCCTCTTAGAACTAACTTCATACTGACCTACACTTACTGGTATATTGTATCACGATTCTCATTTGCATCTAAGAATTTTTTACAAATTTCTTCCCTGATTTCTTCTATCATCCATTCATCATTCAAACATGTATTGTTCAATCTCTATATCTTCATTTAGTTCTTGTGGGGTTTTGGTGTTCATTTTTATTTTCATTCCATTATTATGTGATTCAAGGAATTATTGTACCTTGGTCTCTCTGAAAGTTTAACTCATGAAGTGTCTCTTTTATATAATTAATGGCACTGATGATTGGGGCATAAATACCTGTTGTCATTGTATCTACTTGTTCTATTGTTCTCTTATCCAATATACTCTTATTTCCTTATAACTTTTCCTTCATGTCTGACCATAAAGTTCAGATTGTAGGGAACTTATTTTATTAGCCTATGTCAGGAAAAAAAATCAAATAGAGCAGCATTGGTTCTAGGCACTTGAAATGGAGCAAGAAGCCATTGTTAATCAGACATCACTGGGAACCACAGCTCAACCATCATCTGGGCTGCACCCTACAGCACCATGCTGACCCAAGTGGGTCAAACTACCTGTTTCCTGAAACAATGTTAAACTCTTGATCTTCTGTACAAACCACTCCTTCCACCAAACTCTCCAGAGACTCAGATTTTACTCATGTCCCTTCCTACAAAATGGCTTAATTTTTCCAGCAGCAGTCTTAATTCCCGACTCTCAGTGCTGTCATCCCAAAGCCTTGCCGTTAAGGCTCTCCATGCAGCCAGCATGCACTTGGGCAGGTGCCAAATTCAGTGGTTCAGTTGTGAGTGCTCCCAGGTCTCACATGTGACTTGCAATGTTCTCCCAACTCCATCTTATGTGTCCTAAAGCATTATCTCTCTGCTTTAATTTTTTTTCGTTGAAACAGTGTTAAATTCATAGATTTGTGCCATAATCACCCAATTTGCTATTTTAATCTCCACTCCGACCTCTACCCCTAGATAACTACCAGATTTTTAAAAAATTTTTTTTTCATTTCCTGGGCATTTCAGATAAATAGAAACCCAGAATTTGTTGTCCTCTGCAACTGGCTTCCTCCACTTAGGGTAATGTTTTTGAATTTCTAGGCTGTGGCACTTACCTGTGTTTTGTTATGTTTTCTTCCAAAGCATACTTGTACCACACTTTGATATTTGTTTACCAGTTGACAGGCATTTGCAGAATGGGGATATTATGAACAATGCTGTTATGAAAATTCTTCTGCAAGTATTCATGGAGACACATGTTTCTAAGTTGATCTATTTTGTGTTATTCTTTAGTTTTCTTTAATTTTATTCTTTAGTTTTCTTTCTTTGGGGACATGTGTTTTTTTTCTCTTAGGTAGATTCTGAGAAGTGAAACTACTGGGTCACGTGGTAACTTTATGTTTGGTATTTTATAAATTTCCAAACTTCTTTCTAAAGGATGCCTTATGTTATATTCCTTCTGAAATGTGTCTGGGTTCCACTTTTTCTACATCCTTGCCAACATTTGGTATTGTCTGTTTCATTAGCCATTGTAATGAAATTAAATGGTGTTTCATTGTAGTATTAATTTACCTTTCTCTCATTACTAAGGATGTGGAACATATTTTCATGGGTTTCATTACCATTCACAGTCTTTTCCTTTCACAAATTAAAAAACGATTAGAGGCTTATCTAGTTTAATTTTGTTATACACATTAGGGAATATAAATTGTACAGAATAATGGGTTTCATTGGGAAATTTCCATACGTGATTCTAAGGAGCTTTGATTGTAGCTACATTTCCCTTTTCCTCCTTTTATATTAATCTTCCTCCCCCGGATTCCCTCCTCTATCCCTTGTAGACCCTCTTTAATATCATATTTTCCCTCAAGATTTCTCATATGAGAGAACACATTTCCACTTGTCTTTGTGAGTCTTGCTTATTTTGTTCATATTGTGATCTATAATTTTATCCATTTTCCTGAAAGGACATGGTATTATTTTTCTTTATAGCTGAATAATACTAATATTTCTCTCTCTGTCTCTGTTTCTCTCTCTCTCTCTCTCGCTCTCTCTCTCTCTCTCTCTCTGTGTGTGTGTGTGTGCGCGCGCACGCACACGCATGTGTTTCTGAAACACGATCTTTTGTCCAATCCCAGGGAAAGAACATGGAGACACAGAGTGCAACAGAAGTGAGACTTTTACAGAGAAGGTACAATATGTATTTTATCCTCTTAAACACAAGTTCACTCCCCCAGTTCCTCATTGGTTAAGAACTAAGATTGGTTAAGAAGGTCACAACCTTAGTGAACTTTGCCTAAGATGCCACATTCCCATATAAGAAAACTCTCTTTCCACATTTAAGATCTCTTTCCCCTTCAATTAATGTTTCTCAATGTGGTATTTCCTCCTGTTAATCTGTTAAACAGGTCCCTATTCCCACATCCTATTTTTCTAGGAGACTATATGTGTTTAAGTCTCAAGGCTGCCACATATGAATGGTACTGCATAAACTGTCCTTTAGTGATTTTCTACTCTGCCTTCTCTTTTCCCTGTATTTAGAATTTCTAAAATCTACTTACTTGAGAATTTACTTTTTGAACATGAATCATCAGATTTTCTATTTCTCACATATATGAAGTTCTTTTTTTAAAATCGTACTGGGTGGGTATTGAACCCAGGGGGCTCTATGAATGAACAACTTCTCCTTAGTCCCTTTTAAAATTTGGAGATAGGTTGTTACAAAGTTGTTACACTGGCCTGGAACTTGAGCTCATCCTGCCTCAGTCTCCTGTGCCATTGGGATGCACCATGAGGACTGGTTTATGTAGCACATTTTGTTGACGCATTCTTCTCTTGATGGGCATCTAGACTGACTTCATAGCTTGGCTATTGAGAACAGTACATAGATGAAGATATCTCATTCCTGTGTATGCAGGTATCTCTTTACTATGCTTGCTTTGATTCCTTTGGGTATATGTCAGGAATGAGATAGCTGGATGGTATAAACAATTTATGTTTAGCTTTTTGGGGTACCTCCATACTTTTATGCAGAGGGATGATACTAATTTACATTCTCATCAGTGGTGTACAATGTTTCTTTTCCCACTCATCCTCACCAGCATTCGTTTTGTTTTTTGTTCTATACTGGTACATGAAAAATCAAGCTATTTTGTGGGAACAAACATAGGTGCAGACTCAGTCTCTGAATAGTTGGTTGGAAGGAATAGTTTGTACAGAAAATCAGCAGAGTTTAGCAATGTTTCAGGAAACTGGCGGTTTGGCCCACTTTGGACAGCAGGTGAATAAAAGAATTGTCCAGGTATGCATCTGAGATGTGATTTTCAGTGACCTCCTGTTCCATTGTAAGTGCTCAGAACCAATTCGACTCCATTTGATCCCCCTTTTTTTTGAAAGTGATTGATGAGTTCCTTGTAGTCTGATGTTTATAATCCAGAAATGAAGCAAAAGAAATGGGAAAATAAATGTAGATTGACTATTCCAAACTCAGTGTGTTACATAGAGAGCTGCCTTGGAATGCAGGATGGCCCTGCCTCTGGGCCACAACCCTGGGATGAATTACTATTGAATATCCTTTCTCTTTTTCTATGGGTAGCCTCCTCTTCCTTTTCTCATTGATCTGGGTCCTTGATTGGGTCAAGGATGGTGTGGGAGGGGTCAGGGTACTGGGCCAGTGTGTGTGAGGGGGGTCTGTCTTGGGATGAGGGCCAGGGCCTCCAGTGCCTGTGGTGGCAGCTGAGGGCACAGTCAGGTGGGTGGAGGGTGGGTGGTGGGTGCGGTAGCTGGAGTGTTGATGCCTGTCTCATGGCAGGGTGAGGAACCCTCTGCGCATGGGTAGGTGCAGGTCAGGGTGGGGTCATCCCCAGAGTCCAGCAGTCCCGGATGGGCACCAGGCCAGGCTCATGGCTCTGCGGCCGTTGTTGTTGCTGTGGTCTCTCCATCTCCAGGCAGCCTGTACCCCTGGTTTCTGGCAGCCGCCAGGAAAGGCAGATGAACTCCCAGGAGAACAGGAGGACCTGGAGCCCATAGCCAGCAGGGTCTGGGGCTGTGTGGGCGGGGCCCAAGGTCCCTTTGCAGTAGGGGCTGGTGGGAGAGGCTGGAGGAGGCAGGAGCAGGCCCAGGCGGGCAGTGAGAAGCCACCAGTGTGTTCTCTTTGTCTCTACCCTGAAGCAGACGTCCACCAAGAGGACATCACCCAAGGTAGGTCAGGTTTCCCAATCTGGCGGAGATTTTATGGGTGGGAATCCCTGCCAGAGCTCAGGCATGAGGCTGTGGAACAGGATGCGTGGCCCAGGTCTGGCCCAGGGCTGTAGGGGGCCCAGAGGCAGAGGCAGTCAGGCTCAGGAGTCTCAGGTCCCTTTCCAGAAATCTGGGAGCACAGCCAGGGACCAAGATAACCCTTCTCAACTGTGAGGACCATGGATCCTCCCCCAGATAGAAGTCTTCTAAACAGAGTTGTCTCCATCTGCCCCACCCCTTTAGCAATGGAGCATGCCATGAGGGGGTGGGGGTCAGTTGCCCCAGGTCACACAGTACTACAGACACCTGCTGGTGACTTTGCTCCTCATGACACTGGGGTGGAGGGTGTGGAGTGAAAACAGCTGCCTAGAAACTAGGACCTCTGAAAAGTAAGATTAGTAACCCCAGAGAACTTCACTCCCCTCATCTGCAAAGTAGGCATAGAGTTGTGTTGGTGGAAGGAGTGAGGCCCCAGGGAATCCTTCCCAGTCCCAGGGCTGTGCTGTGAGCAGCCTTTCACCTTGCCCCTTCCTGTCCAGACCCCCAGACCAATATCCCCACAGCTCTTGCTCAGCTGTACTAGGCCATCTAGGCCTGGGCTGTGATGACTGAAGTCAGAAGCCAAGACAGCCCTCAATCATTTGGGCTGGGTCACTTGTCCCTTGACCTTGGCCTTCCCATGTGTGAAGTGAAGGAGGGACCTCCTTGGGGTGGTATGGGACACCACATGTATCTCTAACAGATCTGGGGGGATTGTCTCCACAGTGTGCAGGAAGACCAAGATGATAGGGAAGGTGTATGGTGGCCATGATTCGGTGAGTGGCCAGTGGCCGTGGCAGGCCAGCCTGCTCTACCTGGGCCAGCATCTCTGCGGAGCTGTCCTCATTGACGCCCACTGGCTGCTTTCCACAGCCCAGTGCTTTCTCAAGTGAGTTATGCTTCCTGGGGCCCTCTCAGGGGGTTTGGCAGGGGAGGAAGGGTGAGAAGAGAAAAGGGGATCAGAGGGGATGGCCCTCCTCTGGGTATTGCTGGGGTCCCTGTGCTGCCACCAAATGCACACTGCTCCTTCTTTGATCCAGTGTCTGCTCCACCTGGACTGTCCTCCCCACTGGCCACCCAGTGCTTTCTTCATTTCCTGGGTCCTTATCATCCTTCATCCTCAGCCCCCGCTGAGAGACCCCTCTTCCCTATGTCTGTCCCCCCTGACAAGGACGTGTGCTGAGAACATTGGCACCTTACCCTACACTCCTGAGAGTAAGAATCTAGTCAGAGACCAGATATGATCAGCAGTGAAATGATTTCTTTCATTACTTTTGTTAAACTTCATTCCTGGGAGGAGCCAGAGTTACCCCTGCCCCATGTGTCAGGCTGCGTTGGTGGGGAGAGTAGGGTTCCCCAGCCTTGGAGAGTGACATGGACAGTCAGGAGTCTACCTCTCCTGGCCCTCCTGGGCCTGTCTCTGTGGCTAACTTCAGAACACATGTGGAGGGACCCAGAGGGAAGGAGGGACTCATAGCCCAGGTAGGGGAGTTGCAATTTGTACACTTGCTGTCCCTGAATCCTCAGCTAGCTTCTCTTGAATCTGTGCAGGGTCCCCTGAAACCCTCCATGACATCGGGGGGGGGGGAGGGGTGGCGAGATCCCATGCCAGTGTGTCTCCATCTTTTCAGGAAGACAAGGAACAAGCTTCAGTCAGCATGATGCAGGAAGAAGCTCAAAGTGGGCAAGGAGGGCAGATGTGAGGGAAGGGGTCCAGAGAGAAGCTACATTGTGGGGGCAGGGTCAAGGGACTTCCTTAAAGGAGGAGTTGGGCTTGTGATATGGATGGGGGCCCTACAGGTCTGAGAACTGTGTGAACAAAGCCATGAAGTTACTCATTCCCCTTCAGAAACAGGAGAACTTCAATTCTGTGCACTCATTTGTGCATTTAAGAAATTCTTTGTGAGCATTTACCTCCAAGTGGAGAAAAGCAACCCTGAGGGAGTGGGTTGGAGGTGGTGAGGCCAAGGGATGGATCAAAAGGTGACAGGAAGAGACCTGGTATATGAGTTAGCTTTTTGTCATTGTGACAAAATATCTGAGAATTGAGTCAAAAGTAGGTAATTTTACTTTGGGTCACGGTTTACTTAGTACCTCCGGTACATGGAAACTTGGCCACATGGTTTCAGGCCTGTGGGAGAACAGTACACTGTGACAGGAGCACATGGTGGAGGAGTCCCTTTCACCTCATGGCAGCAAGGAAGCAAATAGGGTACATGGTCCCAACATGTCAAGAGCACCCCCAACCTGAGGACCTAACTGATTTCCACTAGGCTCTGCTGCTTACAGTTTCTGCCATTTCCCATTATTGCCACAGACCAGCACCCAAGCCTTTTGCACATGAACCTATGGGAGTCATTTAAGATCTGAACCATAACATGGTAATGGTCCAGAGCTCCTCCTAGGAAAGTAAGAGGGTTTGATCTGAGGCACCCCTTAGTACCCTTCCAGCACCAGGATTCTCAGCTCCTCCAGTTCTAGGAGGTGGTGGGAAGCCCTGCGTCCTGAGGTTGTGAGTTGAATGTTCATCAACCCAGAGCGAGAAGGCTCCTGAGTGTTAGAAGGGAGGAGACAAAGGTGCCTGGAATCAGGGCTGGGAGAAGGGGGTCCAGAGCAGTGTGGGCAGTGGGATGAGGATGCAGGAAGAGTGGGGGCCCCTGAATCAGAGACGATGCTGATAATGGGCCCTTCCTCCTCCAGCAAATCCCAGGCACCACAGGACTATGAGGTCCTCCTGGGGAACACCCAGCTGTACCAGCACACCCAGCACACCCAGAAGATGCTCGTGAACCAGATTATCACCCATCCAGACTTTGAGAAGCTCTATGTCTTCGGGAGTGACATTGCCATGTTGCAGCTGCACCTGCCTGTGAACTTCACCCCCTATGTGGTTCCTGTCTGCCTCCCACGTGCAGACATGCAGCTGCCCAGTCAAAGGTCCTGTTGGATAACTGGCTGGGGAAGGCTCTCCGAGAAGAGTGATGGGGCCTGGGAGAGGCAGGAAGGGAAATGAAGGACAGGAGGAAGCATCAGGGCAACAGGAGAGGGGTGGTTCAGCCAGGCAAGAGGCCCAGGCTGGTTCCTGAAGCCCCTGGACTTGACCCCCCTGTGCCTCATTTCCATGATCTCTCAGATGAGGACTGGGCAAGTGCTACATCCCTTTAGTTCTGAAAGTGTATGATTCTAGGCTTCAGAGTTCCATGTGGCCCAGTCCCTGAATATCTGGGGATCCTTAACAACTAGAATCAAGAATCTGGGTTGTTGGAGTCTTTGTGGCTTTTGATTCGAGTGTTTAATCAGCCAAGGTTTGGGATGACTTGAATGAACTCAAAAGCTGTTCCTGGGGGCTGTCCCGTTCCGGGTTGTTAGTTGGCTTTCCATTACTGTAAAAACAAAGCAAAACAAACTTGCCTGAGATAATGACTGAAAAAGAGGAAAGGGTTATTTTGATTCATGGTTTATGATGTTACATGGGGATGACTTTACATCCTGAGCAAGTTATGGAGCAGTGCTGCCCAGGAAGCAGAGAGCCAGAGGAGGGGCCGGGTTCCTGACATCCCCTTTAAGGGCACACCTCCAGTGACCTACCCTCCTCCTGTACACCCCATTCCTTCAAGATTCCAGCACCTCCCAATAGTGTCACGGGTTGGGGCCAAACTTTAAACACACAGGCCTTTGAGAATCCTTGGAAAGGTGCTTGGGAAAAGTGGGAAGTCACATGTGGCATCTGACCCCAGAGCCTGCATGATGAAGTCACAGTGATCCCAATTTAGGAATGGTTAATGTCTATGAGCTCACCTAGCTCTTATCTTGTCCACTTCCCATTCTTGTCATGTAAACTGCATAATGAAGAAAGCTTTGGGGTTTTGTGTTGCCTTGTCAGATTGAAAGAAGAGAATTATAGACAAAGGCTTATGCCTGGATGATTTAATAAAGAAAGGATTGTTGATGGTTTGGGGAAATGCTTCTGGTGTATTTTCAATGAAAGAAAGAACAGTACAAATTTGTAATCATCCATGGGGTCAGCATTTGGTTCCGTGTCTCTCAACAGAGGTGTTAGAGGTGTTTTGGACAGACCGTGTCTTCAGTGAGTGCTCTGCCCACAAGCCTAATACCTGCCCACCCAGTGTTAGGAACACTCCCTAGTCATGGGATGGCCAGCCCCCAGCACACATATGTGTAGAAACACATTCTGGTTCTTCCTTGAAGACAAGATCCAAGTCTTGTTTTAATGTTCCAGACAGTGTCCCAAGGCACCTGGTAGGAACTCCACTGCTCTTTTCCACCCTGGCACAATAAATCACTGTTTCCTGCCTGTTGACTCCAAATTTCTCTCCCATTTTCCATCCTGTGTACTTCTACTCAAGTCCCCACATGGTGGCCTATTATGGGCACGTGGAATCAAATGTCAACTCCCCACCTTGGCTATAAGGCTGTACATAGTATCAGTGCTCTGCCCCTTCTCTGCCTCAGCTCCTGCTGCATCCCTCACATATCTGATAACTCGCAGCACTGTCCACTTTGCTCCTCCTTGAGCAAGGCCACCTCCATCCCTAGACCATTTACTTTGCTGTTTTCCCAGCCTAGCTTTCTTTCCCCTCTGCTCTTTGCATTACTTCTTTCTTCTTGACATTTACAGCTCAGCTCAGCTACTCCCAGTTTTACTCCATCATGTGAACTATTTTGAAATAGGCAATCCCTGCTGTCATCTCCCTGTTCTATCTGGTCCATAGCACTTAACAGTTTGTTCATTTCTTCTACTTGCTCTGTCTCTTCCAACTCAAATGTCAACCTGTACCTCAGTGTGTAAAATATGCCTAGCACAAGGACAAGTGAATAGATAAGTGATGGGGTGAGAGGATGGATGGATGGATGGATTGACAGATGGGAGGATGAATGTGGAATTGGATGGGAAGATGATTGGATGGATGGATGGATGGATGGATGCATGGATGGATGGATGATGGATGGATGGATGGATGGGTGAAGTTGGTGGATGGGTGGTCGTATGTGTTAGTGGATGGGGAGAAGGAAGAAAGAATGGAGAGATTGATGAGAGTAGATGGAAAATGAGTGTGGGAAGATGGGTAGATGGATGGAGGAATGGGTGAATGCGTGGACGTGTGGGTGGGCAGGTCAGTGGATAAAGAGATGGCAAAAAGGTTAGTAATGGATGGGTAGAGAGTAGACTGAATGGTTCATGAGAGGATAGGTGGGTGAGTGAATGGTTGCTGAATTCCAGGGAGTGGAGTCACATAATTAGTGGGATTTGCCACTTTGTGGAACAGGAAAGGTTGTTCTGTTGTTGGAGGAATAGGCTAAGTATGTGGACAGCTTTGAGAAAAGGGTGGGGGGCTTAGCATGGAAGACTGAACCGAGGTTTGAAACCCATGCTTGAGAGTAGTGGTGAGCGTCAGGCAGAGTGGGGGTTCTGAGTCGTCTGGGTTCTTTGCTAAGGCACAGTGCATGTCACTCACCTCCTTCTCATTTTCACAGAGCCATTGTTACTGCCCTACTCTCTCCAGGAAGCTAAGGTGAGTCTTATGAATAGCACCATCTGCAATACCTTCTATGGGCAAACACCTGGAGAAGGCAGGAACTACTCTGTGCAGGAGGAGATGCTGTGTGTGGGGGACTTCTCAACAGGAAAGGCCATCTGCCAAGTAAGTAAGGTCGGGCTCTGCTGCTCTCTTGCCTGTTCTGCTGGCCTCAGTTTCCCCTGGGGGGCCTGTGTTGGCCTCAAGTGTCTTGGTGGAGACCCCAAACTTCCTGCTTCCTTCCTTCTACATATTTTCCGTGGGCTCCATTCCTCATCAGTCTTCCTTCAGACCAGCACCTTCCTCAGCCCATCCCAGCACAAAGCTGTCTGCTGTGAGGACCCTCAAACAGTATCCATTTTAGTTGCCTGTTTTAAACTTTGATGTGTAGCATACACACAGGATGAGTTATTTGTAAGTGCACAGCATGATGACTTTTGTGAGGTTGATGCAACCTGTTACCAGCCCTCCCCACAACTCTCCATTCCCTTCTTGTCCCTAACCAGCAGATTTCCTTTTAGTCTTTGGAATTGATTCTGAATTTTCTGCAGACAGGATTTACTGTTGGCTTTCTTCTGTATTTTAACATTATATTTGTACCCAGGGTTTTTACTGTAAGTTCATATCAGCTGTCTAATCATCAAAAAATAAAGGGTAAGCCACAATTGGGGGGGCTATTGGTCACCTGGTGTGTTGGAATACACCTGTAAGCCCAGTGGTTCAGGAGGTTGACTGCAAATTCATGCCAAGCCTCAGCAATTTAGTGAGACATTTTGCAACTTAGGGAGACTGTTTTCATATTAAAAATAAAAGAAAGTGTGGATGTGGAACAGTCGTGAAAAGCCCATGGATTCAGTCCCTGGTAATAAAAAATAATACTAATATCTAGTTGGTAGTATACAAAAATGCCAATGTCATAGAAAAGAAGGAATGAATGAGACTGAAGTAGGTTAATAAAACTTGGTATTTAAAGATAAGATGGGATCCTGGATTGGATCTTGGAATAGAATAGGGATATTTGGGGGCAGAGACTCACTGGTAGAGTGCTCACCTTGCGTGTGTGAGGAGCTGGGTTCAATCCTCAGCACCACATGAAAATAAAGAAAATAAACTTATTGTGTCCAACTACAACTAAGAAAAAATATTTTAAAAAAGAATAGGGATGTTTGTTCCTAGTGAAATCTGAATATTTATTTAATAATATTGTACCATCTCTACTTCCTTGGTTTAAGTATTTGTACCATGGTTATGTCAGATGTTAACACTAGAGGAAGCTAGGTGCAGGATATGTAGATCCTCTGTAGTATCCTGCAAATCTAGCCTAATCCTACATTATTTCAAAATGGAAAGATTTGAAAAGATTGAAAGAAACCCTTTACCAGAGAGTTCATTTAGATATCAAACAAGCAAATGAAAAAACCTCTCAATATTGTCAGGCACAGGAGAAATACAAACTCAAACACCAGTGAGATGCCTCTACACATTAATTAAATGGCTGAATTCAAATGACTGGCCACGTCAGTTGTTGACAAGGATGTGAAGCACCTGGAACCCTCAACATACCCGAATGGTAGCGTTGTAATCTGGTGCAAATATTTTGAAAACAATTTTGTAAAAAGCTATATACACTTCTACCATACAATCCAGACATAGTAATGTTAGGTATTTACCCAGCAGAAGTGAAAGTAAGACTTGTAGATGTCCAAGAAAGACATCTATATGACTACAAGACAGTTCACAGCAGGTTTCTTGGGTAATAGTTCAAAACTAAGAAAAAGCTAAAAGATCAGTAGCAGGCTAATGAACGAATAAACTAAACAATATCCCTACACTAGTGCACTACTCGGCAGTAAACAGGAATAAACTATGGTGCTCACAGCTACCCAGGTGTACTACTAAATATAGTATTTAGGGAGGGGCTATGGACTGATGGATTTGGAAACACGATCTCCACTGGGAGGATCATCTCCGGAGCTTCTTGCTGCTTCATTCTGGTGTCCCTCATTGGGGGCTTGAACTGATTGGCCTTCACTAGGGCCCTGCTTGACATAGTGGCAGCCCAGGGTGTCCAACATTGCCACCTGGTATTTCTGCCCCCACTCAGCCCCCATCCTAACTCCTCTCTCTCTTTCCTCAGGGTGATTCTGGGGGTCCTCTTGTCTGCTATGGCCCCAGTGCCTGGGTCCTGGTAGGACTGGCCAGCTGGGGCCTGGACTGCAGGCCTCCCATCTACCCCAGCGTCTTCACCAGGGTTGCCTACTTCATTGACTGGATCAGTAAAGTCAGGAAGCGGAGTTCTCTGCCAGACCCTCCGCCTGACCCTCCTCCCACAGACTTTCCATCCCAGCCTCTGAGAGCTTCCGGCTGCCCCGGGCCCTGGAACACGCTCATGTGCACACAGACCTGGCTCCTTGTGCCACTTATCTTCATGTTACAGCAGCAGGTCCCTGAGTGACTGTCAGGGCCCTACATATTTCCTCTGCCCAGGCCTCCGGCCTCTTGCTGCAGCTACTCTCACTCAAGACCACTGTTGATCTAAACAGCTCCTTTCCTCAGCTTCCCTGTCCATCATCTGCCACTCCCAAAGCCAAGTTCAGCAAACCAACCCAAATAAAAGACTCATCCTCCTGTTCCTCTGGCTGTGCTGCCCTCTGGGCTCCTTCTGTCCCTCAGTGCTCTCCTTTCCCTTCCACTTGGTCATCTGGCTTCCAGAAGGAAGAGGAAGGGGTCTTCTTAGGAATCTTCAGCCAAGGGGCCCTGGGGCAGAAAGCACTGCCATAGGGTGGACTGTGAGGAAGTTGGGAGCCAGGGGGCTTTCTAAGCAATAGTCATGGTCTCTCTGCTCTGGCTGACTGCTCCTACCCTGGGGAGCACCGGATTGTTCAGAGAAGGCCAGGCTTTACACCTGGTGTCCAAGTGTAAGGGAGGCAGTGCTTCCCCTCAGTAGATATGTGATCTGATGCAGATATATTGAAAACAATTTTGTAAAAAGCTATCTACACTTCTACCATACAACCCAGACTTAGTTTGAATCAGTGGACCTGAGGAATGATGACTGGTCCTGTCCTGTAGCCAGAGGTCTCTCAGATGTCGGTGGTGGGGGCTGGAATCTGGTCAAGAAGCAGAGAGAAGGCCCTGATGCCAGACTGAAAGCTCATCCTCATAAGGCAGCGATTTTCAGAGCTCTGTCCCCTTTTTGACACCTGGTGTGCTTTTCATCTACATCTACAGGATGCTTCAGGCATGTAGACACTGTCCACTTCCCCAGCCCAGTCACCCATGAACATGGTGCCTGTTGTCTAAGGCCCAGGGTACACCTACCCTTGTGTCCGCATGCCTCTTGGGGTTGGATCCCAGTGTCACCTTGTTGATGTAGCTGATCCTATACTAGGGGTCCAGTAAAAATAAGTTTTAAAGTAGTGTGGCTGTCTTTCCCAAAAATATGCTGGACACAGGTTTTGATGCAGCCAACAGGAACCCAGAGGCCTCACAATACCCACCCCCAATGTTCAGATCCCTTGTTGAAAGGGAGAGCTTTTATTTAGCAGATGGTCACATAAACTGGACACCATTTATGGGTTTCAGTGGTAAATGTTTCCTACCCTGATATTTCTCAATTTCCTGGACCCTTACGGACAGGAGAATGGATGAACTCTCATGAACATTAGCAATAGGACTTCCCTGTCTTTGACCTTCTGAAGGATCAACAATGGCCTTTCCAGTGTGAAGACACTGTAGGAGCTTTAAGTACAATCCTGGCCTTTGGCCAGAGCACCTCTACTAATGGATGATGGTATAACCACCATCTTTGATGGGTCTTGGAGCTCCATACTCTATGGAAGGTGGAAGACAAGAGCTTTCCATCTGGTAACAAAACAGGTGATCTCACCCAACATGACTGCTCAGAACTATGGTCTGCATATGAGTTATTTGCACAGCATGTGGTCCATGCTTCTTCTGCACAGGGTCAGGGGAGCTTGGGTGGTTCAGGGCTGAGTACCACCTTCGGTTGGTGCTATGGAAACCTCAGGCTGACTGGTGCTGGGGACCCGGGCAATGTCTTTCCTATTGCAGGGTCTGGGAGATTCTCTGATCCGTGGGCATTCTCGCACTCTAAACCAAGAGATCTCAACTCACACCTAGTCCTCATGACAGATCCACCGAATATCAGCTTCACCCAAGTGGTTTTTCCTTAGGTGAAGCAACTCAAGTACTCAGTGTCATTTATTTTCAATGGTGAGCTGAAGCATATAAGGTTCAGAAACTGCTTGAGATGTTATAGGAAGCATGTAGTGACAGAGGAGTAAGCCCAATGCCACTTTGAAAGAGTTTGAAGGCCTGTTTCTCCCCTCTTCTGTAGGCTGCCCTAACCCAGCCTCAATCACCCAGGAGAGACTTTTTATGACCCCTCCCAAATGTGAGCTCCAGATACTGCCTTCAGGAGAGGGAGTGACTGGCTGGGCCTGGAGCAGGGTTTCAAGCAGCCCTATGGGGAGAGCATTATCAGGAGGAAGGATTTGAAATTTTTGGTTAGGGCCTCCCTACCCTCACAGGTGGTGCAAGGACACAGGCTACTGCTCATTGGAAGATCAACTGTAGAAGAGCTGTAGAGGGCAAGAAGTGAGCCAAGGTCGTTGGAGATGCTGCTTCCAGCCTGGAACAGAAGGAGCTTGGAAGTCCTCACTCCCACTCTCAAAACAGGAAGGCTGACAAACTGAGCATCCACACCTCTTCTTAGGTCCTTCAGATAATTGAGGTCCCCAGGCAAACGGTGACTCTCACATTTGCAGAGACATTCTTATCTGGAGACTCAAGGCGTACCTGAAGGGAAGCCAGGGCGCACACACCTGGCACCGGCACCAGTGCTGGGTGAGGAAACCTAAACTGCAGTGGAGCAGTTGCTGGAGACTTGAACTCCAGAGAGGCCATGGGAGCACTGGGGCCCCTCACTCCCTTGGGTGCTACCTCCAGGAGCCTTGTCAGGTTCTCAGGCTTTAGACCAGAGGATCAAACAGTACCCCTGTTTGTGGCAATGGCATGGGGAAAATAACCATTCTGAACTATTACCAGAGTATTAGTTCTACTCTATAAAAGCTGCTACAGGAGAAAGTGTCATGCCAGAGCTGATCTTTATGACTTTATCTGCATTTAAGTGACTTGGAGTGGCAAACATCAACCTCCTGCTCCCTCTTTCATTCCTGCCCTATCATGGTTGGGAGTGCATGAAGGCTCCCTGTGAGACTGTGAGGTCTAATCCTAAGACTAGGGAGTGCTTCCTGTCCCATATGCTCACTTCAGCACCACCTCAGTAGGGCTTCTGTATAATGAGAGAGGAAGGAACTGTCTCAGCCCATAATCAGTAAGGATCCACTGGGCAACTAACAGGCAAGAGCGGAGACGAAAGTAAGGACAGCAGAGGAAATACAGTCTGTCACCCCCATGGCCATGTCAAACAGTAAACAGCCTAAAATACTCACCAGATAAGCACGAAACATCGCACTGCACATTGATGAACCTTTCACCCAGCAGATCATATGTGACTTTGTACAGAAAATTTCAAGGTATACATGAAGAAGAAGAAGAAAAAAGAAGAGGATGAGGAAGGAGAAGAAGAAACAGAATCAGAGAACATTTCTTCAAGGAAAACCAAACATCAAAACCAGGCTTAGATTTAGTGGGCATTTTGAAAAATTCAGATCAAGAATCTGAAATAATTATGAATACATTGTGGGCGATGTCAACAGGCAGATGGACACTCCAAGAAAGAGTCAAAAGGAAATTCTAGAAATCAAAAGATATTATAACATAAATAATACCTTTAAATATTTAATCAATAACCTGGTGCAATGGCTAATTTTAATGATCACTTTATTAGAGTAAGAGATGCTTAAGATTAAGAGGCTTCTGGGTTTGGCAATGAGAATGTGTCTAAGTACAATTAATATACACTAATAAGTATAATAATATACAAACTGGACGAGCTTGGAATTAATTTTTTTATTTGGAAAAATAAAAGATTTGTGAATGGTAATGAAGCACATGAAAATATGTTCCGCATCATCAGGCATTAGGGAAATGCAAATTAAAACTAAAATGGGAGACCGCTTAATTTGAGTTGAATGGCTGATAAAAGAGATGATATCCAAACTTAGCAAGGATGTAGAAAAAGTGAAACCCATTCACATTTCAGCAGGAATGTAAAATTAGAGACCTTTTAGAAATCAGTTTGGAAATTTATAAAATATTAAACAAAAACTTACCACATGACCCAGCAGTTTCAATTCTCAGAATTTACCCAAGAAAAACCAAACTGCATGTCCAAAAAGAAAGTAAGTAAACTAAAGAATTAAAATAAAATAGTTAAAACAAATGTGTCTCCACAAATACTTTCACAGGAATATTCATAGCAACATTGTACATAATATCTCCAAACTGCAAACAACCAAATGCTTGTCAACTGGTAAACAAATATCATAGTGATACAACCATGGGATGGAATAAAAAGAAGCATAATACAGGCACCTGCCTAGAACTTCAAATAGGTTATGTTAAGTGAAGGAAGCTGGATGCAGAAGACAACAAGTTCTGTGGTTTTATTTATCTGGAATGCCTAGGAAATGCTCATAGGAAAAAAAAAAGGACTTAAAATTATTGACATTTTTCTAGGAGTGGAGGCAAGAGTGAAGATAGCAAGTTAGGTGATTATTGCCCAAATCCATGAATTTACCAAAAATCATTGAATTGTCTACTTGTAATGAGTGAGATTTATAGTATATAAATAATATTTCAATAACACTGTTTTGAGGGGAAAAATAAAAATGGTATGATAATGGTGAAGGCACCTAATGTGGAGTTGGGTTGCCAGTGCAAATCACCTTGGAGACCTGACAACACCTACAACTTGGGCACCTGCCCAAGTGCATCCTGGCTGCATGGAGAGCCTTAACAGCAAGGGCTTTGGGGATGACAGCACTGAGTTACGAATGAAGACTGCCGTGCTGGAAAAAATAAGCCATTTTGTAGGAAGGGGCATGAGTACAATTTAAGTCTCTGTATAGTTTGGTGGAAGGAGTGGTTTGTCCAGAAGATCAAGAGTTTAATCGTGTTTCAGGAACAGGTAGTTTGTCCCACTTGGGTCAGCATGGTGGGGTGGGGTGCAGCCCAGATAAAGGTTGAGCTGTGGTTCCCAGTGGTATGTGATTAACAATGGCTTCTTGCTTCATTCCAAGTGCCCAGAACCAATTCTGCTCCATTTGATATTTTTTCCTGACAGTGGCAAATAAAATAAGTTCCCTATAGTCCTGAAGTGTATGGTCAGACATGAAGCAAAAGCATAAGAAATAAATGCAAAAATGACACCTTCCTTGAAAACTCTGCTCACTGGCTGCAGGTCTTCTTGTACCCGGGTATTCCCATTGGCCCCTCACAGTATGTGTGAAGGGCTGGGGGTGTGGGGAGAGAAACTTCAGGGTTCAGGGACGACAGCAGTAGCAGCAGCAGCCAGAGGCAGGGTCTGGCTCAGCTCAGGTCCCCACAGCCCCTGACCATCCAGAGTGCAGAGTGGAGCGTGTGACCTGTCCCTGACCTGGGACTGACCCAACTATAGACAGTCCCTAATATAACCCAAGTCACACCCCTTCTGTCCCCTCTAAGCCCTGATGGGTGCATTCACTGGAGACCAAACAGCCTGGAGGTCCTGACTCCATCCCAAGACAGACCCCCACTGACACAGTGTGTGACACAGCCTGACCTCAGCCTGACCTATATTGAGCATGGCTGGCACAAATCCAATCAAGTTCTCCTACGAATCAATGAGGAAAAAAAATGTAAAAAGGAAGCTACGCACCACATGGCTTGCCAATCATTGGAATGGGGAGGTTGGCAAAGAACAATGATTTTACCACAAGGTGGCCAAGGTTTAGTGCTATTTATGGAACAAAGAACTGGGGAGAGTTCAGGCATGCACGAAAGTGACTGGAGGTGAAATGGGTCATATCTGTCATTAGTAATCAACTTCATTGTTCTTTAGAGGACATGGGTTCCCAAAGTGGTGGCGTGGGTGTGATCCAGTTGTGGGGTTGTCAGCCCCAAGACATCTAAAGGTCACCATCAGACACCAGTAGAGGCCCAAGGGAAGTCAGTGGTTTCAACAGAAGCAGGTGTTACAGCCCTAAAAATTAACCTAGGAAAACATGATCATCCTAAACCCCCACTTCAGAGGTGTTATCTCCACTAATGGGAAATGACAGAAACTGTAAGTATCAGAGCCTAATGGAAAGAAGTTCGGTCATGAGGGTGGGGTGCTCTTGATGTGCAGAGGACCATGTCCTCCAATTTGTTTCCTTGTAGCCATGAGGTGAAGAGGAATTCTCACTACGGCTCCTGCCATAGTGTAGTGCTCTCCCGCTGGACTGAAGCAATGTGTCCAAGTTACCATGTAACAAAGAAACAAACCACGAAACCATGACCCAAAGTTAAATTTCCTCTTTTGAACTTGATTTTCTCAGGTATTTTGTCACAGTGACCAAAAGCTAACTCATCTATCAGTTGTCTCTTCCCATGTCTCCTTCTCCCCCATCCCCAGGCCTAAACCACCCTACTACTGCCCACGCCCTAAGGGTTTCTATTCCACTTGGTGGTAAGTGCTCACAATGAATTTCTTTTTAAAAAATATTTTTATTTTTAGTTGTAGTTGGACACAATACCTTTATTTGACTTATTTATTCTTATGTGGTGCTGAGGATGGAACCCAGGGCCTTGCACCTGCTAGGCGAGCTCTCTACTGCTGAGCCCCAGCCCCAGCCCACATGAATTTCTCATGCAAAAAAAATGTAGCTTTCTTTTGCTCTGAAGAGAACTGAAAGACATCATGGCTTTCTTTACACAGCTCTCTAACCAGGAGGGCTCCTACCCACTCCACAGACTAATTCCTCTTGGACAGCAGTCCCTACAGCCCCTTATAACTGCCCCCTATATTAGAGCATCTCTCTAGACCCCTTCCCTCAGTTCAGCCCTCTTTGCCTATGTCTATGAATTTATTGCTGATATGGAGGCAAAGTCTACGAAAGTCTACTGAAAACCTTAGAATTCTAATATTTGATGAGTGATGTGTGTCATGAGAAGGTCTTCCTAAAGATTTTTATAATGAGCTAAAGTATAAATTTTAAGATGTTAGCAGACCACGGCTCAGATGTTGGCTGGCATGGCACAGGCTGGCCAAGGTCCCGGGAAACAGGAGACTCTGACCAAGCCTACCCAGTGCAGAGACACCAGGAGGAGCTTCTTCAACTGAGTTTCAATGAAGGTGCAGCTAACCAAGGGCATGCATCCAAAAGGGGCCAGTCCCTGTGGTCACGGTCAGAAAGCAGAGCACATCAGTAATAGGGGGAGTGGGTCTTGCTGGTGGTGTCAGTTGACATTTCCCTAGGGCGCTGTGACTTCTTCCCCTAGAAGCCAGACCTTGTCCTCTTATCAGGCCACCTACCCAGGAAGACCATGGCCATGCTGGGGTTTTGTCCATCCTCACTGACCAGCATCATTCAGGGGAGGAGAAAAAAGCTGTCTAAACACATACTGTTTCCAGAATTACATCTAGAAACCTGATTAATGGCACAGGGGCCTGAAGCCTCCAAAGCAGTTCTCCATCCAAATGAGACAGGAGGGCTCAAAGTTGTCAAGAAATACTTGAGAAAACATTGTGTCCCTGTCTGTGAAACCCATGGAACCTGTGTCCTATGAAGAACCATGGTGTTTGATTACACACGACAGACCACAAACTACATCACATCTGATCCCTTTTGTGCATGTCAGAACTCACTCCAGCTCTTATCAGGAGCACTAAACTTTAGCCTCCTTGTAATTAAACCATTCTCCTTTGCAAACTTCCCGGTTTTGTAAATGTGCAATCCATGTTGTGTAGCCTCAGTTTCTTTTTCTCATTGGTTTGTAGGAGAACTTGGTTACATTTGGGACGGCCACAAGGAACACAGGTCAGGCTGTGGTCAGGGCAGGGATGACACTAGGGAGGGTCAGAGCTATGTCAGTGGTGGTTCTGCCTTGGGATGCAGTCAGAGCCTCCAGGCTGCTGGGTCCCCAGGGAGTTCATGGTCAGGACTGTAGAGGGGGTGGGAGGGTGGGAGGAAGGCCATGATCTCTCCTCAGGCCACTACACAGGAAGACCATGGCCATGCTGGGGATCAGTCCAAGCACACTGTCCATGATCATTCAGGAGAGGAGAAAGAAGCTGTCTAAGAAAAAAGACAAAACCACTGTTTCCAGGCTTATTGCCAGAAACCTGGTTAATGGCACAGGGGACTGAAGGCTCCAAAGTGACTCTCCTTCCAAAGGACACAGGAGGGACCAAGGATCTCAAGAGGCATGTTATAGAAAAGCATGCCCCTGTCTGTGATGGCCATGGCTGCCACAAATGCCTCATGGTCACTCAGAGCCTTTTGCTTCCATAGAAGGTCCTCCCCAGATGACTCCGCCCTTTGGGGGCCCTTAAGTGGTCCCAAGCCTGGAAAGCAAGGAGTCCTTCCCCTAACCATGCTTAGGCAGAAACACTGGGAGTATCTGCTAGGACACTGCATGCTTGAGCCCATCTATTTAATTCAAATAAATTTGTTTCCCCATCTCCTTATGCCAACAGTGGCTGTGCATCCCTTCATGATCTGTACCTCTTCCCATTCTGCTGCAGCATGAGTCCTAATGAAGGCTCTTAGGGATGGGTAGAGTTTGTAGATTCAGACTCTCATCTCAACTGGAGCAGGACAAGTTGGTCGCACTGAAAACTGGCAAATTGTGCAGGTCAACCTTAAGGTGGCCAGCACAGAGAGTGACCCAGAGCAGTGGCAAGCTACAGGAGATGCTAGGTCTGTCAGATGAGTTCCAGGGCATTTTTGGAAGTGGCTGGCTACTGCCCCCAGGAAAGCAACAGGAGAACTGCTGCCACTAGGAGCTGGGGTTTGATGACATTCAGTGTCAGGGGACTAACACTACGGTCTGAGAGCCACATGTCAGTCCTCAGATCCCAGAGCTACACCACCAAGGAAGATGTGCTTTGCCTCTTTGTGATTCCTCTTCATGTCTGGCCCTCTGATAATTGGTAAGAGAGATGTTTAAGGGACACAGATCATGAAGGGATGCCCAGAGAAGATTCCCTAAACCAAGAGAGGCCTTTTCAATGGTGCGATGATTAGGGTTTTGTCCTAGGATAAGAGGAAGAACCAGTCTAAATCTGCAAACAAGACCCAGTGGATGGACGCTTGTGCTCCCTTGGTCCTGGCAACCTGAGTTATCTCTTCTCAGTTCTCACTGCATGGACGTGCACAGACCACATGGCAGAAGGCAGCAGCTGCAGAAGATGTTTCCTACCAAACTGCCTTTATTATAACTGACAGTCCACCAGGGTACAGCTTCCCACCAAGGCTTGAACATTGTGACCCTCCCCTCTAGTACCCTCCCTTCTGCCCCCCCACCTGCCCTCTTACTACATTCCCTGTACCCTCCCACCCCCTTCACTTTCCTGAGAACCCGCAGGAACTGCCCTGTGTGGGGAAGAAGGTCTTCACAAGCTGAAGACCTTTGGCCCTTCTGGTGTAGAATGAAGCAAAGGTGAGATCTTGCCTGAGGGGCAGCCACCCCAGAGGCCAGCGGCCAACACTGCTGTCCTCAGGGCCTCTTCTTCTGGTTGCCAGATGACACACACTTTCTCTTCTGAGGCCGTGAGGTTCCACCTAGCTCCAGGTCCACACCTTGCCCTCCGATGACCTGGAGGGGAGGCCCAGTGCAGGGTATCTTTTGCACATTGCATGAGCGTCCAGTGAGAGCGCTCTTCATGGTCCTGGCACCTGGAGGAGGGTGGGAGCTGAGGCGTCCCCTCTTGGGGGGTGGGGCCTGGAGTGCTTGGTCTCCTGAGCACAGGGTTTCTATTGGAGGGGCCTGGCTCTGGGACAGTCCCCAGGGCAGCAGGCGGTGCTGGGAGATAAGGAGGAAATCCAGGCTTTGGAGCTCATCGTCCACACTGCAGCCATTGGCTGTCTTATGTGGCCCCCCAGCAGAAGTGGCTTTTCTGGGACCCACTACGCCTTTGTTCCCCAGGTTTAATGAGGAGGATCTGCAATTATGGGGAGGATGGTTGGAGTGGATGGTCCCCAACGAGGATGACCCACGACGGCCTTGGAGGACAGCAGTGTCCTTCGATCCCAGCAACTCTGGCTCCATGGCCCTGCGCCTCTTCGTGACCTGGGAAGCCACCTCTGTGGAACAGTCCTCCATGCTGGCCCCTTGATCAGTGTGATGCTTCCGCTTCTCTGCACCTTGGTTGGCAGGTGCCTGGGAAGCTCTTGAGTCCTGTTGGGACATACCATGACCTTGAGGCCCCTGCAGAGCTGCTTCTTCACAAGCTGAAGGAGAATATGGGCACTGGCCAACTCTTCTACATGCATGACATGGGCCACAGGGACTGGGACAATCATTTCTATGGGAGGTGGGAAGTGAAGGGACAGACTTGAGTCTCTGCTGGCCACCCTCCTGGGCTTTCTTCTTGATGCCCTGAACCCATCCATGAATCTTCTGTCTCCTTCCTTTCCCTTCTACATCCTGTGTCCTGTGAAGTCACTCAAGGAAACATGGATCATAGGTAGGATAGGGACAGATGACGTCCTGTGGGCCACATGACTAGGGTCCTGTGCCTTCCTCATCTACGTGCTATCCCTTGATCCTCTGTCCACCTGTGGCCACTCCCTTTCTTGTCTATTTGTGTCCCTTTGTCTCCTAGCTGGCCAGTATTGCTCTCTGCCTTATCCACGTGGTGTCTTTCTCCACCTCCCCTAAACCTGGTTTGTCTACCTCCATAGTTCTCTGTGGTGCCTCTTTCTCTTCTCTATCTTTTCTTTCTCCCCAACCCCTGGTGTTCCTGCCATTGTTTGTGAGGAGTATAACCCGTGTACCTCCTACCTGGTCTACTGGGGGACCCTACTTCCCTCTCTACCTGGGAAGGCGTGAGTTCTTCCTCCTGGTCCAGCTCTTTTGTTAGCGACAAGATATCTATACATGGTTCAGAGGAAAGTATTTCTTCCAGGAAGCGGGAGTGAATTATGTTCTCTGCCTGGGATGAGAAGGAAGAGAGTGTGAGTGACCTTGGGAGTAAATAGCCCCAAGTCAGGAAGACTTCTAGTAGAAACAGGAAGCAATGATGATCCCATTCTCATTACACCATGGGGCTATTATAGCCCAACGACCTGCTACAAACATTTAGAAGAGGGCACGCATGTGTGTGTGTGTGTGTGTGCATGCACACCCCACACATACACACACACATACACATACACACACCAACTCTGCTGAGAATCTGTGCTAGATGATCAATTCCATGAGTTTTGCAACCTTGACTACACCAAGATTGTAGGCGCAGCCCACCTTGTTGATAAAGTCCTTATCGACGTAGCTCAGGAGACTTGAGTCTGGGTATAAATCCTCTATTGCCTGATGCTCCAGTCCTTCCTCTCCCAAGATATCAGCAAGCTCTTCTGTGGACAAGTGGGAGGGCTCCCATGTGGGAAAGGTGGTAGGCCCAAATAGCTCATCCATGATGTCCATGTACTCTTGGATGGCTTCAGGTGGGATCTCCTCAGGCGCCTTGGTCTCAGGCCCTTTGGTCTTGGCCACCTTGTTCTTGCGCGCCTTGGTCTTGCGTGCCTTTGTCTCAGGCACCTTGGTCTCTGGTGCCTTTGGTTTGGCTGTTAATGAGCAGGCGGGCTGTATTTTGGGGTTGGTCTCTCTGGAGGTGCACCCTAGGACAGGGAAGACCAGAGTGGTGCATGAATGAGGGATCCGTGTTCATCCCAAACCCTGGGTAGTAGGCAAGGCTCAGTGGACCTAACCTGGCATGCCATGCATGAGGCAACCTGACCTAGGACCTGAGGGATATAACAGTGCACCAGATGCGCCATCTAGGAGAGTCTAGCGGGAGGACATTTAGAGAGACTGAAATTCCATGTTCTCTACCCTCCAGGACCCAAGTCCTGTGCAGATGATATGTGTGTTCTTTGGACAGACAAGGAGACAAAGGAGCTGTGTACTTGTAAGGGTGAATACGCAGTTTAGACTGGGTGGCAGGTACCTCAGGGGCTGGGGGCTGTTCTGCTTCAAGACCAAATCCCCCACACTGAGGAAAAGGTCTTATTTGAGACCACAACTTGCCTTAGCCCTTGTCACCATTCAGAGACTGTCGTGGGCTCCTGTGGGAAAGAGGAAACCCTACCTGGGCGTTGGAAAGCCTCCAGGACTGGCGGCTTTGAAAGTTGCAGCATTGGAGGTACAGGAGGAGGTCGGCACTGGAAAACCCCTGTCAACTGCATCCTTGGATCCTCCATCTCCTCCGCAGCCTCAAACTCCATGAACCTTGGTGGGCAAGGGAGGCACAGGCTGAGCTGAGAAGCAGGTCAGCCATAGCAGGCAGGTGCTAGCCCCATACCAGGGAGGAGCTGGGGGCAGAGATATGGATCTGTGTCCTGAAGTGGGCCAGGCCAGCCCAGGAGGGAGCTGCTACATAGGAGGAATGGCCGTTCTGAGGGAACACCACATCAGCCAGCACCTGAAGGGAATGAGCTCTGAGTGACGCGGCATAGCCCCTAGGTGACCCTTGTTTCCCCTGTCCCTGCCAGGAACCACATGGATCAGGCAAGTTCCAGAAACTGGTCAGGGAAATGATGTATATGAGGGTCCTGGCCCAATTAAGGGATGCTGAGGCTGGGACCTTGAGCCTTGGAAGGATCACCTGGGAAAGAAAGGCACAGGAGGGGTCATGTGGAGGTGGAAGCTAAACTGAGAACATTGGGTTGCTTCCTTGGAGGGCTGGTTCTTTTTCTTCCTTTCACTTGTTGGAATGTCTGGGATTTCATAGAGCAAAGGCAGTAAAGATGGCAGACCTGTCCTAGGGCATCTGAGGTTCTGGATGCCCCTGACCGTGCACTCTTCACTGCCACCCCCTTCTGGCACATTGGCTTGAACGCGTACCACTTTCATGAGCTCCAGTAGTCCCCACTCTAAAGAGGTGCCAGTTCCCGGGCAGGTGGTGTGTGTGAGGCTAGTGGAACTCTTTACCTCTGCCCAGACAACAAAGGAGAAGGAGTCAGTGTGGCTGGACTGGTTTCTCCTCCCCATTGGGACCCTGAACCTCAAGACACAGTTGGAATCACAAACATTGAGGCTGGAGATTCTGGGATTGTTGTCGAGAGGATGTCCAGCGCTTCAGCTAGAAGGAGCTGCAATTTGGAGAGCTAGACGCCTCAGAGCCAACACATAGGTAGGTGACATGCCCTACCCACCCTGCTGTGCAAACCCTGGATTCCCACCTAGATTCTGGGCCCCGGAAGCTAGCTCACTTTTGTGAGGTCTCATAGAAGACCATCCGTTCAAAGTTGCTGGTGCGCTGCCATTCCTTCCAACCCTTCCGCAGGCCCTCTTCCATGGTCATGGTGGGCTCCCGTCGGGACAGAGACCGAAGCACTGGGCTGGAATTCATCAGGATCAGTGTCCACAAGGTCACCCTCCTTCATCGGCAGACCAACATACCTTCCTAACTTTATTACTACTTCCCAGTCATGTGCACCTCAAAGTATTGACATTGGACTCCAGGACACTCATGCCAACCTGAACACCAAGGGCTGCATTGACCAGCATGATTGTGCTTGGATTCCTCTATGATGTGCTGTACTAGGTGCTGAATGTGGTTATCCTCCCACATTCACCTGGTGAAGCCCTAACCCCAGTGTGATGGTATCTGGAGCCTGGCTTTAGTGCTCAGAGGGTGAGATGAGACCCTGAGGGTGGTGCTTCATGGGGGCATTGGTGTTCTTCCTGGAGAAGGAGGAGACACTGAAGAGATGTCAGTCATGTGAGGACACAGGTGAGCCACCTGTCTTCCCAGCAAGGAGAAGAGCGCGTTCATGGGACTTTAGGTCACGTGCCCGCTACCTGGGAATCCTGACTCCAGGACTGTGAGAAAGGAATGCCTGCCTGTGTGTGTGTCCACGTGTTCCACAGCATCCTGTATGGTGGCCCAGGCTGACTAAGACCGTGCACAGAATGGCCTGGGAGCACAGTTACAAACTGGGGAAAGATGAACATGCCCATGCAGTGTCCAAAGACAGCATCCCCTTGAGTGTGACATCACCAGCGGGTCCCAATCAGGAGTTCATGACAATGTGTGTGGGTATCCTTAGAGTTCTGTCTAGGGGCCAGCACCCCTAAGCTCACTTGTGGTTGGGATGTGCTCTGTGCCAGGAACAATCAGGTCTATGGTGGAAGGTGAAATGACTGGGGGAGGGAGCATTATGTGGAGTCAGACAGCCAACTCCAGTTCCTGGCCCACATTACCCCAGGAACCTCCTCTGACCTTGAGTCCTCCTGTGATGGTGATGATCATTGGAAACAAAGATTTCCTGCCCTCACAGGCCTGTGATGGGCACCTGACATAAGGCACATTTCATTCCCTGGTGTGAGGGGATACATCTGGGACTGTAAGGGTCTCAGCTTGTCCCCTCACCCTCAGGACCTCTCTTCCAGTTCCCCTACATCCCAGCCTCCTCTCTCCAACCCACGCTCTTCCTCCTCACAGAGCTCAAGGGGTTGCCTGAGGAGAACACTCACATGAGGAAGCAGGAAAATGCTTCCACATCAGGAGTCTGAGGAAGGTGCCTGCGGACCAGGGTCTTGAAGCGCTGCCAGCGCCGGAAGTTCTCATAGACGCTGGAATGTCCACCAGAGTCCTCTGGTGGCACCTCCGCAGCCGGGAACATGGGTGGTGCACCTGCCCCATACACTGTACCTGGCCACTGGCGCGCATTCATTGGGAACATGATGGGGGCCAGCTGGGCAAATGGCCGAGGTGCTGGAGGGCGCAGGCCCAGGTGCCAGTGGATCCCATAGTTCTGGATCCCCCCACTTGCTGAGGCAGGCACAGTGGTCCTTACACCAGAAGGTGCCACGAGGAATGGAGCAGGATGCTCCACACCCCCACAGGAGACCCCTGGGGCCCCCCAGTTGAGGGGTGCCTGAGTGTGGGCAATGTTCTGAATATGAGGGGGCCCTGCTGGCCTCAGTTGTGGCCCACATTGTCCAAGGGTGGACAGCCCTGGCACATAGAGTTGTCCAGGGTAAGCGGACAGCACCAGAGGGTTAGCCTGGGAGATGGGTGCAGTCACCCGTGGTGCCAGAGGCGGCTCCCAGAACGGCTGGTGTGTTGGCACAGGGGCAGCTGGAAGAAAGGGCAGGCCCCTGAACGCAGACATGTGGGCACCAGGATTGAAGTTCATGCCTGGTCTCTGGAATGCAGATGCTGTGGAGGCAAAGAAAGGGGAGAATGGAGGAGGGGGAATGGCAGCAGGATTCAGGCCCCCAGTTTCTTACTCAGTGGGAATCTGAGGACAAATGCTCACAGCTCAGGGCCCTGTTGGCAGGGATATTGTGCAGTTTGCAATTGTCCCTGAGTGAATTTCATGCTGTGTTCCCTTTGTCATAGTTCTACCCTGAGAAAACTGGTTCCCAGTATACCAGGGCTCCCTGAAGGCTGTCAGTGGACTGTGGCACCTCAGCTTTCCCTGCCTCTGAGAGGTCCCTTGTGCATCCTTGGCAGACAATCCATTGGCCTCCTAGGTGACTCCCTAGAAATGGATCAATGTGACTCTGCTCAGTGGCACCATGCCCCTCCCATGCTCGCCAACAGGAAAGGGATCTTCTCGAGGGCAGATGCAGGTACTCCAGGGTCGTTTGTGAAGGTGACGGGTTCTAAAGATTATTGCCCCACCACCTCCTCAGCCTTCCATTTGCTAATACTCCTTGTGTACCCCTCCACTTCTTTCCTAGGCTTCCACAAACAAACAAGAAACACCTGATTAAGATCTCTGCCTAGCTAGAGGCTGAGGAATCCTGAAGTTCACCCCGCCCAGCATGTGGGTGCCTCTCCCAGCACTTCCCACAGCAAACACTGTGGGGGGACAGATTCTGGCCAGCTGTGTCCCCAGTGTTCACTGGTTCCTGCTAGGACACAGGGAAGAGGTCTATGTGATAGACACTGAGCTCCCCAAATCCTCTCCTGGAATGACCAGCAACAGCTTCTGAGGATCATGGGAGGTGGTGGGATTATGAGCAGTGCGGCTCTTCAGAGATTTTCACGGCCACTGTCATGTTTTTATTGGGCCTGGGAATTGGAGTCATTCTGAGGTCCTTTTCCTTTGAGCTCCCAATAAATGGAAGGAAAGTGTCACAGAGGATCAGGCCTGTGCCAGCTGCTACCTGTGGCAAGGTTGTTTGGAGCACATCCCTGTCCACCAGGACGTTCTGCAGAGTGTAGTCAAGGGATGGGAGGTGCACCACACTTCAACACTTGCACATATTAATCAGGACACCTGCCTAAGTTCCAATGACAATACGTGTGGGGACCCTTCCTAACTGTGTGCCACTCTCCTTCCTGTCTTCATGAGAACCCAGTCATCTTCAAACCTGATCCTGGAAAATGAACACCCCACATGTGCTCCCTTTTCATGGAGTACCAACCAAACCAGGAAGATAAGCAAAGTCTTCCTGTTGATTTCAAAACAAGGAGCTGAGCCTACACTCAGAGATAACCATTCAGAAGACCCCCCAGAGGCCCAAATCTATGTTGGTTGAGGTTTCCTGGGTGCCCTGCCCTTCAAGAATCAAGGACACCAACTGTCTGAATGGAAGGAGAAGTTTTCCTGGGCAGGAAGTTGGCAAGGTGCCCTGGGCTGTGGCAGTTGGAGAAACCTGCAGCCTCACCCACAGAGAGTATATCACACTGCGACTGTGGTCATTTATGAGACCCACTGGGCAGTTTTCTAGCTATGAACACTCCTCACCACTGCCCAGTTATGATCTGAGACTCTCGGTCAATCCCCTCAGAATGACATCCCAGGCAGCTTCCCTGTGTCTTAGGAATGGGCACAGGGCTCAGCATCTTGACTCCTGGGAGCCCTAACTGACCACCACTGTGACACCATCTGGGACTGCCTAAAAAGCCATGCAGTGACCTGTGTCCATTGTATAAGGAATCAAGCCCTTGGCCTCTCTCCCTTCTGCTGACCCAATGTATTTCCCCTGAGTAGCCTGGACCTGGGTCTTAGGAGCCCGCCTCCCCATGAGCAGTATCAGTCTTCCTGGGGCTTCCTGGGCCATGTCAAGTGCATCCTCTAAGGCTCTTTCCTTCCCTTACTTCTGCTCAGTGAGTTGACCTCAGGGGAAGTACTCCATTCTAACTCCCAAGGGTTTGGGAGGTGACTGCTCCTCAGATAACAAGCCCCTGACCCTCCAGGCTCACCTCCTTCCAAAGGTCAGGACACTGGACACAGTGTCTCACAGTCTCCACAGTGGGAAAAGTCAGTACAGGATCCAGAGAGTGACCTGTCTGTAACAGATTCTCAGGGTCCAACTGAGCCAAGCTGGGCAAAGTTTAAATGTAAACCCCAGTGGAATGTTGGACCCAGACATTCTGCAGGGGGAGGGGCCAAGGGCAGCTGGCCTGGCGGGGGCTGGGCAGACATTCCATCAAGAGCTCTGACAGGTATAGAAGAACCTCCAGTTGCCTTTAGGCAATTCAATGGTGACACAAGTGGTGTGTGCCTCTGGGTCATTTTGAAGTAGTTTCTCAAATGCACAGCAGAGTGGTGAGAGCTATGGCTCTCATGAGCCACACAGTCATGGGTCTGAACGGCCCCTACTCTAAACTGAAGGGTATGGATTGCATTTTATGTATAAAGTGTTTTTTTTTAAATCCCATTCCCAGTCTGTAAAACAGACTCTTGGGTGTTTCAGAAATATTCAACACCTTATTAGAAGTCTTTTCAATGAATGGGGGAGGAGGCAATCCATGATATTCAGGCACTAAGAACAAGCTTCTTTCACTTTTTCTGTAGTTATTCCCCACATCGATGTCATTGATGAAGTAGCTCGTGGAGCTTTTCTTTTAAAGTAGTGATATAAATTATGCAGTGTAGAAAAACTGTCTTTTTATTCCACAGTTGTTTTAGTTGTTTCATATAATGACTGATGGAGTTCAGATTCTCAAAGCAAGCTTTATTTGCTAGACCAAGGTCGAATTCAGGGGCCTTGCATACTCTTGGTCAGTGCTTTGCCACTGAGCTTCAGTGTTACCCCATCAGTCTTGCACTGCTTCAAACTGCTCATATAATACCACTGGACAAATGCAATTTGTGCAAAGTGGCCATGGGAAGGAGCATTGAAATCCTTTTGTCCTACCATCTGACCTTTATTCTTGTAAAGTCCTGAACTCATATTGATTGCCGAGGGAAAAAAAAATAAAAACACTGTGAACATGGATGTCCTTGTCATCAGGAACATTGGCAGAATGGCTGAAGGCCCTGTCCGCCTACTGTAAAGGTTTTCCGTCCTAGGACCTTGGCAGCATCACACGTGACATGTCTTCCACATTATCCTTTGGAAAGAAATGATACGAATTACCTAAATTTCCAGAAAGAGTATCAAAGGATTGTTTTTGTTTGTTGTTTTGGGATAAAGCATTTCAGGGTCAATGGGATCCAAGTATACATTTGAAACCTTCAGGCTAAAAATATGCCATGGCGTAGAAAAGGAAGAGGATACATTTGGTGTGTACCCAAATTGGTCGACATTGCCAAATCTTCATCAAACATAGGAGTAAAACTGTCAAAGAGAACATGTGGGCATCTGTATATACTGGGAGGGCTGTCCGTATGCAATAATGTGCTCAGTAGGCAAAATCAAGGAATGGGGTTTTCAGAGTGTTACCCAGACCTATAATTCTTTAATGGAACCTGCAGCTGGACTAGGAGGAAAGCACACACTGATGTCTGGACGAGTGAACAGGAACCAAAGGGAGTTAGTGGGAAGGGGGTGAAAACACTGGGCCCAAATGGGGAGCCAGTGCTTCAGGGTAGAGAGCTCCCAAGGGCTGCACAGGGCGGTGTCTAAGTCATAGCAGTGAAAATCACTTCGTCATTAAAGACGCTCAGGCTGAAAGAAGGGCCAGCCCAGAGGCTCTGGAGGAGGAGCCGCTTTGCTGGAGACACCTGGCAGGCTTCCCGACCCACCTCATCCTCCTGCAGGGCGCCCCCAGGTCCCTCCTGCACCCCTCGCGCATGCGCACGTACTTGGCTGGAAGCGCATGCTCTCTGGTCGCCCTCCAACTGCTCCAGCGTCCGTTGGGGCTGCAGCGGGGCAAGGCGCAGGCGCGAGCGCGGTTGGCGGGCTCCCAACGGCCGGCAGGGCTCCCGAGGCGGCGTCCAGACTCAGTCCCAGAGGCCCGAGGTACCGGACCCGCGAGCCTCTCCCGTCCCCAAGGTGTCCCTTCCTGGTCCTCTGGCCCCTGTGCCTCGCCGGGCAGCGCCGTCCTGGCCTCCCCTGGACGTGGGCCGCCCGCACCAGGCCCGGAAGTGAGGGGCCGTTGGCCAGTGCGGCCCCCACTTTGGGGCGCCGTCCCTCCGTGACCCTTGCAGCCTGTGTGGGGCCCGGGCTCCGGGGCACCTGTGCGGTGCCTGAGCAGCGCGGTCCTGGTCAGCAGGTCCGCGGCTCCTGTCGGTGTCAGAGGAAGTGGTGAAGGTCGTCTCCTTGTCGCTGTGAAAGCTCTGAATGTTGGGGACACCGTCAGCTGGCATCAGGGTTGTTAGGCTGAAGGACGCGCGTTTCCCGTGACGTTAGCGACTTTGCAGAAGGGAACACACTGAGCGGAGTGTGCTGGGTCCCCTGTGGTCACACCGTGATTGACGGCCCTCGTAGGTGGGCTGTTGGGGGACAGAGCACCTGAATGATGACGGGAGAACGGTGTGACCCCAAGTCGTGTGCAATAAAGAGACTCCTGTTGTATTATTAATGTGTGGTGCTCGTGTATTGCGCAGTGACACTGAGGATGTGCTCTCAGCGTGGTGGGGGGCTGTTGGGGGCTCCTTGTGGCTCTTTCTGGGTGCCCGAAATTTTCCTTCCGTCTTGATGGGCAGGAGGATCACAGGGCGATTATTTGGGTGAGAAAATGAGGCCTGTGCTGGTCCTGGAGGGTTGGTAGAGTACAGAGGGCTGGGGTGTTCCCCTGTTCCTTTGGTGGGTGGTGGGGTCCCTAATGTGTTGCTGTGCATTCCTCATTTGGACCTTGTTCTGTTTAGGACTGACTGAGGGGAATGTGGTGTGTGTTCAGAAGTGTGGGTGGTGGTGTCTGGGGCTTTGTAATTGGAGAATTTGTCCTAAGGCAGAAGTGGAGCAGCAAAGAGAACAAGCAAACCTCACTTCATAATTATGAGCTGCTGATCTGATTTTGAGGAGGTATAATGCCGGGGAAAAAAAAAAAAGCAGAGTTCTCTGAGAATTTCACAGGCATAGGATGAATTCTATGAAGTTGTGAGTGAGTCTGGAGTCTCTTCAGGATCCAGAGGGGGGTTTTACCCAGGCAAGAAGGATCCAAGTTGGTTTGCCCTGTACCTTTATAGCCATAGAGAAAGCTGATGGTGTGAGGTACCTTCCATCTAGGTTGTAGCTGTTTTGATGGCTCCACCTCCTTCCAGGTCTTTCCTAGAATCTGGTCTCCTGGTTTTCCTTTCTTGGGGGTTTCTGGGATTTACTGGGCATGGCCAAAAGACATTTTCTTATTTCTGGAGTGTGGCGTGAACTCATCCCAGATCAATCAGGTACCACAGAAGCTGACTCACTTCTGAGTCTAGGACTGTATTTGCTGACAGAAAGAGCATGCCATATGACATCTCATATTGACATAGCATCAGATTAACCTTCACAGTATTTCCAGCTCTCATAAGGGCAACTGGTTATTTTGGTGTTGGTGAGAATTGTTCTTTCTTATTCATATTGCACAAGAAATAAGAATATAATTAAACAATATCATTCTCTTCCTTTCTCTTCCTGCTTCCTCCCTATAGTCCCTTTCATCAAATCTACTTATGTTCCTTCAATTTTCATGAGCCGCCACCTCTATTTATCTTTTTCTTCTATAGATTTCACATATGAGAGAAAACATCCAACTGTTGATGTTCTCATTTTAGAAGATATTGCTTAACTTAAGGGACTCCAGTTCCATTCATTTTCCTTCAAATTGACATAATTTAATTTTACTTTACACTGAATAAGTCTCTATTATATGTTTATGTATAGACACACACACACATACACACACATGTTGTGGGGACAAGTGCTTGGAGTCCTGCATACATGGCATACATTAAGGGCACCAGTGTGGCAAATCACTTCCCTTGTGCTGGGCACGTGAGCGGCAAACTGCTTACCCCATAGGCACAGGGGCTGAGAGTGAGGCCACGTGTTGCAGTCCCAGCGCTTGCTCCATGGCTTCCTCCTTGATTGGTTGTTGCAGGGTCAATTGGCCAGAAACTGTATTGGTGGCTGCCTATAATCTGCTTAGCTACAGCCCAAGTATATATACTTGGTAACTACGTAATCAAATGAGACCTGCTTCTAGCTTGGTCTCTGGAGGTCTTGGTTCGAGACTCCACAGCCACACTGGACAAGAGAGAGCCATGCAATACATATCACTTTTTCTTACTCCATCTTTGGATGGGCCTAGGTTTCATATTTGGATATAGTGAATTGTGCTGCTCCAAAGGTGGGTGTGCATGTATCACTATAGCTTGATGACCTTAAATCTTCAGGATAAATACCAAGGAGTGGTATTGCTAGGTAATATGGTGGCTTCAGTTCTAGTGTTTTGAGGAGCACCCATACTTATTTCCATAGAGTTTCTACTAATTTACAGCCACATCAATAGTGTGTAAGTGTTGCTGTGTTTTTTCATATTCTCCAGCATTTATTATTCTTTGTTTTCTTGATGCTGTCTTGTTGACTGGAGTGAGATGAAATCTTGGGGTTGTTAATTTCCCTAATTGCTAATGGTATTGAACATTTTATTCATGTATTTGTTGGCCATTTTTATTTCTTCTTTTGAGAAGTGTCTGTTTCTTTTGCTCATTTATTATTGCATTGTTTGATTTTTGATGTTAAGCATTCTGAGTTCTTTATGTATTCTGTATTTCTTGGTCAGAAGAGTAGCAAAGATTTTTTTCTCAATCTATAGGTTCCAAAATCTTGTTTCCTTTGCTGTCCATAAGTTTTTTTTTATTCAATACACACCCATTTATTAACTCTTGCCCTTATTTCCTGAATTGTGTGGGTCCTATTAAGAAAGTCATTCTTGGAGTGTTGAGTCTCCATTTGCTTCTAAAGGAGGCATAATTTCTGGTCTGATCCCTGGCTCTTTGATCCATCTTGGTCATGTTGTATACCCTTAACATGTTTTTCAATGTGATTTGCTAACATTTTATTAAGAAATTTTGCATTTAAGTTCATGTGGGATATTGGTCTGCAGTTTTCTTTCCTCAGTGTGTCCTTATCTGGTTTTGACTTAGAGGGATACAGACTTCACAGAGGGAACTTGGACTTATTCCATCCCTTTCCATTTCATGGAGCACTGGCATGAGTTCTTCCTAAAGTCTCCTAGAATTTAGCTGAGAATCCATCTAGACCTGGGGTTTTATTTCTTACAAGCTTTTCATTACTGCTTCTCATTGCTAGTTACTGGTCTGTTTAGACCTTCTTTTTCCTCTGACTTCAATTTTTGCAGATTATAGCTGTGTAGAAATGTACCCATTTTCCCTGGGTTTTCCAGTTGATTGGTGTATAATTTTTCAAAATAATCCATAATGATTTTTTTGTTTCTGTGATATGTGTGATGATTTCTACTTTTTCAACTCTGAATTTATTAATTTGAGTCTTTTTTTGGTTAAGGGCTTATCCATCTTTTTATGTTTTCAAAAACTCTTAGTTTAATGGAGCATTTATATTTTCTTCATTCTCAATTTCATTAATTTTTGCTTTGATCTTAATTATTTCCTTCCTTCTTCTCTTTTTGGATTTGGTTTGTTCTTTCTTAAGGGCCTTTAGATGCATCATTTGATTGTTTAAACATTCCTCTTAGAACTAACTTCATACTGACCTACACTTACTGGTATATTGTATCACGATTCTCATTTGCATCTAAGAATTTTTTACAAATTTCTTCCCTGATTTCTTCTATCATCCATTCATCATTCAAACATGTATTGTTCAATCTCTATATCTTCATTTAGTTCTTGTGGGGTTTTGGTGTTCATTTTTATTTTCATTCCATTATTATGTGATTCAAGGAATTATTGTACCTTGGTCTCTCTGAAAGTTTAACTCATGAAGTGTCTCTTTTATATAATTAATGGCACTGATGATTGGGGCATAAATACCTGTTGTCATTGTATCTACTTGTTCTATTGTTCTCTTATCCAATATACTCTTATTTCCTTATAACTTTTCCTTCATGTCTGACCATAAAGTTCAGATTGTAGGGAACTTATTTTATTAGCCTATGTCAGGAAAAAAAATCAAATAGAGCAGCATTGGTTCTAGGCACTTGAAATGGAGCAAGAAGCCATTGTTAATCAGACATCACTGGGAACCACAGCTCAACCATCATCTGGGCTGCACCCTACAGCACCATGCTGACCCAAGTGGGTCAAACTACCTGTTTCCTGAAACAATGTTAAACTCTTGATCTTCTGTACAAACCACTCCTTCCACCAAACTCTCCAGAGACTCAGATTTTACTCATGTCCCTTCCTACAAAATGGCTTAATTTTTCCAGCAGCAGTCTTAATTCCCGACTCTCAGTGCTGTCATCCCAAAGCCTTGCCGTTAAGGCTCTCCATGCAGCCAGCATGCACTTGGGCAGGTGCCAAATTCAGTGGTTCAGTTGTGAGTGCTCCCAGGTCTCACATGTGACTTGCAATGTTCTCCCAACTCCATCTTATGTGTCCTAAAGCATTATCTCTCTGCTTTAATTTTTTTTCGTTGAAACAGTGTTAAATTCATAGATTTGTGCCATAATCACCCAATTTGCTATTTTAATCTCCACTCCGACCTCTACCCCTAGATAACTACCAGATTTTTAAAAAATTTTTTTTTCATTTCCTGGGCATTTCAGATAAATAGAAACCCAGAATTTGTTGTCCTCTGCAACTGGCTTCCTCCACTTAGGGTAATGTTTTTGAATTTCTAGGCTGTGGCACTTACCTGTGTTTTGTTATGTTTTCTTCCAAAGCATACTTGTACCACACTTTGATATTTGTTTACCAGTTGACAGGCATTTGCAGAATGGGGATATTATGAACAATGCTGTTATGAAAATTCTTCTGCAAGTATTCATGGAGACACATGTTTCTAAGTTGATCTATTTTGTGTTATTCTTTAGTTTTCTTTAATTTTATTCTTTAGTTTTCTTTCTTTGGGGACATGTGTTTTTTTTCTCTTAGGTAGATTCTGAGAAGTGAAACTACTGGGTCACGTGGTAACTTTATGTTTGGTATTTTATAAATTTCCAAACTTCTTTCTAAAGGATGCCTTATGTTATATTCCTTCTGAAATGTGTCTGGGTTCCACTTTTTCTACATCCTTGCCAACATTTGGTATTGTCTGTTTCATTAGCCATTGTAATGAAATTAAATGGTGTTTCATTGTAGTATTAATTTACCTTTCTCTCATTACTAAGGATGTGGAACATATTTTCATGGGTTTCATTACCATTCACAGTCTTTTCCTTTCACAAATTAAAAAACGATTAGAGGCTTATCTAGTTTAATTTTGTTATACACATTAGGGAATATAAATTGTACAGAATAATGGGTTTCATTGGGAAATTTCCATACGTGATTCTAAGGAGCTTTGATTGTAGCTACATTTCCCTTTTCCTCCTTTTATATTAATCTTCCTCCCCCGGATTCCCTCCTCTATCCCTTGTAGACCCTCTTTAATATCATATTTTCCCTCAAGATTTCTCATATGAGAGAACACATTTCCACTTGTCTTTGTGAGTCTTGCTTATTTTGTTCATATTGTGATCTATAATTTTATCCATTTTCCTGAAAGGACATGGTATTATTTTTCTTTATAGCTGAATAATACTAATATTTCTCTCTCTGTCTCTGTTTCTCTCTCTCTCTCTCTCGCTCTCTCTCTCTCTCTCTCTCTCTGTGTGTGTGTGTGCGCGCGCACGCACACGCATGTGTTTCTGAAACACGATCTTTTGTCCAATCCCAGGGAAAGAACATGGAGACACAGAGTGCAACAGAAGTGAGACTTTTACAGAGAAGGTACAATATGTATTTTATCCTCTTAAACACAAGTTCACTCCCCCAGTTCCTCATTGGTTAAGAACTAAGATTGGTTAAGAAGGTCACAACCTTAGTGAACTTTGCCTAAGATGCCACATTCCCATATAAGAAAACTCTCTTTCCACATTTAAGATCTCTTTCCCCTTCAATTAATGTTTCTCAATGTGGTATTTCCTCCTGTTAATCTGTTAAACAGGTCCCTATTCCCACATCCTATTTTTCTAGGAGACTATATGTGTTTAAGTCTCAAGGCTGCCACATATGAATGGTACTGCATAAACTGTCCTTTAGTGATTTTCTACTCTGCCTTCTCTTTTCCCTGTATTTAGAATTTCTAAAATCTACTTACTTGAGAATTTACTTTTTGAACATGAATCATCAGATTTTCTATTTCTCACATATATGAAGTTCTTTTTTTAAAATCGTACTGGGTGGGTATTGAACCCAGGGGGCTCTATGAATGAACAACTTCTCCTTAGTCCCTTTTAAAATTTGGAGATAGGTTGTTACAAAGTTGTTACACTGGCCTGGAACTTGAGCTCATCCTGCCTCAGTCTCCTGTGCCATTGGGATGCACCATGAGGACTGGTTTATGTAGCACATTTTGTTGACGCATTCTTCTCTTGATGGGCATCTAGACTGACTTCATAGCTTGGCTATTGAGAACAGTACATAGATGAAGATATCTCATTCCTGTGTATGCAGGTATCTCTTTACTATGCTTGCTTTGATTCCTTTGGGTATATGTCAGGAATGAGATAGCTGGATGGTATAAACAATTTATGTTTAGCTTTTTGGGGTACCTCCATACTTTTATGCAGAGGGATGATACTAATTTACATTCTCATCAGTGGTGTACAATGTTTCTTTTCCCACTCATCCTCACCAGCATTCGTTTTGTTTTTTGTTCTATACTGGTACATGAAAAATCAAGCTATTTTGTGGGAACAAACATAGGTGCAGACTCAGTCTCTGAATAGTTGGTTGGAAGGAATAGTTTGTACAGAAAATCAGCAGAGTTTAGCAATGTTTCAGGAAACTGGCGGTTTGGCCCACTTTGGACAGCAGGTGAATAAAAGAATTGTCCAGGTATGCATCTGAGATGTGATTTTCAGTGACCTCCTGTTCCATTGTAAGTGCTCAGAACCAATTCGACTCCATTTGATCCCCCTTTTTTTTGAAAGTGATTGATGAGTTCCTTGTAGTCTGATGTTTATAATCCAGAAATGAAGCAAAAGAAATGGGAAAATAAATGTAGATTGACTATTCCAAACTCAGTGTGTTACATAGAGAGCTGCCTTGGAATGCAGGATGGCCCTGCCTCTGGGCCACAACCCTGGGATGAATTACTATTGAATATCCTTTCTCTTTTTCTATGGGTAGCCTCCTCTTCCTTTTCTCATTGATCTGGGTCCTTGATTGGGTCAAGGATGGTGTGGGAGGGGTCAGGGTACTGGGCCAGTGTGTGTGAGGGGGGTCTGTCTTGGGATGAGGGCCAGGGCCTCCAGTGCCTGTGGTGGCAGCTGAGGGCACAGTCAGGTGGGTGGAGGGTGGGTGGTGGGTGCGGTAGCTGGAGTGTTGATGCCTGTCTCATGGCAGGGTGAGGAACCCTCTGCGCATGGGTAGGTGCAGGTCAGGGTGGGGTCATCCCCAGAGTCCAGCAGTCCCGGATGGGCACCAGGCCAGGCTCATGGCTCTGCGGCCGTTGTTGTTGCTGTGGTCTCTCCATCTCCAGGCAGCCTGTACCCCTGGTTTCTGGCAGCCGCCAGGAAAGGCAGATGAACTCCCAGGAGAACAGGAGGACCTGGAGCCCATAGCCAGCAGGGTCTGGGGCTGTGTGGGCGGGGCCCAAGGTCCCTTTGCAGTAGGGGCTGGTGGGAGAGGCTGGAGGAGGCAGGAGCAGGCCCAGGCGGGCAGTGAGAAGCCACCAGTGTGTTCTCTTTGTCTCTACCCTGAAGCAGACGTCCACCAAGAGGACATCACCCAAGGTAGGTCAGGTTTCCCAATCTGGCGGAGATTTTATGGGTGGGAATCCCTGCCAGAGCTCAGGCATGAGGCTGTGGAACAGGATGCGTGGCCCAGGTCTGGCCCAGGGCTGTAGGGGGCCCAGAGGCAGAGGCAGTCAGGCTCAGGAGTCTCAGGTCCCTTTCCATAAATCTGGGAGCACAGCCAGGGACCAAGATAACCCTTCTCAACTGTGAGGACCATGGATCCTCCCCCAGATAGAAGTCTTCTAAACAGAGTTGTCTCCATCTGCCCCACCCCTTTAGCAATGGAGCATGCCATGAGGGGGTGGGGGTCAGTTGCCCCAGGTCACACAGTACTACAGACACCTGCTGGTGACTTTGCTCCTCATGACACTGGGGTGGAGGGTGTGGAGTGAAAACAGCTGCCTAGAAACTAGGACCTCTGAAAAGTAAGATTAGTAACCCCAGAGAACTTCACTCCCCTCATCTGCAAAGTAGGCATAGAGTTGTGTTGGTGGAAGGAGTGAGGCCCCAGGGAATCCTTCCCAGTCCCAGGGCTGTGCTGTGAGCAGCCTTTCACCTTGCCCCTTCCTGTCCAGACCCCCAGACCAATATCCCCACAGCTCTTGCTCAGCTGTACTAGGCCATCTAGGCCTGGGCTGTGATGACTGAAGTCAGAAGCCAAGACAGCCCTCAATCATTTGGGCTGGGTCACTTGTCCCTTGACCTTGGCCTTCCCATGTGTGAAGTGAAGGAGGGACCTCCTTGGGGTGGTATGGGACACCACATGTATCTCTAACAGATCTGGGGGGATTGTCTCCACAGTGTGCAGGAAGACCAAGATGATAGGGAAGGTGTATGGTGGCCATGATTCGGTGAGTGGCCAGTGGCCGTGGCAGGCCAGCCTGCTCTACCTGGGCCAGCATCTCTGCGGAGCTGTCCTCATTGACGCCCACTGGCTGCTTTCCACAGCCCAGTGCTTTCTCAAGTGAGTTATGCTTCCTGGGGCCCTCTCAGGGGGTTTGGCAGGGGAGGAAGGGTGAGAAGAGAAAAGGGGATCAGAGGGGATGGCCCTCCTCTGGGTATTGCTGGGGTCCCTGTGCTGCCACCAAATGCACACTGCTCCTTCTTTGATCCAGTGTCTGCTCCACCTGGACTGTCCTCCCCACTGGCCACCCAGTGCTTTCTTCATTTCCTGGGTCCTTATCATCCTTCATCCTCAGCCCCCGCTGAGAGACCCCTCTTCCCTATGTCTGTCCCCCCTGACAAGGACGTGTGCTGAGAACATTGGCACCTTACCCTACACTCCTGAGAGTAAGAATCTAGTCAGAGACCAGATATGATCAGCAGTGAAATGATTTCTTTCATTACTTTTGTTAAACTTCATTCCTGGGAGGAGCCAGAGTTACCCCTGCCCCATGTGTCAGGCTGCGTTGGTGGGGAGAGTAGGGTTCCCCAGCCTTGGAGAGTGACATGGACAGTCAGGAGTCTACCTCTCCTGGCCCTCCTGGGCCTGTCTCTGTGGCTAACTTCAGAACACATGTGGAGGGACCCAGAGGGAAGGAGGGACTCATAGCCCAGGTAGGGGAGTTGCAATTTGTACACTTGCTGTCCCTGAATCCTCAGCTAGCTTCTCTTGAATCTGTGCAGGGTCCCCTGAAACCCTCCATGACATCGGGGGGGGGGGGAGGGGTGGCGAGATCCCATGCCAGTGTGTCTCCATCTTTTCAGGAAGACAAGGAACAAGCTTCAGTCAGCATGATGCAGGAAGAAGCTCAAAGTGGGCAAGGAGGGCAGATGTGAGGGAAGGGGTCCAGAGAGAAGCTACATTGTGGGGGCAGGGTCAAGGGACTTCCTTAAAGGAGGAGTTGGGCTTGTGATATGGATGGGGGCCCTACAGGTCTGAGAACTGTGTGAACAAAGCCATGAAGTTACTCATTCCCCTTCAGAAACAGGAGAACTTCAATTCTGTGCACTCATTTGTGCATTTAAGAAATTCTTTGTGAGCATTTACCTCCAAGTGGAGAAAAGCAACCCTGAGGGAGTGGGTTGGAGGTGGTGAGGCCAAGGGATGGATCAAAAGGTGACAGGAAGAGACCTGGTATATGAGTTAGCTTTTTGTCATTGTGACAAAATATCTGAGAATTGAGTCAAAAGTAGGTAATTTTACTTTGGGTCACGGTTTACTTAGTACCTCCGGTACATGGAAACTTGGCCACATGGTTTCAGGCCTGTGGGAGAACAGTACACTGTGACAGGAGCACATGGTGGAGGAGTCCCTTTCACCTCATGGCAGCAAGGAAGCAAATAGGGTACATGGTCCCAACATGTCAAGAGCACCCCCAACCTGAGGACCTAACTGATTTCCACTAGGCTCTGCTGCTTACAGTTTCTGCCATTTCCCATTATTGCCACAGACCAGCACCCAAGCCTTTTGCACATGAACCTATGGGAGTCATTTAAGATCTGAACCATAACATGGTAATGGTCCAGAGCTCCTCCTAGGAAAGTAAGAGGGTTTGATCTGAGGCACCCCTTAGTACCCTTCCAGCACCAGGATTCTCAGCTCCTCCAGTTCTAGGAGGTGGTGGGAAGCCCTGCGTCCTGAGGTTGTGAGTTGAATGTTCATCAACCCAGAGCGAGAAGGCTCCTGAGTGTTAGAAGGGAGGAGACAAAGGTGCCTGGAATCAGGGCTGGGAGAAGGGGGTCCAGAGCAGTGTGGGCAGTGGGATGAGGATGCAGGAAGAGTGGGGGCCCCTGAATCAGAGACGATGCTGATAATGGGCCCTTCCTCCTCCAGCAAATCCCAGGCACCACAGGACTATGAGGTCCTCCTGGGGAACACCCAGCTGTACCAGCACACCCAGCACACCCAGAAGATGCTCGTGAACCAGATTATCACCCATCCAGACTTTGAGAAGCTCTATGTCTTCGGGAGTGACATTGCCATGTTGCAGCTGCACCTGCCTGTGAACTTCACCCCCTATGTGGTTCCTGTCTGCCTCCCACGTGCAGACATGCAGCTGCCCAGTCAAAGGTCCTGTTGGATAACTGGCTGGGGAAGGCTCTCCGAGAAGAGTGATGGGGCCTGGGAGAGGCAGGAAGGGAAATGAAGGACAGGAGGAAGCATCAGGGCAACAGGAGAGGGGTGGTTCAGCCAGGCAAGAGGCCCAGGCTGGTTCCTGAAGCCCCTGGACTTGACCCCCCTGTGCCTCATTTCCATGATCTCTCAGATGAGGACTGGGCAAGTGCTACATCCCTTTAGTTCTGAAAGTGTATGATTCTAGGCTTCAGAGTTCCATGTGGCCCAGTCCCTGAATATCTGGGGATCCTTAACAACTAGAATCAAGAATCTGGGTTGTTGGAGTCTTTGTGGCTTTTGATTCGAGTGTTTAATCAGCCAAGGTTTGGGATGACTTGAATGAACTCAAAAGCTGTTCCTGGGGGCTGTCCCGTTCCGGGTTGTTAGTTGGCTTTCCATTACTGTAAAAACAAAGCAAAACAAACTTGCCTGAGATAATGACTGAAAAAGAGGAAAGGGTTATTTTGATTCATGGTTTATGATGTTACATGGGGATGACTTTACATCCTGAGCAAGTTATGGAGCAGTGCTGCCCAGGAAGCAGAGAGCCAGAGGAGGGGCCGGGTTCCTGACATCCCCTTTAAGGGCACACCTCCAGTGACCTACCCTCCTCCTGTACACCCCATTCCTTCAAGATTCCAGCACCTCCCAATAGTGTCACGGGTTGGGGCCAAACTTTAAACACACAGGCCTTTGAGAATCCTTGGAAAGGTGCTTGGGAAAAGTGGGAAGTCACATGTGGCATCTGACCCCAGAGCCTGCATGATGAAGTCACAGTGATCCCAATTTAGGAATGGTTAATGTCTATGAGCTCACCTAGCTCTTATCTTGTCCACTTCCCATTCTTGTCATGTAAACTGCATAATGAAGAAAGCTTTGGGGTTTTGTGTTGCCTTGTCAGATTGAAAGAAGAGAATTATAGACAAAGGCTTATGCCTGGATGATTTAATAAAGAAAGGATTGTTGATGGTTTGGGGAAATGCTTCTGGTGTATTTTCAATGAAAGAAAGAACAGTACAAATTTGTAATCATCCATGGGGTCAGCATTTGGTTCCGTGTCTCTCAACAGAGGTGTTAGAGGTGTTTTGGACAGACCATGTCTTCAGTGAGTGCTCTGCCCACAAGCCTAATACCTGCCCACCCAGTGTTAGGAACACTCCCTAGTCATGGGATGGCCAGCCCCCAGCACACATATGTGTAGAAACACATTCTGGTTCTTCCTTGAAGACAAGATCCAAGTCTTGTTTTAATGTTCCAGACAGTGTCCCAAGGCACCTGGTAGGAACTCCACTGCTCTTTTCCACCCTGGCACAATAAATCACTGTTTCCTGCCTGTTGACTCCAAATTTCTCTCCCATTTTCCATCCTGTGTACTTCTACTCAAGTCCCCACATGGTGGCCTATTATGGGCACGTGGAATCAAATGTCAACTCCCCACCTTGGCTATAAGGCTGTACATAGTATCAGTGCTCTGCCCCTTCTCTGCCTCAGCTCCTGCTGCATCCCTCACATATCTGATAACTCGCAGCACTGTCCACTTTGCTCCTCCTTGAGCAAGGCCACCTCCATCCCTAGACCATTTACTTTGCTGTTTTCCCAGCCTAGCTTTCTTTCCCCTCTGCTCTTTGCATTACTTCTTTCTTCTTGACATTTACAGCTCAGCTCAGCTACTCCCAGTTTTACTCCATCATGTGAACTATTTTGAAATAGGCAATCCCTGCTGTCATCTCCCTGTTCTATCTGGTCCATAGCACTTAACAGTTTGTTCATTTCTTCTACTTGCTCTGTCTCTTCCAACTCAAATGTCAACCTGTACCTCAGTGTGTAAAATATGCCTAGCACAAGGACAAGTGAATAGATAAGTGATGGGGTGAGAGGATGGATGGATGGATGGATTGACAGATGGGAGGATGAATGTGGAATTGGATGGGAAGATGATTGGATGGATGGATGGATGGATGCATGGATGGATGGATGATGGATGGATGGATGGATGGGTGAAGTTGGTGGATGGGTGGTCGTATGTGTTAGTGGATGGGGAGAAGGAAGAAAGAATGGAGAGATTGATGAGAGTAGATGGAAAATGAGTGTGGGAAGATGGGTAGATGGATGGAGGAATGGGTGAATGCGTGGACGTGTGGGTGGGCAGGTCAGTGGATAAAGAGATGGCAAAAAGGTTAGTAATGGATGGGTAGAGAGTAGACTGAATGGTTCATGAGAGGATAGGTGGGTGAGTGAATGGTTGCTGAATTCCAGGGAGTGGAGTCACATAATTAGTGGGATTTGCCACTTTGTGGAACAGGAAAGGTTGTTCTGTTGTTGGAGGAATAGGCTAAGTATGTGGACAGCTTTGAGAAAAGGGTGGGGGGCTTAGCATGGAAGACTGAACCGAGGTTTGAAACCCATGCTTGAGAGTAGTGGTGAGCGTCAGGCAGAGTGGGGGTTCTGAGTCGTCTGGGTTCTTTGCTAAGGCACAGTGCATGTCACTCACCTCCTTCTCATTTTCACAGAGCCATTGTTACTGCCCTACTCTCTCCAGGAAGCTAAGGTGAGTCTTATGAATAGCACCATCTGCAATACCTTCTATGGGCAAACACCTGGAGAAGGCAGGAACTACTCTGTGCAGGAGGAGATGCTGTGTGTGGGGGACTTCTCAACAGGAAAGGCCATCTGCCAAGTAAGTAAGGTCGGGCTCTGCTGCTCTCTTGCCTGTTCTGCTGGCCTCAGTTTCCCCTGGGGGGCCTGTGTTGGCCTCAAGTGTCTTGGTGGAGACCCCAAACTTCCTGCTTCCTTCCTTCTACATATTTTCCGTGGGCTCCATTCCTCATCAGTCTTCCTTCAGACCAGCACCTTCCTCAGCCCATCCCAGCACAAAGCTGTCTGCTGTGAGGACCCTCAAACAGTATCCATTTTAGTTGCCTGTTTTAAACTTTGATGTGTAGCATACACACAGGATGAGTTATTTGTAAGTGCACAGCATGATGACTTTTGTGAGGTTGATGCAACCTGTTACCAGCCCTCCCCACAACTCTCCATTCCCTTCTTGTCCCTAACCAGCAGATTTCCTTTTAGTCTTTGGAATTGATTCTGAATTTTCTGCAGACAGGATTTACTGTTGGCTTTCTTCTGTATTTTAACATTATATTTGTACCCAGGGTTTTTACTGTAAGTTCATATCAGCTGTCTAATCATCAAAAAATAAAGGGTAAGCCACAATTGGGGGGGCTATTGGTCACCTGGTGTGTTGGAATACACCTGTAAGCCCAGTGGTTCAGGAGGTTGACTGCAAATTCATGCCAAGCCTCAGCAATTTAGTGAGACATTTTGCAACTTAGGGAGACTGTTTTCATATTAAAAATAAAAGAAAGTGTGGATGTGGAACAGTCGTGAAAAGCCCATGGATTCAGTCCCTGGTAATAAAAAATAATACTAATATCTGGTTGGTAGTATACAAAAATGCCAATGTCATAGAAAAGAAGGAATGAATGAGACTGAAGTAGGTTAATAAAACTTGGTATTTAAAGATAAGATGGGATCCTGGATTGGATCTTGGAATAGAATAGGGATATTTGGGGGCAGAGACTCACTGGTAGAGTGCTCACCTTGCGTGTGTGAGGAGCTGGGTTCAATCCTCAGCACCACATGAAAATAAAGAAAATAAACTTATTGTGTCCAACTACAACTAAGAAAAAATATTTTAAAAAAGAATAGGGATGTTTGTTCCTAGTGAAATCTGAATATTTATTTAATAATATTGTACCATCTCTACTTCCTTGGTTTAAGTATTTGTACCATGGTTATGTCAGATGTTAACACTAGAGGAAGCTAGGTGCAGGATATGTAGATCCTCTGTAGTATCCTGCAAATCTAGCCTAATCCTACATTATTTCAAAATGGAAAGATTTGAAAAGATTGAAAGAAACCCTTTACCAGAGAGTTCATTTAGATATCAAACAAGCAAATGAAAAAACCTCTCAATATTGTCAGGCACAGGAGAAATACAAACTCAAACACCAGTGAGATGCCTCTACACATTAATTAAATGGCTGAATTCAAATGACTGGCCACGTCAGTTGTTGACAAGGATGTGAAGCACCTGGAACCCTCAACATACCCGAATGGTAGCGTTGTAATCTGGTGCAAATATTTTGAAAACAATTTTGTAAAAAGCTATATACACTTCTACCATACAATCCAGACATAGTAATGTTAGGTATTTACCCAGCAGAAGTGAAAGTAAGACTTGTAGATGTCCAAGAAAGACATCTATATGACTACAAGACAGTTCACAGCAGGTTTCTTGGGTAATAGTTCAAAACTAAGAAAAAGCTAAAAGATCAGTAGCAGGCTAATGAACGAATAAACTAAACAATATCCCTACACTAGTGCACTACTCGGCAGTAAACAGGAATAAACTATGGTGCTCACAGCTACCCAGGTGTACTACTAAATATAGTATTTAGGGAGGGGCTATGGACTGATGGATTTGGAAACACGATCTCCACTGGGAGGATCATCTCCGGAGCTTCTTGCTGCTTCATTCTGGTGTCCCTCATTGGGGGCTTGAACTGATTGGCCTTCACTAGGGCCCTGCTTGACATAGTGGCAGCCCAGGGTGTCCAACATTGCCACCTGGTATTTCTGCCCCCACTCAGCCCCCATCCTAACTCCTCTCTCTCTTTCCTCAGGGTGATTCTGGGGGTCCTCTTGTCTGCTATGGCCCCAGTGCCTGGGTCCTGGTAGGACTGGCCAGCTGGGGCCTGGACTGCAGGCCTCCCATCTACCCCAGCGTCTTCACCAGGGTTGCCTACTTCATTGACTGGATCAGTAAAGTCAGGAAGCGGAGTTCTCTGCCAGACCCTCCGCCTGACCCTCCTCCCACAGACTTTCCATCCCAGCCTCTGAGAGCTTCCGGCTGCCCCGGGCCCTGGAACACGCTCATGTGCACACAGACCTGGCTCCTTGTGCCACTTATCTTCATGTTACAGCAGCAGGTCCCTGAGTGACTGTCAGGGCCCTACATATTTCCTCTGCCCAGGCCTCCGGCCTCTTGCTGCAGCTACTCTCACTCAAGACCACTGTTGATCTAAACAGCTCCTTTCCTCAGCTTCCCTGTCCATCATCTGCCACTCCCAAAGCCAAGTTCAGCAAACCAACCCAAATAAAAGACTCATCCTCCTGTTCCTCTGGCTGTGCTGCCCTCTGGGCTCCTTCTGTCCCTCAGTGCTCTCCTTTCCCTTCCACTTGGTCATCTGGCTTCCAGAAGGAAGAGGAAGGGGTCTTCTTAGGAATCTTCAGCCAAGGGGCCCTGGGGCAGAAAGCACTGCCATAGGGTGGACTGTGAGGAAGTTGGGAGCCAGGGGGCTTTCTAAGCAATAGTCATGGTCTCTCTGCTCTGGCTGACTGCTCCTACCCTGGGGAGCACCGGATTGTTCAGAGAAGGCCAGGCTTTACACCTGGTGTCCAAGTGTAAGGGAGGCAGTGCTTCCCCTCAGTAGATATGTGATCTGATGCAGATATATTGAAAACAATTTTGTAAAAAGCTATCTACACTTCTACCATACAACCCAGACTTAGTTTGAATCAGTGGACCTGAGGAATGATGACTGGTCCTGTCCTGTAGCCAGAGGTCTCTCAGATGTCGGTGGTGGGGGCTGGAATCTGGTCAAGAAGCAGAGAGAAGGCCCTGATGCCAGACTGAAAGCTCATCCTCATAAGGCAGCGGTTTTCAGAGCTCTGTCCCCTTTTTGACACCTGGTGTGCTTTTCATCTACATCTACAGGATGCTTCAGGCATGTAGACACTGTCCACTTCCCCAGCCCAGTCACCCATGAACATGGTGCCTGTTGTCTAAGGCCCAGGGTACACCTACCCTTGTGTCCACATGCCTCTTGGGGTTGGATCCCAGTGTCACCTTGTTGATGTAGCTGATCCTATACTAGGGGTCCAGTAAAAATAAGTTTTAAAGTAGTGTGGCTGTCTTTCCCAAAAATATGCTGGACACAGGTTTTGATGCAGCCAACAGGAACCCAGAGGCCTCACAATACCCACCCCCAATGTTCAGATCCCTTGTTGAAAGGGAGAGCTTTTATTTAGCAGATGGTCACATAAACTGGACACCATTTATGGGTTTCAGTGGTAAATGTTTCCTACCCTGATATTTCTCAATTTCCTGGACCCTTACGGACAGGAGAATGGATGAACTCTCATGAACATTAGCAATAGGACTTCCCTGTCTTTGACCTTCTGAAGGATCAACAATGGCCTTTCCAGTGTGAAGACACTGTAGGAGCTTTAAGTACAATCCTGGCCTTTGGCCAGAGCACCTCTACTAATGGATGATGGTATAACCACCATCTTTGATGGGTCTTGGAGCTCCATACTCTATGGAAGGTGGAAGACAAGAGCTTTCCATCTGGTAACAAAACAGGTGATCTCACCCAACATGACTGCTCAGAACTATGGTCTGCATATGAGTTATTTGCACAGCATGTGGTCCATGCTTCTTCTGCACAGGGTCAGGGGAGCTTGGGTGGTTCAGGGCTGAGTACCACCTTCGGTTGGTGCTATGGAAACCTCAGGCTGACTGGTGCTGGGGACCCGGGCAATGTCTTTCCTATTGCAGGGTCTGGGAGATTCTCTGATCCGTGGGCATTCTCGCACTCTAAACCAAGAGATCTCAACTCACACCTAGTCCTCATGACAGATCCACCGAATATCAGCTTCACCCAAGTGGTTTTTCCTTAGGTGAAGCAACTCAAGTACTCAGTGTCATTTATTTTCAATGGTGAGCTGAAGCATATAAGGTTCAGAAACTGCTTGAGATGTTATAGGAAGCATGTAGTGACAGAGGAGTAAGCCCAATGCCACTTTGAAAGAGTTTGAAGGCCTGTTTCTCCCCTCTTCTGTAGGCTGCCCTAACCCAGCCTCAATCACCCAGGAGAGACTTTTTATGACCCCTCCCAAATGTGAGCTCCAGATACTGCCTTCAGGAGAGGGAGTGACTGGCTGGGCCTGGAGCAGGGTTTCAAGCAGCCCTATGGGGAGAGCATTATCAGGAGGAAGGATTTGAAATTTTTGGTTAGGGCCTCCCTACCCTCACAGGTGGTGCAAGGACACAGGCTACTGCTCATTGGAAGATCAACTGTAGAAGAGCTGTAGAGGGCAAGAAGTGAGCCAAGGTCGTTGGAGATGCTGCTTCCAGCCTGGAACAGAAGGAGCTTGGAAGTCCTCACTCCCACTCTCAAAACAGGAAGGCTGACAAACTGAGCATCCACACCTCTTCTTAGGTCCTTCAGATAATTGAGGTCCCCAGGCAAACGGTGACCCTCACATTTGCAGAGACATTCTTATCTGGAGACTCAAGGCGTACCTGAAGGGAAGCCAGGGCGCACACACCTGGCACCGGCACCAGTGCTGGGTGAGGAAACCTAAACTGCAGTGGAGCAGTTGCTGGAGACTTGAACTCCAGAGAGGCCATGGGAGCACTGGGGCCCCTCACTCCCTTGGGTGCTACCTCCAGGAGCCTTGTCAGGTTCTCAGGCTTTAGACCAGATGATCAAACAGTACCCCTGTTTGTGGCAATGGCATGGGGAAAATAACCATTCTGAACTATTACCAGAGTATTAGTTCTACTCTATAAAAGCTGCTACAGGAGAAAGTGTCATGCCAGAGCTGATCTTTATGACTTTATCTGCATTTAAGTGACTTGGAGTGGCAAACATCAACCTCCTGCTCCCTCTTTCATTCCTGCCCTATCATGGTTGGGAGTGCATGAAGGCTCCCTGTGAGACTGTGAGGTCTAATCCTAAGACTAGGGAGTGCTTCCTGTCCCATATGCTCACTTCAGCACCACCTCAGTAGGGCTTCTGTATAATGAGAGAGGAAGGAACTGTCTCAGCCCATAATCAGTAAGGATCCACTGGGCAACTAACAGGCAAGAGCGGAGACGAAAGTAAGGACAGCAGAGGAAATACAGTCTGTCACCCCCATGGCCATGTCAAACAGTAAACAGCCTAAAATACTCACCAGATAAGCACGAAACATCGCACTGCACATTGATGAACCTTTCACCCAGCAGATCATATGTGACTTTGTACAGAAAATTTCAAGGTATACATGAAGAAGAAGAAGAAAAAAGAAGAGGATGAGGAAGGAGAAGAAGAAACAGAATCAGAGAACATTTCTTCAAGGAAAACCAAACATCAAAACCAGGCTTAGATTTAGTGGGCATTTTGAAAAATTCAGATCAAGAATCTGAAATAATTATGAATACATTGTGGGCGATGTCAACAGGCAGATGGACACTCCAAGAAAGAGTCAAAAGGAAATTCTAGAAATCAAAAGATATTATAACATAAATAATACCTTTAAATATTTAATCAATAACCTGGTGCAATGGCTAATTTTAATGATCACTTTATTAGAGTAAGAGATGCTTAAGATTAAGAGGCTTCTGGGTTTGGCAATGAGAATGTGTCTAAGTACAATTAATATACACTAATAAGTATAATAATATACAAACTGGACGAGCTTGGAATTAATTTTTTTATTTGGAAAAATAAAAGATTTGTGAATGGTAATGAAGCACATGAAAATATGTTCCGCATCATCAGGCATTAGGGAAATGCAAATTAAAACTAAAATGGGAGACCGCTTAATTTGAGTTGAATGGCTGATAAAAGAGATGATATCCAAACTTAGCAAGGATGTAGAAAAAGTGAAACCCATTCACATTTCAGCAGGAATGTAAAATTAGAGACCTTTTAGAAATCAGTTTGGAAATTTATAAAATATTAAACAAAAACTTACCACATGACCCAGCAGTTTCAATTCTCAGAATTTACCCAAGAAAAACCAAACTGCATGTCCAAAAAGAAAGTAAGTAAACTAAAGAATTAAAATAAAATAGTTAAAACAAATGTGTCTCCACAAATACTTTCACAGGAATATTCATAGCAACATTGTACATAATATCTCCAAACTGCAAACAACCAAATGCTTGTCAACTGGTAAACAAATATCATAGTGATACAACCATGGGATGGAATAAAAAGAAGCATAATACAGGCACCTGCCTAGAACTTCAAATAGGTTATGTTAAGTGAAGGAAGCTGGATGCAGAAGACAACAAGTTCTGTGGTTTTATTTATCTGGAATGCCTAGGAAATGCTCATAGGAAAAAAAAAAGGACTTAAAATTATTGACATTTTTCTAGGAGTGGAGGCAAGAGTGAAGATAGCAAGTTAGGTGATTATTGCCCAAATCCATGAATTTACCAAAAATCATTGAATTGTCTACTTGTAATGAGTGAGATTTATAGTATATAAATAATATTTCAATAACACTGTTTTGAGGGGAAAAATAAAAATGGTATGATAATGGTGAAGGCACCTAATGTGGAGTTGGGTTGCCAGTGCAAATCACCTTGGAGACCTGACAACACCTACAACTTGGGCACCTGCCCAAGTGCATCCTGGCTGCATGGAGAGCCTTAACAGCAAGGGCTTTGGGGATGACAGCACTGAGTTACGAATGAAGACTGCCGTGCTGGAAAAAATAAGCCATTTTGTAGGAAGGGGCATGAGTACAATTTAAGTCTCTGTATAGTTTGGTGGAAGGAGTGGTTTGTCCAGAAGATCAAGAGTTTAATCGTGTTTCAGGAACAGGTAGTTTGTCCCACTTGGGTCAGCATGGTGGGGTGGGGTGCAGCCCAGATAAAGGTTGAGCTGTGGTTCCCAGTGGTATGTGATTAACAATGGCTTCTTGCTTCATTCCAAGTGCCCAGAACCAATTCTGCTCCATTTGATATTTTTTCCTGACAGTGGCAAATAAAATAAGTTCCCTATAGTCCTGAAGTGTATGGTCAGACATGAAGCAAAAGCATAAGAAATAAATGCAAAAATGACACCTTCCTTGAAAACTCTGCTCACTGGCTGCAGGTCTTCTTGTACCCGGGTATTCCCATTGGCCCCTCACAGTATGTGTGAAGGGCTGGGGGTGTGGGGAGAGAAACTTCAGGGTTCAGGGACGACAGCAGTAGCAGCAGCAGCCAGAGGCAGGGTCTGGCTCAGCTCAGGTCCCCACAGCCCCTGACCATCCAGAGTGCAGAGTGGAGCGTGTGACCTGTCCCTGACCTGGGACTGACCCAACTATAGACAGTCCCTAATATAACCCAAGTCACACCCCTTCTGTCCCCTCTAAGCCCTGATGGGTGCATTCACTGGAGACCAAACAGCCTGGAGGTCCTGACTCCATCCCAAGACAGACCCCCACTGACACAGTGTGTGACACAGCCTGACCTCAGCCTGACCTATATTGAGCATGGCTGGCACAAATCCAATCAAGTTCTCCTACGAATCAATGAGGAAAAAAAATGTAAAAAGGAAGCTACGCACCACATGGCTTGCCAATCATTGGAATGGGGAGGTTGGCAAAGAACAATGATTTTACCACAAGGTGGCCAAGGTTTAGTGCTATTTATGGAACAAAGAACTGGGGAGAGTTCAGGCATGCACGAAAGTGACTGGAGGTGAAATGGGTCATATCTGTCATTAGTAATCAACTTCATTGTTCTTTAGAGGACATGGGTTCCCAAAGTGGTGGCGTGGGTGTGATCCAGTTGTGGGGTTGTCAGCCCCAAGACATCTAAAGGTCACCATCAGACACCAGTAGAGGCCCAAGGGAAGTCAGTGGTTTCAACAGAAGCAGGTGTTACAGCCCTAAAAATTAACCTAGGAAAACATGATCATCCTAAACCCCCACTTCAGAGGTGTTATCTCCACTAATGGGAAATGACAGAAACTGTAAGTATCAGAGCCTAATGGAAAGAAGTTCGGTCATGAGGGTGGGGTGCTCTTGATGTGCAGAGGACCATGTCCTCCAATTTGTTTCCTTGTAGCCATGAGGTGAAGAGGAATTCTCACTACGGCTCCTGCCATAGTGTAGTGCTCTCCCGCTGGACTGAAGCAATGTGTCCAAGTTACCATGTAACAAAGAAACAAACCACGAAACCATGACCCAAAGTTAAATTTCCTCTTTTGAACTTGATTTTCTCAGGTATTTTGTCACAGTGACCAAAAGCTAACTCATCTATCAGTTGTCTCTTCCCATGTCTCCTTCTCCCCCATCCCCAGGCCTAAACCACCCTACTACTGCCCACGCCCTAAGGGTTTCTATTCCACTTGGTGGTAAGTGCTCACAATGAATTTCTTTTTAAAAAATATTTTTATTTTTAGTTGTAGTTGGACACAATACCTTTATTTGACTTATTTATTCTTATGTGGTGCCGAGGATGGAACCCAGGGCCTTGCACCTGCTAGGCGAGCACTCTACTGCTGAGCCCCAGCCCCAGCCCACATGAATTTCTCATGCAAAAAAATGTAGCTTTCTTTTGCTCTGAAGAGAACTGAGAGACATCATGGCTTTCTTTACACAGCTCTCTAACCAGGAGGGCTCCTACCCACTCCACAGACTAATTCCTCTTGGACAGCAGTCCCTACAGCCCCTTATAACTGCCCCCTATATTAGAGCATCTCTCTAGACCCCTTCCCTCAGTTCAGCCCTCTTTGCCTATGTCTATGAATTTATTGCTGATATGGAGGCAAAGTCTACGAAAGTCTACTGAAAACCTTAGAATTCTAATATTTGATGAGTGATGTGTGTCATGAGAAGGTCTTCCTAAAGATTTTTATAATGAGCTAAAGTATAAATTTTAAGATGTTAGCAGACCACGGCTCAGATGTTGGCTGGCATGGCACAGGCTGGCCAAGGTCCCGGGAAACAGGAGACTCTGACCAAGCCTACCCAGTGCAGAGACACCAGGAGGAGTTTCTTCAACTGAGTTTCAATGAAGGTGCAGCTAACCAAGGGCATGCATCCACAAGGGGCCAGTCCCTGTGGTCACCGTCAGAAAGCAGAGCACATCAGTAATAGGGGGAGTGGGTCTTGCTGGTTGTGTCAGTTGACATTTCCCTAGGGCGCTGTGACTTCTTCCCCTAGAAGCCAGACCTTGTCCTCTTATCAGGCCACCTACCCAGGAAGACCATGGCCATGCTGGGGTTTTGTCCATCCTCGCTGACCAGCATCATTCAGGGGAGGAGAAAAAAGCTGTCTAAACACATACTGTTTCCAGAATTACATCTAGAAACCTGATTAATGGCACAGGGGCCTGAAGCCTCCAAAGCAGTTCTCCATCCAAATGAGATAGGAGGGCTCAAAGTTGTCAAGAAATACTTGAGAAAACATTGTGTCCCTGTCTGTGAAACCCATGGAACCTGTGTCCTATGAAGAACCATGGTGTTTGATTACACAGACAGACCACAAACTACATCACATCTGATCCCTTTTGTGCATGTCAGAACTCACTCCAGCTCTTATCAGGAGCACTAAACTTTAGCCTCCTTGTAATTAAACCATTCTCCTTTGCAAACTTCCCGGTTTTGTAAATGTGCAATCCATGTTGTGTAGCCTCAGTTTCTTTTTCTCATTGGTTTGTAGGAGAACTTGGTTACATTTGGGACGGCCACAAGGAACACAGGTCAGGCTGTGGTCAGGGCAGGGATGACACTAGGGAGGGTCAGAGCTATGTCAGTGGTGGTTCTGCCTTGGGATGCAGTCAGAGCCTCCAGGCTGCTGGGTCCCCAGGGAGTTCATGGTCAGGACTGTAGAGGGGGTGGGAGGGTGGGAGGAAGGCCATGATCTCTCCTCAGGCCACTACACAGGAAGACCATGGCCATGCTGGGGATCAGTCCAAGCACACTGTCCATGATCATTCAGGAGAGGAGAAAGAAGCTGTCTAAGAAAAAAGACAAAACCACTGTTTCCAGGCTTATTGCCAGAAACCTGGTTAATGGCACAGGGGACTGAAGGCTCCAAAGTGACTCTCCTTCCAAAGGACACAGGAGGGACCAAGGATCTCAAGAGGCATGTTATAGAAAAGCATGCCCCTGTCTGTGATGGCCATGGCTGCCACAAATGCCTCATGGTCACTCAGAGCCTTTTGCTTCCATAGAAGGTCCTCCCCAGATGACTCCGCCCTTTGGGGGCCCTTAAGTGGTCCCAAGCCTGGAAAGCAAGGAGTCCTTCCCCTAACCATGCTTAGGCAGAAACACTGGGAGTATCTGCTAGGACACTGCATGCTTGAGCCCATCTATTTAATTCAAATAAATTTGTTTCCCCATCTCCTTATGCCAACAGTGGCTGTGCATCCCTTCATGATCTGTACCTCTTCCCATTCTGCTGCAGCATGAGTCCTAATGAAGGCTCTTAGGGATGGGTAGAGTTTGTAGATTCAGACTCTCATCTCAACTGGAGCAGGACAAGTTGGTCGCACTGAAAACTGGCAAATTGTGCAGGTCAACCTTAAGGTGGCCAGCACAGAGAGTGACCCAGAGCAGTGGCAAGCTACAGGAGATGCTAGGTCTGTCAGATGAGTTCCAGGGCATTTTTGGAAGTGGCTGGCTACTGCCCCCAGGAAAGCAACAGGAGAACTGCTGCCACTAGGAGCTGGGGTTTGATGACATTCAGTGTCAGGGGACTAACACTACGGTCTGAGAGCCACATGTCAGTCCTCAGATCCCAGAGCTACACCACCAAGGAAGATGTGCTTTGCCTCTTTGTGATTCCTCTTCATGTCTGGCCCTCTGATAATTGGTAAGAGAGATGTTTAAGGGACACAGATCATGAAGGGATGCCCAGAGAAGATTCCCTAAACCAAGAGAGGCCTTTTCAATGGTGCGATGATTAGGGTTTTGTCCTAGGATAAGAGGAAGAACCAGTCTAAATCTGCAAACAAGACCCAGTGGATGGACGCTTGTGCTCCCTTGGTCCTGGCAACCTGAGTTATCTCTTCTCAGTTCTCACTGCATGGACGTGCACAGACCACATGGCAGAAGGCAGCAGCTGCAGAAGATGTTTCCTACCAAACTGCCTTTATTATAACTGACAGTCCACCAGGGTACAGCTTCCCACCAAGGCTTGAACATTGTGACCCTCCCCTCTAGTACCCTCCCTTCTGCCCCCCCACCTGCCCTCTTACTACATTCCCTGTACCCTCCCACCCCCTTCACTTTCCTGAGAACCCGCAGGAACTGCCCTGTGTGGGGAAGAAGGTCTTCACAAGCTGAAGACCTTTGGCCCTTCTGGTGTAGAATGAAGCAAAGGTGAGATCTTGCCTGAGGGGCAGCCACCCCAGAGGCCAGCGGCCAACACTGCTGTCCTCAGGGCCTCTTCTTCTGGTTGCCAGATGACACACACTTTCTCTTCTGAGGCCGTGAGGTTCCACCTAGCTCCAGGTCCACACCTTGCCCTCCGATGACCTGGAGGGGAGGCCCAGTGCAGGGTATCTTTTGCACATTGCATGAGCGTCCAGTGAGAGCGCTCTTCATGGTCCTGGCACCTGGAGGAGGGTGGGAGCTGAGGCGTCCCCTCTTGGGGGGTGGGGCCTGGAGTGCTTGGTCTCCTGAGCACAGGGTTTCTATTGGAGGGGCCTGGCTCTGGGACAGTCCCCAGGGCAGCAGGCGGTGCTGGGAGATAAGGAGGAAATCCAGGCTTTGGAGCTCATCGTCCACACTGCAGCCATTGGCTGTCTTATGTGGCCCCCCAGCAGAAGTGGCTTTTCTGGGACCCACTACGCCTTTGTTCCCCAGGTTTAAGGAGGAGGATCTGCAATTATGGGGAGGATGGTTGGAGTGGATGGTCCCCAACGAGGATGACCCACGACGGCCTTGGAGGACAGCAGTGTCCTTCGATCCCAGCAACTCTGGCTCCATGGCCCTGCGCCTCTTCATGACCTGGGAAGCCACCTCTGTGGAACAGTCCTCCATGCTGGCCCCTTGATCAGTGTGATGCTTCCGCTTCTCTGCACCTTGGTTGGCAGGTGCCTGGGAAGCTCTTGAGTCCTGTTGGGACATACCATGACCTTGAGGCCCCTGCAGAGCTGCTTCTTCACAAGCTGAAGGAGAATATGGGCACTGGCCAACTCTTCTACATGCATGACATGGGCCACAGGGACTGGGACAATCATTTCTATGGGAGGTGGGAAGTGAAGGGACAGACTTGAGTCTCTGCTGGCCACCCTCCTGGGCTTTCTTCTTGATGCCCTGAACCCATCCATGAATCTTCTGTCTCCTTCCTTTCCCTTCTACATCCTGTGTCCTGTGAAGTCACTCAAGGAAACATGGATCATAGGTAGGATAGGGACAGATGACGTCCTGTGGGCCACATGACTAGGGTCCTGTGCCTTCCTCATCTACGTGCTATCCCTTGATCCTCTGTCCACCTGTGGCCACTCCCTTTCTTGTCTATTTGTGTCCCTTTGTCTCCTAGCTGGCCAGTATTGCTCTCTGCCTTATCCACGTGGTGTCTTTCTCCACCTCCCCTAAACCTGGTTTGTCTACCTCCATAGTTCTCTGTGGTGCCTCTTTCTCTTCTCTATCTTTTCTTTCTCCCCAACCCCTGGTGTTCCTGCCATTGTTTGTGAGGAGTATAACCCGTGTACCTCCTACCTGGTCTACTGGGGGACCCTACTTCCCTCTCTACCTGGGAAGGCGTGAGTTCTTCCTCCTGGTCCAGCTCTTTTGTTAGCGACAAGATATCTATACATGGTTCAGAGGAAAGTATTTCTTCCAGGAAGCGGGAGTGAATTATGTTCTCTGCCTGGGATGAGAAGGAAGAGAGTGTGAGTGACCTTGGGAGTAAATAGCCCCAAGTCAGGAAGACTTCTAGTAGAAACAGGAAGCAATGATGATCCCATTCTCATTACACCATGGGGCTATTATAGCCCAACGACCTGCTACAAACATTTAGAAGAGGGCACGCATGTGTGTGTGTGTGTGTGTGCATGCACACCCCACACATACACACACACATACACATACACACACCAACTCTGCTGAGAATCTGTGCTAGATGATCAATTCCATGAGTTTTGCAACCTTGACTACACCAAGATTGTAGGCGCAGCCCACCTTGTTGATAAAGTCCTTATCGACGTAGCTCAGGAGACTTGAGTCTGGGTATAAATCCTCTATTGCCTGATGCTCCAGTCCTTCCTCTCCCAAGATATCAGCAAGCTCTTCTGTGGACAAGTGGGAGGGCTCCCATGTGGGAAAGGTGGTAGGCCCAAATAGCTCATCCATGATGTCCATGTACTCTTGGATGGCTTCAGGTGGGATCTCCTCAGGCGCCTTGGTCTCAGGCCCTTTGGTCTTGGCCACCTTGTTCTTGCGCGCCTTGGTCTTGCGTGCCTTTGTCTCAGGCACCTTGGTCTCTGGTGCCTTTGGTTTGGCTGTTAATGAGCAGGCGGGCTGTATTTTGGGGTTGGTCTCTCTGGAGGTGCACCCTAGGACAGGGAAGACCAGAGTGGTGCATGAATGAGGGATCCGTGTTCATCCCAAACCCTGGGTAGTAGGCAAGGCTCAGTGGACCTAACCTGGCATGCCATGCATGAGGCAACCTGACCTAGGACCTGAGGGATATAACAGTGCACCAGATGCGCCATCTAGGAGAGTCTAGCGGGAGGACATTTAGAGAGACTGAAATTCCATGTTCTCTACCCTCCAGGACCCAAGTCCTGTGCAGATGATATGTGTGTTCTTTGGACAGACAAGGAGACAAAGGAGCTGTGTACTTGTAAGGGTGAATACGCAGTTTAGACTGGGTGGCAGGGACCTCAGGGGCTGGGGGCTGTTCTGCTTCAAGACCAAATCCCCCACACTGAGGAAAAGGTCTTATTTGAGACCACAACTTGCCTTAGCCCTTGTCACCATTCAGAGACTGTCGTGGGCTCCTGTGGGGAAGAGGAAACCCTACCTGGGCGTTGGAAAGCCTCCAGGACTGGCGGCTTTGAAAGTTGCAGCATTGGAGGTACAGGAGGAGGTCGGCACTGGAAAACCCCTGTCAACTGCATCCTTGGATCCTCCATCTCCTCCGCAGCCTCAAACTCCATGAACCTTGGTGGGCAAGGGAGGCACAGGCTGAGCTGAGAAGCAGGTCAGCCATAGCAGGCAGGTGCTAGCCCCATACCAGGGAGGAGCTGGGGGCAGAGATATGGATCTGTGTCCTGAAGTGGGCCAGGCCAGCCCAGGAGGGAGCTGCTACATAGGAGGAATGGCCGTTCTGAGGGAACACCACATCAGCCAGCACCTGAAGGGAATGAGCTCTGAGTGATGCGGCATAGCCCCTAGGTGACCCTTGTTTCCCCTGTCCCTGCCAGGAACCACATGGATCAGGCAAGTTCCAGAAACTGGTCAGGGCAATGATGTATATGAGGGTCCTGGCCCAATTAAGGGATGCTGAGGCTGGGACCTTGAGCCTTGGAAGGATCACCTGGGAAAGAAAGGCACAGGAGGGGTCATGTGGAGGTGGAAGCTAAACTGAGAACATTGGGTTGCTTCCTCGGAGGGCTGGTTCTTTTTCTTCCTTTCACTTGTTGGAATGTCTGGGATTTCATAGAGCAAAGGCAGTAAAGATCGCAGACCTGTCCTAGGGCATCTGAGGTTCTGGATGCCCCTGACCGTGCACTCTTCACTGCCACCCCCTTCTGGCACATTGGCTTGAACGCGTACCACTTTCATGAGCTCCAGTAGTCCCCACTCTAAAGAGGTGCCAGTTCCCGGGCAGGTGGTGTGTGTGAGGCTAGTGGAACTCTTTACCTCTGCCCAGACAACAAAGGAGAAGGAGTCAGTGTGGCTGGACTGGTTTCTCCTCCCCATTGGGACCCTGAACCTCAAGACACAGTTGGAATCACAAACATTGAGGCTGGAGATTCTGGGATTGTTGTCGAGAGGATGTCCAGCGCTTCAGCTAGAAGGAGCTGCAATTTGGAGAGCTAGACCCCTCAGAGCCAACACATAGGTAGGTGACATGCCCTACCCACCCTGCTGTGCAAACCCTGGATTCCCACCTAGATTCTGGGCCCCGGAAGCTAGCTCACTTTTGTGAGGTCTCATAGAAGACCATCCGTTCAAAGTTGCTGGTGCGCTGCCATTCCTTCCAACCCTTCCACAGGCCCTCTTCCATGGTCATGGTGGGCTCCCGTCGGGACAGAGACCGAAGCACTGGGCTGGAATTCATCAGGATCAGTGTCCACAAGGTCACCCTCCTTCATCGGCAGACCAACATACCTTCCTAACTTTATTACTACTTCCCAGTCATGTGCACCTCAAAGTATTGACATTGGACTCCAGGACACTCCTACCAACCTGAACACCAAGGGCTGCATTGACCAGCATGATTGTGCTTGGATTCCTCTATGATGTGCTGTCCTAGGTGCTGAATGTGGATATCCTCCCACATTCACCTGGTGAAGCCCTAACCCCAGTGTGATGGGATCTGGAGCCTGGCTTTAGTGCTCAGAGGGTTAGATGAGACCCTGAGGGTGGTGCTTCATGGGGGCATTGGTGTTCTTCCTGGAGAAGGAGGAGACACTGAAGAGATGTCAGTCATGGGAGGACACAGGTGAGCCAGCTGTCTTCCGAGCAAGGAGAAGAGCGCGTTCATGGGACTTTAGGTCAGGTACCCGTTACCTGGGAATCCTGACTCCAGGACTGTGAGAAAGGAATGCCTGCCTGTGTCTGTGTCCACGTGTTGCACAGTATCCTGTATGGTGGCCCAGGCTGACTAAGACCGTGCACAGAATGGCCTGGGAGCACAGTTACAAACTGGGGAAAGATGAACATGCCCATGCAGTGTCCAAAGACAGCATCCCCTTGAGTGTGACATCACCAGCGGGTCCCAATCAGGAGTTCATGACAATGTGTGTGGATATCTTTAGAGTTCTGTCTAGGGGCCAGCACCCCTAAGCTCACTTGTGGTTGGGATGTGCTCTGTGCCAGGAACAATCAGGTCTATGGTGGAAGGTGAAATGACTGGGGGAGGGAGCATTATGTGGAGTCAGACAGCCAATTCCAGTTTCTGGCCCACATTACCCCAGGAACCTCCTGTGACCTTGAGTCCTCCTGTGATGGTGATGATCATTGGAAACAAAGATTTCCTGCCCTCACAGGACTGTGATGGGCACCTGACATAAGGCACATTTCATTCTCTGGTGTGAGGGGATACATCTGGGAGTGTAAGGGTCTCAGCTTGTCCCCTCACCCTCAGGACCTCTCTTCCAGTTCCCCTACATCCCAGCCTCCTCTCTCCAACCCACGCTCTTCCTCCTCACAGAGCTCAAGGGGGAGCCTGAGGAGAACACTCACATGAGGAAGCAGGAAAATGCTTCCACATCAGGAGTCTGAGGAAGGTGCCTGCGGACCAGGGTCTTGAAGCGCTGCCAGCGCCGGAAGTTCTCATAGACGCTGGAATGTCCACCGGAGTCCTCTGGTGGCACCTCCGCAGCCGGGAACATGGGTGGTGCACCTGCCCCATACACTGTACCTGGCCACTGGCGCGCATTCATTGGGAACATGATGGGGGCCACCTGGGCAAATGGCCGAGGTGCTGGAGGGCGCAGGCCCAGGTGCCAGTGGATCCCATAGTTCTGGATCCCCCCACTTGCTGAGGCAGGCACAGTGGTCCTTACACCAGAAGGTGCCACGAGGAATGGAGCAGGATGCTCCACACCCCCACAGGAGACCCCTGGGGCCCCCCAGTTGAGGGGTGCCTGAGTGTGGGCAATGTTCTGAATATGAGGGGGCCCTGCTGGCCTCAGTTGTGGCCCACATTGTCCAAGGGTGGACAGCCCTGGCACATAGAGTTGTCCAGGGTAAGCGGACAGCACCAGAGGGTTAGCCTGGGAGATGGGTGCAGTCACCCGTGGTGCCAGAGGCGGCTCCCAAAACGGCTGGTGTGTTGGCACAGGGGCAGCTGGAAGAAAGGGCAGGCCCCTGAACGCAGACATGTGGGCACCAGGATTGAAGTTCATGCCTGGTCTCTGGAATGCAGATGCTGTGGAGGCAAAGAAAGGGGAGAATGGAGGAGGGGGAATGGCAGCAGGATTCAGGCCCCCAGTTTCTTACTCAGTGGGAATCTGAGGACAAATGCTCACAGCTCAGGGCCCTGTTGGCAGGGATATTGTGCAGTTTGCAATTGTCCCTGAGTGAATTTCATGCTGTGTTCCCTTTGTCATAGTTCTACCCTGAGAAAACTGGTTCCCAGTACACCAGGGCTCCCTGAAGGCTGTCAGTGGACTGTGGCACCTCAGCTTTCCCTGCCTCTGAGAGGTCGCTTGTGCATCCTTGGCAGACAATCCATTGGCCTCCTAGGTGACTCCCTAGAAATGGATCAATGTGACTCTGCTCAGTGGCACCATGCCCCTCCCATGCTCGCCAACAGGAAAGGGATCTTCTCGAGGGCAGATGCAGGTACTCCAGGGTCGTTTGTGAAGGTGACGGGTTCTAAAGATTATTGCCCCACCACCTCCTCAGCCTTCCATTTGCTAATACTCCTTGTGTACCCCTCCACTTCTTTCCTAGGCTTCCACAAACAAACAAGAAACACCTGATTAAGATCTCTGCCTAGCTAGAGGCTGAGGAATCCTGAAGTTCACCCCGCCCAGCATGTGGGTGCCTCTCCCAGCACTTCCCACAGCAAACACTGTGGGGGGACAGATTCTGGCCAGCTGTGTCCCCAGTGTTCACTGGTTCCTGCTAGGACACAGGGAAGAGGTCTATGTGATAGACACTGAGCTCCCCAAATCCTCTCCTGGAATGACCAGCAACAGCTTCTGAGGATCATGGGAGGTGGTGGGATTATGAGCAGTGCGGCTCTTCAGAGATTTTCACGGCCACTGTCATGTTTTTATTGGGCCTGGGAATTGGAGTCATTCTGAGGTCCTTTTCCTTTGAGCTCCCAATAAATGGAAGGAAAGTGTCACAGAGGATCAGGCCTGTGCCAGCTGCTACCTGTGGCAAGGTTGTTTGGAGCACATCCCTGTCCACCAGGACGTTCTGCAGAGTGTAGTCAAGGGATGGGAGGTGCACCACACTTCAACACTTGCACATATTAATCAGGACACCTGCCTAAGTTCCAATGACAATACGTGTGGGGACCCTTCCTAACTGTGTGCCACTCTCCTTCCTGTCTTCATGAGAACCCAGTCATCTTCAAACCTGATCCTGGAAAATGAACACCCCACATGTGCTCCCTTTTCATGGAGTACCAACCAAACCAGGAAGATAAGCAAAGTCTTCCTGTTGATTTCAAAACAAGGAGCTGAGCCTACACTCAGAGATAACCATTCAGAAGACCCCCCAGAGGCCCAAATCTATGTTGGTTGAGGTTTCCTGGGTGCCCTGCCCTTCAAGAATCAAGGACACCAACTGTCTGAATGGAAGGAGAAGTTTTCCTGGGCAGGAAGTTGGCAAGGTGGCCTGGGCTGTGGCAGTTGGAGAAACCTGCAGCCTCACCCACAGAGAGTATATCACACTGCGACTGTGGTCATTTATGAGACCCACTGGGCAGTTTTCTAGCTATGAACACTCCTCACCACTGCCCAGTTATGATCTGAGACTCTCGGTCAATCCCCTCAGAATGACATCCCAGGCAGCTTCCCTGTGTCTTAGGAATGGGCACAGGGCTCAGCATCTTGACTCCTGGGAGCCCTAACTGACCACCACTGTGACACCATCTGGGACTGCCTAAAAAACCATGCAGTGACCTGTGTCCATTGTATAAGGAATCAAGCCCTTGGCCTCTCTCCCTTCTGCTGACCCAATGTATTTCCCCTGAGTAGCCTGGACCTGGGTCTTAGGAGCCCGCCTCCCCATGAGCAGTATCAGTCTTCCTGGGGCTTCCTGGGCCATGTCAAGTGCATCCTCTAAGGCTCTTTCCTTCCCTTACTTCTGCTCAGTGAGTTGACCTCAGGGGAAGTACTCCATTCTAACTCCCAAGGGTTTGGGAGGTGACTGCTCCTCAGATAACAAGCCCCTGACCCTCCAGGCTCACCTCCTTCCAAAGGTCAGGACACTGGACACAGTGTCTCACAGTCTCCACAGTGGGAAAAGTCAGTACAGGATCCAGAGAGTGACCTGTCTGTAACAGATTCTCAGGGTCCAACTGAGCCAAGCTGGGCAAAGTTTAAATGTAAACCCCAGTGGAATGTTGGACCCAGACATTCTGCAGGGGGAGGGGCCAAGGGCAGCTGGCCTGGCGGGGGCTGGGCAGACATTCCATCAAGAGCTCTGACAGGTATAGAAGAACCTCCAGTTGCCTTTAGGCAATTCAATGGTGACACAAGTGGTGTGTGCCTCTGGGTCATTTTGAAGTAGTTTCTCAAATGCACAGCAGAGTGGTGAGAGCTATGGCTCTCATGAGCCACACAGTCATGGGTCTGAACGGCCCCTACTCTAAACTGAAGGGTATGGATTGCATTTTATGTATAAAGTGTTTTTTTTTAAATCCCATTCCCAGTCTGTAAAACAGACTCTTGGGTGTTTCAGAAATATTCAACACCTTATTAGAAGTCTTTTCAATGAATGGGGGAGGAGGCAATCCATGATATTCAGGCACTAAGAACAAGCTTCTTTCACTTTTTCTGTAGTTATTCCCCACATCGATGTCATTGATGAAGTAGCTCGTGGAGCTTTTCTTTTAAAGTAGTGATATAAATTATGCAGTGTAGAAAAACTGTCTTTTTATTCCACAGTTGTTTTAGTTGTTTCATATAATGACTGATGGAGTTCAGATTCTCAAAGCAAGCTTTATTTGCTAGACCAAGGTCGAATTCAGGGGCCTTGCATACTCTTGGTCAGTGCTTTGCCACTGAGCTTCAGTGTTACCCCATCAGTCTTGCACTGCTTCAAACTGCTCATATAATACCACTGGACAAATGCAATTTGTGCAAAGTGGCCATGGGAAGGAGCATTGAAATCCTTTTGTCCTACCATCTGACCTTTATTCTTGTAAAGTCCTGAACTCATATTGATTGCCGAAGGGAAAAAAAAATAAAAACACTGTGAACATGGATGTCCTTGTCATCAGGAACATTGGCAGAATGGCTGAAGGCCCTGTCCGCCTACTGTAAAGGTTTTCCGTCCTAGGACCTTGGCAGCATCACACGTGACATGTCTTCCACATTATCCTTTGGAAAGAAATGATACGAATTACCTAAATTTCCAGAGTATCAAAGGATTGTTTTTGTTTGTTGTTTTGGGATAAAGCATTTCAGGGTCAATGGGATCCAAGTATACATTTGAAACCTTCAGGCTAAAAATATGCCATGGCGTAGAAAAGGAAGAGGATACATTTGGTGTGTACCCAAATTGGTCGACATTGCCAAATCTTCATCAAACATAGGAGTAAAACTGTCAAAGAGAACATGTGGGCATCTGTATATAGTGGGAGGGCTATCCGTATGCAATAATGTGCTCAGTAGGCAAAATCAAGGAATGGGGTTTTCAGAGTGTTACCCAGACCTATAATTCTTTAATGGAACCTGCAGCTGGACTAGGAGGAAAGCACACACTGATGTCTGGACGAGTGAACAGGAACCAAAGGGAGTTAGTGGGAAGGGGGTGAAAACACTGGGCCCAAATGGGGAGCCAGTGCTTCAGGGTAGAGAGCTCCCAAGGGCTGCACAGGGCGGTGTCTAAGTCATAGCAGTGAAAATCACTTCGTCATTAAAGACGCTCAGGCTGAAAGAAGGGCCAGCCCAGAGGCTCTGGAGGAGGAGCCGCTTTGCTGGAGACACCTCGCAGGCTTCCCGACCCACCTCATCCTCCTGCAGGGCGCCCCCAGGTCCCTCCTGCACCCCTCGCGCATGCGCACGTACTTGGCTGGAAGCGCATGCTCTCTGGTCGCCCTCCAACTGCTCCAGCGTCCGTTGGGGCTGCAGCGGGGCAAGGCGCAGGCGCGAGCGCGGTTGGCGGGCTCCCAACGGCCGGCAGGGCTCCCGAGGCGGCGTCCAGACTCAGTCCCAGAGGCCCGAGGTACCGGACCCGCGAGCCTCTCCCGTCCCCAAGGTGTCCCTTCCTGGTCCTCTGGCCCCTGTGCCTCGCCGGGCAGCGCCGTCCTGGCCTCCCCTGGACGTGGGCCGCCCGCACCAGGCCCGGAAGTGAGGGGCCGTTGGCCAGTGCGGCCCCCACATTGGGGCGCCGTCCCTCCGTGACCCTTGCAGCCTGTGTGGGGCCCGGGCTCCGGGGCACCTGTGCGGTGCCTGAGAAGCGCGGTCCTGGTCAGCAGGTCCGCGGCTCCTGTCGGTGTCAGAGGAAGTGGTGAAGGTCGTCTCCTTGTCGCTGTGAAAGCTCTGAATGTTGGGGACACCGTCAGCTGGCATCAGGGTTGTTAGGCTGAAGGACGCGCGTTTCCCGTGACGTTAGCGACTTTGCAGAAGGGAACACACTGAGCGGAGTGTGCTGGGTCCCCTGTGGTCACACCGTGATTGACGGCCCTCGTAGGTGGGCTGTTGGGGGACAGAGCACTTGAATGATGACGGGAGAACGGTGTGACCCCAAGTCGTGTGCAATAAAGAGACTCCTGTTGTATTATTAATGTGTGGTGCTCGTGTATTGCGCAGTGACACTGACGATGTGCTCTCAGCGTGGTGGGGGGCTGTTGGGGGCTCCTTGAGGCTCTTTCTGGGTGCCCGAAATTTTCCTTCCGTCTTGATGGGCAGGAGGATCACAGGGCGATTATTTGGGTGAGAAAATGAGGCCTGTGCTGGTCCTGGAGGGTTGGTAGAGTACAGAGGGCTGGGGTGTTCCCCTGTTCCTTTGGTGGGTGGTGGGGTCCCTAATGTGTTGCTGTGCATTCCTCATTTGGACCTTGTTCTGTTTAGGACTGACTGAGGGGAATGTGGTGTGTGTTCAGAAGTGTGGGTGGTGGTGTCTGGGGCTTTGTAATTGGAGAATTTGTCCTAAGGCAGAAGTGGAGCAGCAAAGAGAACAAGCAAACCTCACTTCATAATTATGAGCTGCTGATCTGATTTTGAGGAGGTATAATGCCGGGGGAAAAAAAAAAAAAAGCAGAGTTCTCTGAGAATTTCACAGGCATAGGATGAATTCTATGAAGTTGTGAGTGAGTCTGGAGTCTCTTCAGGATCCAGAGGGGGGTTTTACCCAGGCAAGAAGGATCCAAGTTGGTTTGCCCTGTACCTTTATAGCCATAGAGAAAGCTGATGGTGTGAGGTACCTTCCATCTAGGTTGTAGCTGTTTTGATGGCTCCACCTCCTTCCAGGTCTTCCCTAGAATCTGGTCTCCTGGTTTTCCTTTCTTGGGGGTTTCTGGGATTTACTGGGCATGGCCAAAAGACATTTTCTTATTTCTGGAGTGTGGCGTGAACTCATCCCAGATCAATCAGGTACCACAGAAGCTGACTCACTTCTGAGTCTAGGACTGTATTTGCTGACAGAAAGAGCATGCCATATGACATCTCATATTGACATAGCATCAGATTAACCTTCACAGTATTTCCAGCTCTCATAAGGGCAACTGGTTATTTTGGTGTTGGTGAGAATTGTTCTTTCTTATTCATATTGCACAAGAAATAAGAATATAATTAAACAATATCATTCTCTTCCTTTCTCTTCCTGCTTCCTCCCTATAGTCCCTTTCATCAAATCTACTTATGTTCCTTCAATTTTCATGAGCCGCCACCTCTATTTATCTTTTTCTTCTATAGATTTCACATATGAGAGAAAACATCCAACTGTTGATGTTCTCATTTTAGAAGATATTGCTTAACTTAAGGGACTCCAGTTCCATTCATTTTCCTTCAAATTGACATAATTTAATTTTACTTTACACTGAATAAGTCTCTATTATATGTTTATGTATAGACACACACACACATACACACACATATTGTGGGGACAAGTGCTTGGAGTACTGCATACATGGCTTACATTAAGGGCACCAGTGTGGCAAATCACTCCCCTTGTGCTGGGCACGTGAGCGGCAAACTGCTTACCCCATAGGCACAGGGGCTGAGAGTGAGGCCACGTGTTGCAGTCCCAGCGCTTGCTCCATGGCTTCCTCCTTGATTGGTTGTTGCAGGGTCAATTGGCCAGAAACTGTATTGGTGGCCGCCTATAATCTGCTTAGCTACAGCCCAAGTATATATACTCGGTAACTACGTAATCAAATGAGACCTGCTTCTAGCTTGGTCTCTGGAGGTCTTGGTTCGAGACTCCACAGCCACACTGGACAAGAGAGAGCCATGCAATACATATCACTTTTTCTTACTCCATTTTTTGATGGGCCTAGGTTTCATATTTGGATATAGTGAATTGTGCTGCTCCAAAGGTGGGTGTGCATGTATCACTGTAGCTTGATGACCTTAAATCGTCAGGATAACTACCAAGGAGTGGTATTGCTAGGTAATATGGTGGCTTCAGTTCTAGTGTTTTGAGGAGCACCCATACTTATTTCCATAGAGTTTCTTCTAATTTACAGCCACATCAATAGTGTGTAAGTGTTGCTGTGTTTTTTCATATTCTCCAGCATTTATTATTGTGTGTTTTCTTGATGCTGTCTTGTTGACTGGAGTGAGATGAAATCTTGGGGTTGTTAATTTCCCTAATTGCTAATGGTATTGAACATTTATTCATGTATTTGTTGGCCATTTTTATTTCTTCTTTTGAGAAGTGTCTATTTCTTTTGCTCACTTATTATTGCATTGTTTGATTTTTGATGTTAAGCATTCTGAGTTCTTTATGTATTCTGTATTTCTTGGTCAGAAGAGTAGCAAAGATTTTTTTCTCAATCTATAGGTTCCAAAATCTTGTTTCCTTTGCTGTGCATAAGTTTTTTTTATTCAATACACACCCATTTATTAACTCTTGCCCTTATTTCCTGAATTGTGTGGGTCCTATTAAGAAAGTCATTCTTGGAGTGTTGAGTCTCCATTTGCTTCTAAAGGAGGCATAATTTCTGGTCTGATCCCTGGCTCTTTGATCCATCTTGGTCATGTTGTATACCCTTAACATGTTTTTCAATGTGATTTGCTAACATTTTATTAAGAAATTTTGCATTTAAGTTCATGTGGGATATTGGTCTGCAGTTTTCTTTCCTCAGTGTGTCCTTATCTGGTTTTGACTTAGAGGGATACAGACTTCACAGAGGGAACTTGGACTTATTCCATCCCTTTCCATTTCATGGAGCACTGGCATGAGTTCTTCCTGAAGTCTCCTAGAATTTAGCTGAGAATCCATCTAGACCTGGGGCTTTATTTCTTACAAGCTTTTCATTACTGCTTCTCATTGCTAGTTACTGGTCTCTTTAGACCTTCTTTTTCCTCTGACTTCAATTTTTGCAGATTATAGCTGTGTAGAAATGTACCCATTTTCCCTGGGTTTTCCAGTTGATTGGTGTATAATTTTTCAAAATAATCCATAATGATTTTTTTGTTTCTGTGATATGTGTGATGATTTCTACTTTTTCAACTCTGAATTTATTAATTTGAGTCTTTTTTTGGTTAAGGGCTTATCCATCTTTTTATGTTTTCAAAAACTCTTAGTTTAGTGGAGCATTTATATTTTCTTCATTCTCAATTTCATTAATTTTTGCTTTGATCTTAATTATTTCCTTCCTTCTTCTCTTTTTGGATTTGGTTTGTTCTTTCTTAAGGGCCTTTAGATGCCTCATTTGATTGTTTAAACATTCCTCTTAGAACTAACTTCATACTGACCTACAGTTACTGGTATATTGTATCACCATTCTCATTTGCATCTAAGAATTTTTTACAAATTTCTTCCCTGATTTCTTCTATCATCCATTCATCATTCAAACATGTATTTTTCAATCTCTATATCTTCATTTAGTTCTTGTGGGGTTTTGGTGTACATTTTTATTTTCATTCCATTATTATGTGATTCAAGGAATTATTGTACCTTGGTCTCTCTGAAAGTTTAACTCATGAAGTGTCTCTTTTATATAATTAATGGCACTGATGATTGGGGCATAAATACCTGTTGTCATTGTATCTACTTATTCTATTGTTCTCTTATCCAATATACTCTTATTTCCTTATAACTTTTCCTTCATGTCTGACCGTACAGTTCAGATTGTAGGGAACTTATTTTATTAGCCTATATCAGGAAAAAAAATCAAATAGAGCAGAATTGGTTCTAGGCACTTGAAATGGAGCAAGAAGCCATTGTTAATCAGACATCACTGGGAACCACAGCTCAACCTTCATCTGGGCTGCACCCCACACCACCATGCTGACCCAAGTGGGTCAAACTACCTGTTTCCTGAAACAATGTTAAACTCTTGATCTTCTGTACAAACCACTCCTTCCACCAAACTCTCCAGAGACTCAGATTTTACTCATGTCCCTTCCTACAAAATGGCTTAATTTTTCCAGCAGCAGTCTTAATTCCCGACTCTCAGTGCTGTCATCCCAAAGCCTTGCCTTTAAGGCTCTCCATGCAGCCAGCATGCACTTGGGCAGGTGCCAAATTCAGTGGTTCAGTTGTGAGTGCTCCCAGGTCTCACATGTGACTTGCAATGTTCTCCCAACTCCATCTTATGTGTCCTAAAGCATTATCTCTCTGCTTTAATTTTTTTTCGTTGAAACAGTGTTAAATTCATAGATTTGTGCCATAATCACCCAATTTGCTATTTTAATCTCCACTCCGACCTCTACCCCTAGATAACTACCAGATTTTTTAAAATTTTTTTTTCATTTCCTGAGCATTTCAGATAAATGGAAACCCAGAATTTGTTGTCCTCTGCAACTGGCTTCCTCCACTTAGGGTAACGTTTTGAATTTCTAGGCTGTGGCACTTACCTGTGTTTTGTTATGTTTTCTTCCAAAGCATAGTTGTACCACACTTTGATATTTGTTTACCAGTTGACAGGCATTTGCAGAATGGGGATATTATGAACAATGCTGTTATGAAAATTCTTCTGCAAGTATTCATGGAGACACATGTTTCTAAGTTGAGCTATTTTGTGTTATTCTTTAGTTTTCTTTAATTTTATTCTTTAGTTTTCTTTCTTTGGGGACATGTGTTTTTTTTTTCTCTTAGGTAGATTCTGAGAAGTGAAACTACGAGGTCAAATGGTAACTTTATGTTTGGTATTTTATAAATTTCCAAACTTCTTTCTAAAGGATGCCTTATGTTATATTCCTTCTGAAATGTGTCTGGGTTCCACTTTTTCTACATCCTTGCCAACTTTTGGTATTGTCTGTTTCATTAGCCATTGTAATGAAATTAAATGGTGTTTCATTGTAGTATTAATTTACATTTCTCTAATTACTAAGGATGTGGAACATATTTTCATGGGTTTCATTACCATTCAGTCTTTTCCTTTCACAAATTAAAAAACAATTAGAGGCTTATCTAGTTTAATTTTGTTATACACATTAGGGAATGTAAATTGTACAGAATAATGGGTTTCATTGGGAAATTTCCATACGTGATTCTAAGGAGCTTTGATTGTAGCTACATTTCCCTTTTCCTCCTTTTATATTAATCTTCCTCCCCCGGATTCCCTCCTCTATCCCTTATAGGCCCTCTTTAATATCATATTTTCCCTCAAGATTTCTCATATGAGAGAACACATTTCCACTTGTCTTTGTGAGTCTTGCTTATTTTGTTCATATTGTCATCTATAATTTTATCCATTTTCCTGAAAGGACATGGTATTATTTTTCTTTATAGCTGAATAATACTAATATTTCTCTCTCTGTCTCTGTTTCTCTCTCTCTCTCTCTCGCTCTCTCTCTCTCTCTCTCTCTCTGTGTGTGTGTGTGTGTGCGCGCACGCACACGCATGTGTTTCTGAAACACGATCTTTTGTCCAATCCCAGGGAAAGAACATGGAGACACAGAGTGCAACAGAAGTGAGACTTTTAGAGAGCAGGTACAATATGTATTTTATCCTCTTAAACACAAGTTCAATCCCCCAGTTCCTCATTGGTTAAGAACTAAGATTGGTTAAGAAGGTCACAACCTTAGTGAACTTTGCCTAAGATGCCACATTCCCATATAAGAAAACTCTCTTTCCACATTTAAGATCTCTTTCCCCTTCAATTAATGTTTCTCAATGTGGTATTTCCTCCTGTTAATCTGTTAAACAGGTCCCTATTCCCACATCCTATTTTTCTAGGAGACGATATGTGTATAAGTCTCAAGGCTGCCACATATGAATGGTACTGCATAAACTGTCCTTTAGTGATTTTCTACTCTGCCTTCTCTTTTCCCTGTATTTAGAATTTCTAAAATCTACTTACTTGAGAATTTACTTTTTGAACATGAATCATCAGATTTTCTATTTCTCACATATATGAAGTTCTTTTTTTAAAATCGTACTGGGTGGGTATTGAACCCAGGGGGCTCTATGAATGAACAACTTCTCCTTAGTCCCTTTTAAAATTTGGAGATAGGTTGTTACAAAGTTGTTACACTGGCCTGGAACTTGAGCTCATCCTGCCTCAGTCTCCTGTGCCATTGGGATGCACCATGAGGACAGGTTTATGTAGCACATTTTGTTGACGCATTCTTCTCTTGATGGGCATCTAGACTGACTTCATAGCTTGGCTATTGAGAACAGTACATAGATGAAGATATCTCATTCCTGTGTATGCAGGTATCTCTTTACTATGCTTGCTTTGATTCCTTTGGGTATATGTCAGGAATGAGATAGCTGGATGGTATAATCAATTTATGTTTAGCTTTTTGGGGTACCTCCATACTTTTATGCAGAGGGATGATACTAATTTACATTCTCATCAGTGGTGTACAATGTTTCTTTTCCCACTCATCCTCACCAGCATTCGTTTTGTTTTTTGTTCTATACTGGTACATGAAAAATCAAGCTATTTTGTGGGAACAAACATAGGTGCAGACTCAGTCTCTGAATAGTTGGTTGGAAGGAATAGTTTGTACAGAAAATCAGCAGAGTTTAGCAACGTTTCAGGAAACTGACGGTTTGGCCCACTTTGGACAGCAGGTGAATAAAAGAATTGTCCAGGTATGCATCTGAGATGTGATTTTCAGTGACCTCCTGTTCCATTGTAAGTGCTCAGAACCAATTCTACTCCATGTGATCCCCCTTTTTTTTGAAAGTGATTAATGAGTTCCTTGTAGTCTGATGTTTATAATCCAGAAATGAAGCAAAAGAAATGCGAAAATGAATGTAGATTGACTATTCCAAACTCAGTGTGTTACATAGAGAGCTGCCTTGGAATGCAGGATGGCCCTGCCTCTGGGCCACACGCCTGGGATGAATTACTATTGAATATCCTTTCTCTTTTTCTATGGGTAGCCTCCTTTTCCTTTTCTCATTGATCTGGGTCCTTGATTGGGTCAAGGATGGTGTGGGAGGGGTCAGGGTACTGGGCCAGTGTGTGTGTGAGGGGGGTCTGTATTGGGATGAGGGCCAGGGCCTCCAGTGCCTGTGGTGGCAGCTGAGGGCACAGTCAGGTGGGTGGAGGGTGGGTGGTGGGTGCGGTAGCTGGAGTGTTGATGCCTGTCTCATGGCAGGGTGAGGAACCCTCTGCGCATGGGTAGGTGCAGGTCAGGGTGGGGTCATCCCCAGAGTCCAGCAGTCCCGGATGGGCACCAGGCCAGGCTCATGGCTCTGCGGCCATTGTTGTTGCTGTGGTCTCTCCGTCTCCAGGCGGCCTGTACCCCTGGTTTCTGGCAGCCGCCAGGAAACGCAGATGAACTCCCAGGGGAACAGGAGGACCTGGAGCCCATAGCCAGCAGGGTCTGGGGCTGTGTGGGCGGGGCCCAAGGTCCCTTTGCAGTAGGGGCTGGTGGGAGAGGCTGGAGGGGGCAGGAGCAGGCCCAGGCGGGCAGTGAGAAGCCACCAGTGTGTTCTCTTTGTCTCTACCCTGAAGCAGAAGTCCGAAAAGACGACATCACCCAAGGTAGGTCAGGTTTCCCAATCTGGCGGAGATTTTATGGGTGGGAATCCCTGCCAGAGCTCAGGCATGAGGCTGTGGAACAGGATGCGTGGCCCAGGTCTGGCCCAGGGCTGTAGGGGGCCCAGAGGCAGAGGCAGTCAGGCTCAGGAGTCTCAGGTCCCTTTCCAGAAATCTGGGAGCACAGCCAGGGACCAAGATAACCCTTCTCAACTGTGAGGACCATGGATCCTCCCCCAGATAGAAGTCTTCTAAACAGAGTTGTCTCCATCTGCCCCACCCCTTTAGCAATGGAGCATGCCATGAGGGGGTGGGGGTCAGTTGCCCCAGGTCACACAGTACTACAGACACCTGCTGGTGACTTTGCTCCTCATGACACTGGGGTGGAGGGTGTGGAGTGAAAACAGCTGCCTAGAAACTAGGACCTCTGAAAAGTAAGATTAGTAACCCCAGAGAACTTCACTCCCCTCATCTGCAAAGTAGGCATAGAGTTGTGTTGGTGGAAGGAGTGAGGCCCCAGGGAATCCTTCCCAGTCCCAGGGCTGTGCTGTGAGCAGCCTTTCACCTTGCCCCTTCCTGTCCAGACCCCCAGACCAATATCCCCACAGCTCTTTCTCAGCTGTACTAGGCCATCTAGGCCTGGGCTGTGATGACTGAAGTCAGAAGCCAAGACAGCCCTCAATCATTTGGGCTGGGTCACTTGTCCCTTGACCTTGGCCTTCCCATGTGTGAAGTGAAGGAGGGACCTCCTTGGGGTGGTATGGGACACCACATGTATCTCTAACAGATCTGGGGGGATTGTCTCCACAGTGTGAGGAAGACCAAGATGATAGGGAAGGTGTATGGTGGCCATGATTCGGTGAGTGGCCAGTGGCCGTGGCAGGCCAGCCTGCTCTACCTGGGCCAGCATCTCTGCGGAGCTGTCCTCATTGACGCCCACTGGCTGCTTTCCACAGCCCAGTGCTTTCTCAAGTGAGTTATGCTTCCTGGGGCCCTCTCAGGGGGTTTGGCAGGGGAGGAAGGGTGAGAAGAGAAAAGGGGATCAGAGGGGATGGCCCTCCTCTGGGTATTGCTGGGGTCCCTGTGCTGCCACCAAATGCACACTGCTCCTTCTTTGATCCAGTGTCTGCTCCACCTGGACTGTCCTCCCCACTGGCCACCCAGTGCTTTCTTCATTTCCTGGGTCCTTATCATCCTTCATCCTCAGCCCCCGCTGAGAGACCCCTCTTCCCTATGTCTGTCCCCCCTGACAAGGACGTGTGCTGAGAACATTGGCACCTTACCCTACACTCCTGAGAGTAAGAATCTAGTCAGAGACCAGATATGATCAGCAGTGAAATGATTTCTTTCATTACTTTTGTTAAACTTCATTCCTGGGAGGAGCCAGAGTTACCCCTGCCCCATGTGTCAGGCTGCGTTGGTGGGGAGAGTAGGGTTCCCCAGCCTTGGAGAATGACATGGACAGTCAGGAGTCTACCTCTCCTGGCCCTCCTGGGCCTGTCTCTGTGGCTAACTTCAGAACACATGTGGAGGGACCCAGAGGGAAGGAGGGACTCATAGCCCAGGTAGGGGAGTTGCAATTTGTACACTTGCTGTCCCTGAATCCTCAGCTAGCTTCTCTTGAATCTGTGCAGGGTCCCCTGAAACCCTCCATGACATCGGGGGGGGGGAGGGGTGGCGAGATCCCATGCCAGTGTGTCTCCATCTTTTCAGGAAGACAAGGAACAAGCTTCAGTCAGCATGATGCAGGAAGAAGCTCAAAGTGGGCAAGGAGGGCAGATGTGAGGGAAGGGGTCCAGAGAGAAGCTACATTGTGGGGGGCAGGGTCAAGGGACTTCCTTAAAGGAGGAGTTGGGCTTGTGATATGGATGGGCGCCCTACAGGTCTGAGAACTGTGTGAACAAAGCCATGAAGTTACTCATTCCCCTTCAGAAACAGGAGAACTTCAATTCTGTGCACTCATTTGTGCATTTAAGAAATTCTTTGTGAGCATTTACCTCCAAGTGGAGAAAAGCAACCCTGAGGGAGTGGGTTGGAGGTGGTGAGGCCAAGGGATGGATCAAAAGGTGACAGGAAGAGACCTGGTATATGAGTTAGCTTTTTGTCATTGTGACAAAATATCTGAGAATTGAGTCAAAAGTAGGTAATTTTACTTTGGGTCACGGTTTACTTAGTACCTCCGGTACATGGAAACTTGGCCACATGGTTTCAGGCCTGTGGGAGAACAGTACACTGTGACAGGAGCACATGGTGGAGGAGTCCCTTTCACCTCATGGCAGCAAGGAAGCAAATAGGGGTACATGGTCCCAACATGTCAAGAGCACCCCCAACCTGAGGACCTAACTGATTTCCACTAGGCTCTGCTGCTTACAGTTTCTGCCATTTCTCATTATTGCCACAGACCAGCACCCAAGCCTTTTGCACATGAACCTATGGGAGTCATTTAAGATCTGAACCATAACATGGTAATGGTCCAGAGCTCCTCCTAGGAAAATAAGAGGGTTTGATCTGAGGCACCCCTTAGTACCCTTCCAGCACCAGGATTCTCAGCTCCTCCAGTTCTAGGAGGTGGTGGGAAGCCCTACGTCCTGAGGTTGTGAGTTGAATGTTCATCAACCCAGAGCGAGGAGGCTCCTGAGTGTTAGAAGGGAGGAGACAAAGGTGCCTGGAATCAGGGCTTGGAGAAGGGGGTCCAGAGCAGTGTGGGCAGTGGGATGAGGATGCAGGAAGAGTGGGGGCCCCTGAATCAGAGACGATGCTGATAATGGGCCCTTCCTCCTCCAGCAAATCCCAGGCACCACAGGACTGTGAGGTGCTCCTGGGTAACACCCAGCTGTACCAGCACACCCAGCACACCCAGAAGAATCTCAGGTAGTTTCTCACCCTTGACTAGACGTTGGCCCCCTGTCCCTCATTTCCATGCTCTCTCAGGTGAGAATTAAGCAGTGCTACATCCCTTTTAGTCTGAAAATATATGAGTCCATGGCTGCTGAATCCTATGTGGCACAGAACCTGAAAGCCTAGGGATCTGGACATTTGGAATCAGGAGTCTGGGTTCCTTAAGTCTTTGTGGATTTTGATTCTAAGATTGTAATCAGCCATGTATTTGAGATGACATGAATGAACTCAGAAGCTGACCTTGGGGCTTTCCCATCCAGGGTGTTAGTGAGGTTTTCATTACTGTAACAAAACATCTGACATAATCAACTGAAAAAGAAGAAAGGCTTATTGTGGCTCATGGTTTCTGAAATGCATCCCATGGTCAGTGGGCCCCATTGCCTTGGGCCTGTGACATGGCAGCACACTGTGGCAGGAACACATTGTGGAGCAATGCTGATCAGGAAGTAGAGAGCAACAGGAGGTGCCAGGTTTCTGACATCCCCTTTAAGGGCACACCTCCAGTGATCTAACCTCCTCCAGCTTCCTAAAGTTCCCAGCACCTTCCAATAGTGCCACAGGTTGGGGCCAAGGCTTAAATACACAGGCCTTTGGGGACCTTGGGAAACTGTTGGAAAGATGTTAGAAAGGCACACTTGGTGTCCGACCCCAGAGCCTGCATAATGAAGTCAGAATAGTCACAACTTAGGAATGTTTAATGTCTGTGACCTCACCCAGCTCCTCTCTTGTCCACTGCATGTTCATGTCAGGTGAACTGAGTGTGGAGAAAGCTCTAGCGTTTCTGGTTGAATTTGCAAATGGAAAGAAGAGGATTCTAGGTGAAGACTTTTGCACAGGAAGATGTAATAAAGGATTGTGTGTGGTGTGGGAAAATGCTGCTGCTGTGCTTTCAAGGGGAAAAGAACAATACAGAATTGTATTTATCTGTGCATCAGCATTTATTTCTCAACAGAGAAAGTGTCTGTGAAAGATCTGGACAGATCCCCAGGTTTTGGACTGACCCCCAGCATGGCCATGGCCTTCCTGAGTAGGTGATTCAATGAGAGGACAAGGCCTGGCTTCTTGGGAAAGAAGTGGCAGCACCCTGGGGAAACATCAAGTGACACCATCACCAACAACCCCCGCTGATTGGTGCACAAAATTCATGCAGTGTTCCCACTTCTTCTCTCCTGTAATTTGCTAATATTCTTTCATTTATTCATAAGATTTAGTCATTGGATCCAGTCCTGCATTATCATTTTGAATGGATTGCTATCTGTTACTTCAATTAAGATCTCAAACTCAGAGTGTTGATTTTACTTCACTTATTCCTGCTCTCTCTTATGTTGATCCAGGTTTCTGACAGATCTCATTTTCTGGCTCACTGAAGAAATTCTTTTAACATTTCTTTCAAGGAAGATCTGCTGGTGACAATTCCTCTCCAATTTTATTTGACTGGAAAGTCTTCATTTTTATTCTCCTTTGCAGGAGCATCTCACTGGTATAGAATTTGGGGTAAAGAGGAATTTTTTCCTCTCAACACTATGTTTTTCATTGCTCCCCTTTCTGGCTTGCATAATCTTTGAAGGAAAGTATGATGTCATCAGATCTTTGCTTCTCAGTGGATAAGGCATACTTTCCCCCTATGGCTTCTTGAAGATTTTCTCCTTGTCTTTATTTTCTGCAGTATGAATATGACATGCCCAGATGGAATGTTCTGGCATTTATTCTGCTCAATGATTTCTGTGGTTTGATGGCTGTTGTGAGTTTTGGCAAATTTTCAGTCATTATTATTTCAAATATTTCTTCTTTCTTCTCTTCTGGTATTCCCACTTTGCATGTGTTGCAATTTTCATAGTTATCCCATATTCTTGGGGATTCTATTTTGACATTGTTACCCATTTCTCTTTGCATCTGGGTTTGAGAAGTTTATATAACAAACTTCAAGCTCACTCATTCTTGCTTAGCTCTGGATATTTGTTGATGAGTTTTTTAAATGTTTTCTTCATTTTCATTACAGTGCCCTGATTTCTAGCATTTCCTTTAGCTCTTTCTTGAAATGTCCATCTACCTGCTGACATTGCACATATGTTTCTGCAAACTCTCTGTTTCTTCCATGAGAACCCTTAAAATGTATAAATCAGTTATTTTGGATTGCTGACCTGAATATTTCAAAGTATCCACTAAATATAAGCCTAGTGTTGATGATTGCTCTTCCTTACAGGAAATGTAGCCTTTTTTATTTGTCTTCTTTGTCTTGAAATTTTCTGCACAAAGTCACATATGATCTGCTGGGTGACAGGAGCAGAGGTCCATGGGTGTGCAGGGTGATGTTTCATGTTCACCTGGTGAGTCATTAGTTTGTGTTTACTCTGGTGTTTCCGTGTGTGAGAGGCTAAATTTCCTCTGGTGTCCTTATTTTTGTCTCCCCTCTGGCCTGTTAGTTTCCCAGTGGATCCTTACTGATTATGGGCTGAGACAGTTCCTTCCTCTCTCATTATACAGAAGCCCTACTGAGGTGGTGCTGAGGTGAGGACGTGGGACAGGAAGCACTCCCTGGTCCTAGGATTAGACCTCAGTCTCATAGGGAGCCTGTGTCCCTGAGCTGGGACCTTCATGCCCACATCTCATTGGCACCCATTCCCACCCTGGTGGGGCAGGAAGGAAAGAGGGAGCTGGATTTGGGTGTTTCTGTCCCCCAAGTCAGTTAGATGCTGATAAAACTCTAAAGGTCAGGCCCTGACATGAGAATTTCTCTTGCATCAGGCTTTATACTTGATAGTAGAACAAATATTCTGGAAGTAGTTCATTTTCTCCATACCCTTTCCAGAAACAGTCTAGTCTAAAGCCTGAGAACCTGACAAGGCTCCTGGAGGTAGTATCCAAGGGAGTGAGGGGCCCCAGTGCTCCCATGGCCTCTCTGGAGTTCAAGTCTCCAGCAACTGCTCCACTGCAGTTTAGGTTTCCTCACCCAGCACTGGTGCCCGTGCCAGGTGTGTGCGCCTCGGCTTCCCTTCAGGTACGCCTTGAGTCTCCAAGTGAGTGCATGGGTTGTAGTTAGTTGGTCAAAGCTCTGAGGCTCTCACCCAACTCCAAAGCAGGAACAGTAAGGAACCAAGACTTCACTCATCAGCAGTCATTATGTGGACCATTTCTCTGAAGGAAGCAGAGTAATAATGAGGTTAGAATTTTAGTTTGGCCAAGGACCCACATGTTTTTAAAAAAGCATATCTTGTCGCTCTGTGGTAGGGCATGTGATGAGCACAAGCAAAGCCCTTATTTTAATCCCAAAACCTAAAAAGAAAAAAAAGTGGGGCTGGGGTTGTGGCTTAGTGGTAGGGCACTTGCCTGGCATTGCGTGAGGCCCTGGGTTCAATCATCAGCCCTGCATATGGATAAATAAATAAAAATAAATGTTCACTGGCAACTAAAAATATTTTTTAAAAAAGAAAAAGTACATAGATGTATGAGAATGGTGGACTTCTCCAGATATTTGGCTGATTAAACAAGAATAGGATTGTGTTTATGCAAAAGGAGGGCAAAAGGCAGAAGGGAGCCTGCAAAGAATTAAAGAGATATTTATACACATGTGATCATACAAGGATTATTTATTTTATTGCATTTATGAAAAGGATAGATCTTTTAAGAAAAAAAAAGGTAGTTAGATCTATATTTACTTGCAATATCCATAATAAATTGGCAAGTGAAAAAGAAGCAAGTTTCACTGTAGTGTTTATAAAATGATACCATTTTGATTAAAATGAGGGAAAAAGGATATATATATATATATGTATATATATATATATATATATATAGTATATAAGTAAACAATCAGAGCAAAAGGCATGAAAGAATATAATGCAGGATGCTGGTACTGATTTCAGGGTGGAAGTAAAACAATTTATATAGAGAGAGATTATAGTGTTTATATATCCTTTAATTTAAAAATAAAATTAAAAAAATCTAAATATGAAATAATGGATAAACACAGGTGGGTGGAGATAAAAAGCACAGACAAGAAACAGCCAAGGAAAATAAGTTAAAGAGAGAGAGGGATGAAGTCAGAGAGGCAGAAGGGAGCCAGCAAGGACTTGAAGAGATATTTCTACACACATAATCATACAAAGATTATCTGTTTTAGCCAAGGGTCTATTGAGGAGAGGTTTTAAGAATTTAGCACACACCCATATGATGAAATATTATTTGGTCTGAAAAATAAAGGAAATTTTGACTGATACTATCGGAAGGAACTATCTGACCGATATGGAGGAACTTGAGAACATTATTATAAGTACAGGAATTTAGACAGACAAACACACACACACACTCACTCATAAAAACAGCACATATTGTTAAGATCAAACTTATATAAAGTACACCAATTAGTCAAATTACTAGAGAAATTAGAATGGTGGTTGCTAAGCCCTTGGGGGTAAAGGGAATTATTATTATTAACTAAGGTGCAGTTTTTCAAGATGAAAAAAAAGAAAGGAGCTACATACTTGGCCCAGTCAATACACAGTTCAAAACGAGGGGTGTCAGGAACTTCAGGTGCTAGGAGGGTATTCTGTTTGCAAGACCAAATCCCCCATACTGAAGGAAAAGTTCTTACTTGGGACAACAGACTGCCTTGGACCTAGTCACCCTTTGGTGACGTTGGACACTATCATGAGTTCCTGTGGGAATGTGGGAACCCCACCTAGCTGTTGAACAGCTTGGGAATCTGAGGCCTTGGAGTATCCATCCACGGAGGTACAGGAGGTTGGCACTGGAAGACCCCTGACAATTGCATCCTTGGAGCCTCCATTTCCTCTGCAGCCTCAAACTCCATGTACCTGGTTGGAGTTTGGAAAAAGGAGGCACAGGCTGAGCTGAAAAGCAGGTCAGCCATACCAGGCAGGTGCTAGTCCCATACCAGGCAGGAGCTGGTGGCAGGGATGTGGAGCTGTGTCCTGGAGTGGGCTGGGCCAGTCCCAGGAAGAAGCTTCTACGCAGGAAGAACCACATCAAGTCCATCAGCTACCACCTGAAAGGAATCAGATCTGAGGGACCTAGGCAGGGCCCCTGGCTCTCCCTTATTCTAGGTCTCTCCTGTTTCTGCCAGGAACCACACGGATCAGGTAAGTTCCAGAAACTCATTAGGGATGTGATTTATATCAGGGAAACCAGGGATCCTGGCCCAATTCAGGGATACTGAGTCTGGCACATGAGCCCTGGAAGGATCACCTGGGAGGCCAAGGGACAGAAGACGTCATGAGAAAATGGAAGCTAAACTGAGAACATTGGGTTGCTTCCAATGAGGGCTGTTCTTTTCCTTCTTTTCACTTGTTGCAATGGCAGGGATTTCATAGAACAAAGGCAGTAAGATCAGAGGCAGGTCCTCGGGGCATCTGAGGTGCTGGATGTCCCTGACCATGCACTCTCCACTGCCATCTTCTGGAACATGAGGTTGAAGTAGTGGCCATGTTCAGGATCTTTTGTAGTTGGCACTCTGTAAAGAGGTGCCAGTTCCCAGGCGGGTGGCGTGAGTGAATCTAGTGCAACTTTTCCCCTTTGCAGAGCCAAGAAAGCAGAAGAAAACCTTGTGACTGGGCTGGTTACTCCTCCCCACCCTGACCCTGAACCTCCATTGTTGCAGAGAGAAATCCCAGCCTTCCAGCTAGAGGGAGCTGTTATTTGGAGAGAGAGATGGCTTGGATCTAACACATAGGTAGGTGACAGGCCCTATCAGACACTGCTATGCAACCAAGATACCCACCACTCGGGTCTGGGCTCTGAAAACTGACTCACTTTTCTGCTTTCTCATAGAAGACCATCCGATCAACGTAGCTGGTGCGCTGCCATTCCTGCAAACCCTTCCACAGGGCCTCCTCCATGGTCATGGTGGACTCCCATTGAGACAGGGAATGAAGCACTGGGCTGCACTTCATCAGGATCAGTCAGTGTCCACAATGTCACCCTCCATTCTCAGCCTAACTGGCCCAACATGTCCTCCTACCTTTGTTACATCTGCTCCATCATATTCAGGTATGGTACTGGGGCTCTGGGACACTATACCCCATATCAAACATTAACACCAAGGGAAGTGTTGGCCTGTAGGATTTCACTTGGATTCCTTGATGGTATGGTGTGTTATGTGCTGAATTTGATTTTTAAGAATTTAATTTTTATTATTTTTTTATGTGATGCCAAGGATCGAACCCAGTGTCTTACTGGTGCTAAGCGAGCAATCTACAACTGAGCAACAATCCCAGCCTGTACTGAATGTTTTATCCTCCAAAATTCACCTGTTGAAATCCTAACCCCCAATGTGATGGTATGTGGAGATGAACTTTAGTGTTTAGGAGGTTTGATGAGATACTGAGGATAGGGCTTCATGAAGGCATTAGTGGTCACCCAGGAGAAGGAAGAGACACTGATGTGATGTCAGTCATGTGAGGACAGTCGAATCTGTCATCTTCTTTAGCAAGGAGAGAGCCCAC